>NW_018363448.1:455360-793029 GCF_002078875.1 Numida meleagris
GTAAAAACTTTTCCATCAGAATAAGAGGGAAATCACTTCGGGAACATGGAGTTGCTGTGCTGCGAGGTGGATCCCATGAGGAGAGCTTTGCCGGACCCGAACTTGCTCTACGACGACCGTGTTTTGCACAACTTACTGACGATAGAGGAGCGGTATCTGCCCCAGTGCTCCTACTTCAAGTGCGTGCAGAAGGACATCCAGCCCTTCATGAGGAGGATGGTGGCCACTTGGATGCTGGAGGTTGGTGCAGGCAGCCCCGCGAGCGGCACCTACGTCTGCCCGTCCTCTCACCCCCACACCCATTTACCCGTCTGGTAGCCGTGGGTTTTACTTTTTGTGCGTGTTTTTGTTTTCTCGCTTTTTCCTCCACCCGCAGAGCCTGCCCAGCACCCGCTGCATTGTGGTGGGGGCAGGGGCTTGAAGCATCCCCGCAGTCCTCGGGGGAAATGGCCCTGCCAGGGGCTACCGCCGCTCAAAGCGGGGTGCTGAGAGGGGGGGGGGGGGGGGGAGGTTGGAAAAGTCATTTGCAAGTAAAAAGAAGAGCCATCTCCAGCTGCCGGCGCCTACGATTGAGGACCTTCTGGGAGAAGGGAGCCGGGGTAGGGCAAAGGACGGAGGGTGACGAGTGCCCCCCACGTTTTGCCCGGCAAGTAGTCTGTGACCACGTATACCGTGGTTAGTACGTGCCTTTTTTTTTTTTTTTCGCCATGTTGAGCTGCATGCAACTGCTCGGAGGCGCTCAGCCCATCTTCCGATTCCTTCCAAAGAAGGGGCACCCCGAAGCACCATGCCGCCACGCCCCGGGACCGCAACGTGGCCGGGGGCTGCTGGGAAGAGCGAGCAGGCGGTGAAGCCTTCCCACACTTCGGTACTTAGCGCAGGGCGGTCGCGGGCCAGAGCACCGCGGATTTAACTGCTTTGCCCTGACCCCGCCATCCTGATTTGCCAATTTTGATCTCCTTTGGGGGGATTTTTACCAGATCTTCCCCCTCAGCTCCCTTCCGGTCGGGAAGACAGGACCTCCCGCTCCGTTTTCATGTGCAAGTTGTGCATTTTCTCGCCGGCTCCGATTTTTGGCAAATTTTTGAAATAATTTTTCACTCTCCTACTCTGGATTCTAGCTGTTCACCCTCTCCCCACCCAGCTCACCCTCTCTTCCGGCCTTCCTCCCCGAAGCCGCTCACGGGCGCGGGTCTGGAGGATGCCCCCCGGGGGAATTTTTGCAATTGTCGGAAACGATAGGGGACCGCCCCGGGATGCCACCAGCACCAAAACCAGAACTCTTGAGGAGGCTTAGATATTTTTTTATCGATTTTTTTTGAAAATATGACGAAATTAAAAAAAAAAAACTATCTCGGAGGCTGCTTGGTTGCAGCTGGATGGGGCTTTTCGGCTCTCCCACACAGTGTCTTGAATTCATTTCTCATTGAATGAACTAAAGGAATGTGAAAGCCGACTGACAAGCCTTCCCAGCCTCTCCAGAGATATCCCCCTCCCCCAGAATTCAGCTCCCCGGGGAAAAAAAATCAGGAGGAGCTATAGTGCCAAGGCACTACTGTGTTTTGTGGGATTACTCATTTATTTATTTTTCCTTGTCTCTTTCTCCCCCCTACCCGTGCTACTTGCCTGCAGGTCTGTGAAGAGCAGAAGTGTGAAGAAGAAGTTTTCCCTCTGGCTGTGAATTACTTGGACAGATTCTTAGCTGTGGTGCCCACTCGAAAGTGCCATCTGCAACTGCTGGGGGCAGTTTGCATGTTCCTGGCCTCCAAGCTAAAAGAGACAATCCCCCTCACAGCAGAGAAGCTTTGCATATACACGGACAATTCCATCAAACCCCAAGAGCTGCTGGTAAGCAGCCCCCTTACACTTCCAGCACACCCATCCTCTGCATCAGCGCTTGCTGACAGCCTTCTATTCTTCTTTACCCTCCTCTCCCCCCCTTCCCTCCCCCAGCAGATCGGCACTTGTGCCACCCCCTTGTCCACCCCTCTTTTAAAATCATGCTTTCCATGTTTGGTGGTTTTTGTTTGTTTTCTTTTTATACACTCTTCTGTGAATTGTCAAATGTGCTAGAGGCACCCATGTGACTTAAGAAGGATTGACCCAAAACTGCGGGCGTGCTGTGCCCGAGTGGCAGGACTGCAGGGGGGTGACTCCCACCTCTTCTGCCTCATTTCGGAGCTGCACACCACGCGGCATCCAGCTCCCCTTTACTGTGCCGCAGTCTGGCGCTCTGGCGGCCGGAGCTGCCGAGAGCGCACTCCTTCCACCCTGGTGCAGGGTTCTCCCCGCGGGGCCCCTTCCCCGAGGCCGCGGGCGCACACGTGCACCGCGGGGCCGCCGGAGCTGCGTGGTTCAGTGTGGCGCTTCGGCGCCACCTGGTGGCAGACACGCGGAGCCGGGCATGACTTCATCCCTTGAAGCGCTGCCAGGCCGCCCAGCTCCCCGACTGCTGCCTGCCGGCCTTGCGCAGAGCAGAGGGACACAGCCATCTGCCCTCCGGGGCCTTGCAGAAGTACTACCTGGTGCTGCAGTTCGGGGCTCTGCGGGAGGCAGGGCAGCTGCCCTCATTATGCAGCAAGAGAGGACTCTGGCTGCAGGATGTCACCAAGGAAGGTTGAGGTGCCAGGTACTGTGTGGCTTATGAGGGGTTGGCTTCAGGCACTGTTACAGCTTAGGAAGTTTTGGCTTTGTTCCTGTGTGTCTGATTTCCAGTCATTGTCTCCGAGGTGAAAATTCAGCTCAGTTAAACACTGTATATTAACAGACCTGTCTGGTACTGGTGTTGGACAGTTCAAAATGAAAACACATCAGGAAAGCAGAAACAGAATCATAGTTGTTTGTTGGAATAAGTAATATTTACGGAGCACTAGATGAGCATTAAGCCTGCCTGTGGGATGCATTGCTCAGATTTGCTGTCACGGATCTTGCTGGGTATGTGTAGCGAGCTGAATCTCACCAGAAGTTCTCTGATCATTTGGCAAAGCTAGTGGGACTTCCCCCAGGGAGGGGCCAAGAACTCATCTGTAGAATAAAGGGCTATGGGCTGTGAGCCCTGCCACAGCTGTCACAGGTGTTAGATGTCCCACAGACGGTGCTGGCTGCTCCAGGATGTGTCATGTCCCATGTGAGAAGGAAGGGGATAATGTACCTCTTCTTAGGTCACGTTGATTGAAGCCTGTTTTAAGAGCTTCCCTGCATGCAGCCTTCCAGATTACATGCTTTTCCCTATCAGAATCTGTTGGTTAACATAAGTTGCCATTTTGTTAAAATGTTTCAGAAGTTTTCTTGAGAAAGAAAAGACAAAAAACAGTTAGAGGCTCTGTTACCTACCTGAGTGTGAGATTTCCAAGCTTTGGAGGGCTCAGCTGTAATCCAGTAGGATTGTCTATAGGAAAGTTACTTGCTTTTACAGCAGGCATCTATTCAGAGAAAGGACTGTAGAAATGGCATTGCAAGGTTCATGTTTATGGTTTCTCAGCAACTCTGGTTGACATCTCGACTGCAAAATTAAAGCACTTTTTTTTTTTTTTGGCTTGCCAACTCTACACACTTAGCTGGGGCACCCTGCCATGCTGAGTTCCATCATGCTAACACACTGTTAGGACTCAAGAATCAGGGCATGGAATTTAGTTAATGGCTAATAGTTGGTGTGTGAGACAGAGGCAAGTCCAAAGCCTGAGTTTTGTTCGCTCTGTGAGGTGCAGAAAGGTATTCAGAACTTTATTTTAAACACTTAAATACACAGATATAAGCCCTGTGAGGAGAATCAGATCCATTGATGAGGTACCATTTCTGTTTGTTATCACATTGTAGGGAATGGCCTGTGGTTACGTACCTGCCCAAGTTTTCCTTTGATTTCACTGGGATTTTGGGGCATGCAAATAATGTGGGATTAGATCTTACATTATTTATTGGTGTATAACTTACGTAGGCTACTTCTTGACTGTGTTAACATGCAAAGCTTTAGTTTAAGCACCACCAGATTTATCTGCAGGAACTTTTGACTATAGTTACAAAGAGAATGCCATCAAGAGAAGTTTCCTCATTTTGAAAGAGAATGTATATGTAGATTATTTTTGGGCATCATTATTGCTAGGACTTTAAATGACTATGAAGTAATAACTATAGCCATTTAAAAGAAGTTACTAGGAAAGGACCACAATGACCTTGGCAGTATGCAACTGCAGGCTAAACTTCATGGGTGGGCATGCAGCACAATACGAAAAAAGTAAAATCTCGGCAGGAGCTGCCAAATCTCATTATTTTCAGTAGAGTTTAACATTTCTGGTGTTGGTGGCGGGGGGGGGAGAATGAAGTAAACAGCTTCAAAGCAGTAGAAACATTAAAAAAAAAAGTTTGAGCAAAACCAATTTAGTAGTGATATAATTTCAGTCAGAGAAATAACTGTTGTCTGCAGATTGCTTACGACTTGTCTTCTCCACCCTAACCCCCTGCAGGAATGGGAGCTTGTGGTACTGGGGAAGTTGAAGTGGAACCTTGCAGCAGTCACCCCGCATGATTTCATTGAGCACATTCTACAGAAGCTGCCTCTACCGAAAGACAAGTTGGTTTTGATCCGGAAACATGCACAAACGTTCATTGCCCTTTGTGCCACAGGTAGGCTAAGGTGCTCTGGGTATGCCTGCATATGATGTGATGGAAAGATGAGTTGCTGGTGGCACAAAGGCTTTCCATCTCTGGGTCCTTATTGTGGTGTGGGAAGAGCTGTTCCAGCTCTCAGGACTATTTGCAAAAGGCCTTCATGCTGTGTATTGATGATGATCTTATAAATGATGATCTCTTGCTGTAAAGTGCCTGCAGTTCTATACCTGCGACTAGCACATGGTGCCATTAAGAATGAATTAGTTTGATTTTTCTATTTTGCCCGATTCACTAATGTTTTCAGACTGCCACAGGTTGTTTGTACATACAGATACGGGATAACCAGAATAGTAGAAGCTCATGAGATGTCATTATCCCAAAATGAATGTTGAGTTTCCTAACTTCTTTGTTACCTGGACCCTTTCCAGATTAAAAAAAAAATACAAAATTGTATTTTAATGTTTGCATGATCTTGTTACATTACTGAAGCATAGGAAATGACAACTTCTAAAGCAATAAAAAAAAAAAAAAGCCAGAACTTTAGGTTTCTTTCTCTCACTTGTTTCCAGGCAAGCAGTGAAACTGCCTTTGTAAGGAACCATTATGTTCTCCTTCTTTCATATGTGTGGATGAATATAGTTTCTGAACCCTTCGTAAGAACAGAAGTTTCTATTCCATGGAAACGATTACTATGTATTTACCTGTAAAATCCAGTTGTTTTTAATTCCTGGTGTACGGAAGTTAAGTGTACCCTAATTAAAAGGATTAACCATATCGGACTTTCACAGGAGCTAGATCTGGAGCAGATGAGCAGTGTGCCATGTTTTACAGGGGTATTTCAGAGTAGTACATGACGTAATGTTTAGATTCTCTACCATTTGACATGCTTAGTCTTTTGTGATGGGAACTGTGCAATTGTGAGGGAGTCATTTCCCACTGTGTTTGCAGAGGGAAAAGGAACATGAGATGTGCAGCTTTTGGGTAATCTCAATGCATAACTGTTTACCACTATGCCTGCTTCTTGATGTTTAAGATGTAAAGACTTTTTTTACAATGTAGGACAGTTTTTTGCTACCTCAGTTGATATGTTTTAAAGAATTCTAATTTGGACTGTTTTAGGGTCATTAACGTTTCGGCTACCACAGTGCTATAGCTTTCCCTTCTTTTCCCACTGCTGTGTGATCCTTTCCAGGCAGAAGGCCACAGAACTCATTAGAAATACTGCTCCAAGTCTGCAGGATCACTCTTGGTAATCCGTCAGATATGTCTGGCCTAATTAGCATTTTTCTTTAAAATTAATCTGTTACATCATCTTTATACTAGCTTTGCATTTTCTCCCTACCCACTTAATGCTACCCTACTCTTCTCAGTGCAGTTCTTACCCTCCTACATGAAAAAAGCTTCTTCTTACCAATCTTACTTCCAGTTATTTCCTTTTCTTCTCTTACTTGTTGTGGAGCTCTCTTCATCAGCCACTATTTCTTCTTTCCCTTTCTCCCCCAGAGCTTCTGCTCTCAGCCAGCTTGGATTAAGCCTGTTGTTTCATTTTTCCATTTGCATTCTTACAGCTGGATAACCTCCTTTGACATGTGACAGACTTTTCCCTTGCTCCTTCCATGAATGTGTCGAGTCCATTTTTGATTCTTAAGCATTACTAGACCTGGCCTTGATGGCTCAAGGCTTTTGTCTTGAGCACAGTAGTATCTCTCCTTTCACCTCCTGATTCATCTCAGTGTGGATTCTCCTCTCTGGTAGTTTTTCTTTTATAGTCTATCTGCATCTCTCTCTCTCTCTCTGCACCTCTCTCCCCATTCATTGTAGTGAGTAATGATTCACATGAGCATGACTGAAACTGGAGCATGTCCCTCCTTGCTGTTGGTTCCATCTGAACATACTACTTCTAGGCAAGACAGAAGCATGTTTTCTGAACAAGAGGTTTTCTCTTTCCCCTTCCCTACACTTGCATTGCTTTCTGAAGCCTTATTCTCTGCTGGAAGGGTCTAGCAGTGAAGCACACCCAGGACCAGCTCTGCCAGTGTTTGCAAAGCAGTTTCTGTGGCAGCAGGACACTGTTGAGTGAGGAAGAGAGCAGTCTTGTGGCTGGGAACTGCCTGTACATAGGACAGCTTTCTTCCAGCTACTTCACTCAGTGCACAGTAGCAGCATTTAGATCAACATGTGCTGACATGTGCTTGTCTTTCACAATGTCATTAATTTTCTTACCCTGCTGGTGTGGCTACCTCTGTAAGCTAAAATCTTCTTCAGGAGTCTTGTGAATTTTAAAGGCACCTGAGGTCTGCAACCAGACTGTGTCCTTACAGTATAGCTTGGTAAAACCAGATGCTTACCTCTCTTTCAGATTAAGAGGATCCTGCTTATTTGCAAGCCCAAGAGAAATCATTCTTTTGATCTCCAAAGTCACATCACTTTGCAGCTCTTGTCCTACTTGTATCTACTGGTAGCTTCTCATCCCTCATTGCTCTTGTCGTGGACCCACCTCTTTCTCTTCCCATAGTGCTTTGCAATTTGGTAACATCAGGGATTGTCCATGTGCTGTGCTTCAAGCTGCGGAGTTGTTCCTGGAGGAGCAGAAAAGCATCCTGACTGCAGGGCTGCATATGTGACATGTCACATTGCAGACGGGAAGAGGACCATTCCTTGTTTCCTCCACTTCAGCTTGCCTTTCATTCTTTCCTCTTTCAGGTTGTGCAACATCACAGATGTCTGACTGCTTCATTGTGCTAAGCTGTCACGATGGAGGCTGTACATAGCACTGTTTTGGCACAGGATAGCTTTTTGTGTCTATGGACACAAGGAATGGATTTTGGGGGAGGAGAGGCAAACCAGGCTTCCAGTAAGAGGAACTATGTGTTTCTGGCCATAAGCAGTAACGGAGAGGCTAATAACAATGAGGAAATCTTCAGCATTTTATTTGAGTGGTGTATAAAATTTGGAAGCAGAAAGCATTGTGGATTTTCAGGGACAGAAGGCAACTGTGTAAATCTCTAGACTCATCTTTTTTTATGGGCTTTTGTTTGCTTCAGCAGAGTCCTATGGCAGGTGAGATACTACCATGACAAATAGAACATAGAGTCTCATGACTGATAACTTTCAAAATCTGTTTCTGTAAAGAACCTGAGAAAGAAGAGGAAAACTTCAGCTTTAAGTCAGTTTTATAGTGTGTGCTAGATATCTGCCCACTGTTTCTGGGACTTTAATCATCTGTGTTTGAAAGCTAGGTGAAACATGTTTATTTTTGTTGTTTTTCCCCCCCCCCTTTTTTTTTTTCCTCTGGACCAAATCCTGGGTCCTTATTCAGACAAAAGTTCTATGGAAGTCAATGCAGTGGAAGTGTTGTCTGAGCAAAGACTGTGCAATTAATCCCATAACTCTGGTGATCTGGAGGATAGCCACACGGAATGCTGTGTAACACCAAGAGGCATGTTTGGTCCTCAGGACTCCTGCCGGGCAATGTGCTATGCATCCTTTCCCTTTTAGACAATGTAAGAGATGTTGGGTTCTGTCCTTGCAAAGGGTAAAGTGTACTATACATTTTAGTCAGCATCTGCTTGTCATGGAGAGACAGGAAAAAAGTCCACAGAGGCTTTGTTAGGTGGATCAGACTCATATAAGGAAAATAAATGCTGTGAAGTAATAGTAGCTGCATAAAGAATTCTTGCATGACGTGTCAGAAGAAGGAATAATCTGCATGATTTTACTGCCAGACAAAAGAAGGCTTGTTTGTTCCTGGGAGGGGCAGTTCATAGTAGTATATCAAGCTTTGGCAGACTGAAGCCACAAGAGCCATCATTGATCTATCACCAAGCAAACAGGGTCTGGGGAGTACTTGTGTGGGCAGAGTCACTGTTAAGCTGTAGGACCATCTGACTGGGGAAGATGAGGTAGAAGAAAATGAAGGAAAACAGCCTTTGCTGGCCTCGGCAATTCCCGTGCTGTCAGGAAAGTTACAATTCTTTCTACCTACTACAGTTCTGACCTTCTGATGGTATAAGTGCTAAATATAATCCTGATCTTGATTAAGCGATCATATTGAATTTGTAGAACAAATTACAATAATGATCATAAAAATAGTTGTTCAGAAATAGTTTATGATCAGCTAATGAGCATGTTGTGTTGAGTGCTCATATACTTGCTTATGTAAAGTGCTGAACATGTTTTCCAGTCTCTATCTCGCTTGGGTTGTGAGATGGCATTAGCATTTAGGATGCTTTAAATACATTCATACAAAAGCCGATCTTTTTAGCATTACTGTCGCCCAGGAGTAGAATTAAGTGTCTGCCCTCCCACCTACTCAAAGGAAAGAAACACTTGCATCTGCATCCTATTTTATTTAATAGTCTTTTCTTTGGTCATACTTGACACTAGTCAACATTTTTTGAAGTGCTGAAGAGTCAGTTGGTTATGCCTTTAAAAGCAGAAATAGTTAACATTGGGGAAAAAAATTCTGTGCTTTGAAGAAGTACAAAAGCAAGAGGAAAAAACTGCCAGTACAGTTAAAACCAACTGCATACAAAACCAGTGTTCACATGCTTTTTTGAAAGCAGTTGGTTGGAAGCTGGCTGGAAGTGCATGCATTTGGATCAAACCAGGCAAGAATCGAAAGCGTTGCTTATATTGTTTTCACATGATTTTCTTTTAAACTTATCTCCTAAAATGAAAATCCATGCTTGTCCTCATGGTAATATCACTGCCTGAGTGAAGTTCAAGGTTAGGTGACATAGGGATGTGAGCATTTAAATAGCAGTTTATAAACAAATATTGTTGGCTGTCATCATTCTGTTCTCCTGAAGGACTTAACATATATATATATCTTTTTCTTTAATTTTCTTTTCTCCCACCCCTAAGAAGTGTTGCCTTCCTCAAGACAACAGTTCCCTGTGCTGTATTTGCAGCTCTGCAAACAAACCTCTATCAAATCCTAGGGGTGAATGCTGGCTGTTAAAATAACAGCCTGCAGCCAGAGCAGTAACAGAGGTCATTGTAAGAAGGTGGAGTTTGCACCCGGCTTTGGCACACTGAGAATATCTAGCCTGGCACTGATGTACTTTTCCTTCTGGCAGTTTTCTTATACAGACTACTCTGAGTTCCTGCTTCTGATTGTGTCCTTCTTTAGTCTGGCTGTCAACTTCTGATTTTCCTGGTTCAGAGACGTAATGTAGTTCACTGAATCTGCCTGCAGAAGTAAGCCAGCAAAATAGCTCAACTGTTGTTTGCAGGGTACCTGACTATTGGTCACATTTGCTGCATGTGCAGAAAAACGTTCTTGGCATGTGCATACATTGGTGCAGAGCATACCGTCTGAAAGAGGAATCCCTACTGTCTGAGTACCCTGAATTTGCTCTGGCTGTCTCATCCATAGGTAGCTGTCTTTCAAATGACGCTGTTTCTTATACTTCTTTATTTTCTTTCCAACACTGAAATTACTTGTAGAAGTCAGAGGCGTTGTGCAGGGTTGCAACTTAGTTTTTTAATATTCTTTGGGGAAAAAAGTGATACAGAAGTGGAGATGAGGATGGTTCACTGTATTTATTACCTGGGAATAGAAGGCAAAGCAAATCCTTCTTTCTAACAAGCCATTTCTCTCCTTGAAGTGTTTGAATGTTCATATTCTTAGACTAGGCATTATACTACCTCTCTTACTTTCAACAAGACTTCTGTATGTTGATGTAGAGTTGTATAAATTAGAGCGAAGTTAAGAGTCAGAGCTGTGTCTTCAGAGCAGGCACTGGGTTCGCTTTAACCAGGGTTATGTGTAGGTCTGAAAGAGAGATCTAGCTCATAGCCTGATTTCAGGTGTCCTGTAAGAAGTGCTTTTTATAAGATTTTCTCTCTAATTCAGATTTTATAAAGTCCACCAAGAATTTTAAGTAAAAGTACATGTCTAAAAGCCAAATGTTTTAAAAGGGGGAGAGGATTTATTTTGATTTTTTTTTTCCTTAAATGTCAGGACAGTGTTTTGACTTAAGTCTGGGAGTGGGTTTAGCTGTGAGTAAGGATGGCAAGAGCTGAGTTGTTATCATGAAGGAATTGGGGTAGGGGGATTATAATCGAAAATAATATCCAAAAAGCTTGTTTGGAATATCTTGATTAAAATATGAGAGACTTGAGGAGGGGTTCTGCTTCCCCTCAGATATGGTGCTTAATACTTATGTTTTTCAAGGTGCAATGAAAGCATTTCACATAGTTATTACTTTGTTTGAATATGGAAATATGTTAATTAATGCCTTTGTTCTGCTGCCTGCTCTTTTCCTTAGCCTTTTCTATTCAACCCTCTAGGTGGCCTAGCACAATGTGGCTTCTTTTCTTTCAGTGAGCTCTTTCTGCATTAATAGGGTCCAGGGTGATGAGGAGAACCATGTGCACAAAACTGGTCCACGGCCCTCCCATCCCGTTATGGGCATGTCAGGTTAAATTCATATCAGCGGGAGGGTCACTGTCATGATTTTCAATAGCATAAGATGAGGTGATGACTACAGACAATAGTGCCACACTCTCCATTTGGAGACACTTGCCTCACCAGTTGCATTAGTTAATTAATATGCTAAAAATAGGAGCGAGTGATACAAATCGCTGCCTGTTGTACAACAAAGACTGGGCTTGTGTAGCTTTGATAGCCAAGTTTATGGTGCTTGTTATGGAGAGAAGTTAGTTTAGAGCTAGAGGCAATGTAAGACTTTCTGGATGCTGAGCGTTAGTCACTCTGGGCCTCTGGCCATTTGCTTGCTGTCTCATTTGCATTGTGAATGACATTAAGGAAACTAACAAGGTTACTGGGCATAGAAATGTTCTCATGTGACCCCACGTGGAAGCCGACCTACAGCAGTGCTAGCTGGCAGGGACACTGTGGCTCTTTTATTTGGCTTCCTAGGAAGACGATTTCTGGGAGTGCATAACTTGTAGGTTTAAAATCCACCACAAGAAAACCAGTATTCAGGTAACTTGGAGGTCCTAATGTAAGCTTCTGGGAGCCAAGGAAGCTTGAAGGGGATGCTGGACATGTGGGGTGAGCTGTGCTGAGTACTGATTTGACGTCCAATGATAGGGCAAGGGGCAGTGGCTGCAAGCTGGAACATAGGAGGTTCCACATAAATATGAGTAAAAATTTCTTCACAGTAAGGGTAACAGAACACTGGAACAAGCTGCCCAGAAAGGTTGTGGGGTCTCTTCTCTGAAGACATTCAAAGCTCACCTGGATGTGTTCCTAATCTTGGTGTTCCTGCTCTGGCAGGGGGATTGGACTAGATGATCTTTCAAGGTCCCTTCGAATCTCTAACATTCTGATTCACTGGGTGCACGGCATAAGGATACCCCATTACTCTGTTTTCTGCCAGCCACCTTGAGTGATGCTGCATTGTGGAAGCGCTCACAAGGACATGGGTTCATGTGGGCCTCCAAGAGGATCTGTTTCCATGCTGCTGGCATGAATGTTGGGATGAAGTGGAGGCATTTTGTTCTCACCCACTGCACTGTAGCTTCTATACAGACCATCGAAATTCTGTGAGTTTTTTTTTTCTTACTATGTCTCACCTGAAAATTGCAACAAAAAGCGATAAGTCACAGAAAATCTCTTGCCACTGGTATTTCCCTAGTTCCTATGCATAATAAGATCACAGTTTAGTAAGTCTGAAAATCAAATGCTGGACTTGCATCCCACTGCCTCCTTGGTGAAGCACAGTCTCATTCATGCTGCTGAAAGCACGCAGGGTTTGCCAGACAGAGTTCAGTACTCTCACAGGTACTTAAGCAGGTATTGTGTTGCAGGCTGTTTTGCCTCCTGTATTATCAACCTGTATTATCAACCATCAGCTCCTATGACAACTTGCGGTGTCTGGATTTGAAACAAACTGAAGTCAGAGAGCCTGAACTCATTGTTCCCAGTTGAGGGCTTAAACGGTGGCACTAAACCCAAGTAATTGCAGCAGGTACAAGAGTAGAAGCAGATCTGTGGAGATACACCCTTCTTTAATTCATTCCTTTCTGTATAAATTAGTGGGTTCGCTCATGAGTCACTCTGTGGGAACAGATTTTTGGGACCCATAAATGTTGTTTGAATATTTTTCAATTTTATAAACATTCGTTACTTGCTCCAGGGGCTGAATGAATCATAGAATAGCTTGGCTTGGAAGGGACCTTAAAGATCGTCTAGTTCCACTCCACTCTGCTGTGGGCAGGATTGCCAGCCACTAGGTCAGTCTCCCCAGGACGCCATCCAACCTGGCCTTGGACACCTCTGGAGGGGGGCATCCACAGCTTCTCTGCGCAGCCTGTTCTACTGCCTCACCGCCTTCTCAGTGAAAAATCGTCCCCCAACATCTAATCTAAATCTCTGCCGTTTTAGTTTAGAAGTGTGTCCCCTTGTTCTCTCACCAGCTACCTGTGTAAAAAGTTGGTCTTTCTCCTGTTATAAGTGCTCTTTTAGTATTGGAAGGCCACAATCATAGACTCATGAAGCTTGGAAAGACCACTTAAATCATCTAGTCCAGCCATCAACCCATCACCACCACACCACTAAATCATGTAGTCAGTGTTACATCTACCCTTTTCTTGAAAAACTCCAAAGACAGTGACTACCACCTCCCTGGGCAGCCTGTTCCAATACCTCAGTACCCTTTCTGAGAATTTTTTTTTTCTGAATATCCAACCTCAACCTTCCCTGGCATACCTTGAAACCATTACCTCTTGTCCTATCGCTGGTTAGTTACTTGGGAGAGCAGGACCAATCCCCACCTCACTACAGCCTCCTTCTGAGCCTCCTCCAGACTAAGCAACCCCAGTTCCCTCAGCTGCTCCTTGTAATATTTGTGTTCTGGCCTCTTGACCAGCTTTGTTGCCCTTCTTTGGACAGGCTCCAGGGCTTCAGTGTATTTCTTGTAGCAAGGAGCTCAAAACTGAACGCAATATTCAAGGTATGGCCTCACCAATTAGGTGTTCCCAGAGCCTTCTCTTCTCTGGTCAAGCATGTAAATGTTTATGTACTTCACAAAAATGCCTGCTTATTGGAGTGCTGGAACCATTCCTTATTTTCATGGTTGGACTTTGTAAACTGGAGGCCCATGCTTCTTCCACAGGGCCACTAGCTGCCCAGTCTGTGGATGAGTGTGGGCAGGAATGGGTTGCTGCAACAGTCACCAGATTCAGGACCCAGGCTCTCCAGTGAGTAAGTGAGGAAAGAAACAGGATGCCTTAAAAACAAGGGCTGTTTTGAGCATCTGTTTTCAAGCAAGATGTCTTGTCAGAAGAAATGGTAAATTATGCTTAAGATCCCACTGTATTTATCACATACTCTTAGGGTATGGCTCAGTAATAACTGTAACAGGCAGAGGCACATGTTCTGGGAAAGCATGTGCTATACATGTCAGGCCGCACCATTTGTTTACACCACATATTTACGGGCTGGGTGGTTCCCTTGCAGGATAAATTTATGTGAGGTAAATACAAAAGATCGATTTTGACAGTGGAATTGTAGTTCTCTGTACATTAGTGCCCTCATTTGTGATGTGTGCTGAGATCAGCGCTCACCAGGCTATGTCCAGTACTGACAAGTAGGGGTCAAGGCTCTCCTGTTGATTTAACCGTTAATTAGGGCAATATGAATATTACCAAGTCTACCAGCTTTACTGTATGTACACTACTACGGTAGTGTATAATTATTATTTTTGTAATAACAACAGTCCACACTAACTGGTTCTGTCAGGGGGAATTTGCTCATTCAGAAGTGTGATGTCTGCTGAGCTCAGTTTTCCTGGTTGGAAGGACAGGGGTCAGTGGTGTGCAGCTGTGACCTGCAAGTAGTCATCTTCTAGTAGCTCCATAAGACAGGTAAGTCTGTGTGAGGATTTCAGCTCCTTCCTTTCTTTCCCCACTTCTAACATCCGTCCTCCTGTCCATGTGGATAAACCTTATCACCAGAGTTCCAGTCTCATTTGACTTCTCTGTTCCTCATGGATGCCAGAGACATACTCCAGGCTGGAGAAGAACCTGATATCTCCACAGTGTCTTGCAATCTCAGCATCAGGGAGACTGAGGAAAAAGATCTGTTCATTTAAAACTTCTGTGGTTATAACAGAAATCGTCAGGATTACAAAATTTATGCTAGTTGAAGAGAGAAGACTTGGCACATGCCCTTAGCAGGACAGTTTTCAGTGTCCAAGTGTTTGTATAAGTAGACTGAATATATCAAGAGCTTTCTTTCTGTAGTAGGTGTTACTTGGATTTCTTTCTTCTCCTCCAACTGAAAATTGGTAGGGAAGAGTTTATTAGTGAGTTATTGTTGATTAAAACAAATTGCAAACCAAGTTTTATGTTAGGAAGATATTTGTAATCTAGAAAAAAATGAGAATCACGTTAGGTAAAAGAAGTACAGGTAAGCTAGTGCCTACAGCAGTATGAAAAATAAGGTGGCCTTATAAAGGTCACAAGAGCATTCAATTTAATTTTCATTTATCTCCTAATTTCCACAGATATGTGAGAAGTTCTGAAATGCCTTTCAACTTCTCATTATATTATTTTCTAAGAAATAATTGTGACATTTGTTTTTTCTTTGATGGCATAGCTGTAAGTATTCTTATTTGCTAATTGCAAAGGTATTGAACATAGAGTAGTAAAGATGAATTGTTAATTAAAATCTCTTTCCCAAACAGTTCTTTAAATGTTTGAGTTAATCAAGTCTTCAAATTAAACATGACTGAAAATTTTAGTTCAGTGTTTTTTGGTACCTTATTCTAGTTAGTTTTCTGGTTATACATGGAGCTCTAATGTGACTGAGTCCCAAATTTCTGATGTTGATTACAGAAAGCCTTCTTTTTCTTTCCTTCTTTCTTTTAATTAAGACTTTTAAAATTTTTCCAGATTTACTTTATGCATCAATGAGAATAAAAGACCAAACTGCATTTCCATCATAATTTGCAGATCTGTTACATCTCCTTTGACTACTTGCAATGAGTAGTGCGACTAATGAGCTCAGTCAGACCAAAGAGTTTTTCTACATTTTTACTCTTGGGTGTGGCCTTTATATTGATGCCTCTGTTTTGCAGCTTTTCTGGTCTGGGCTTGGACTAATTCCCAGATCTGTTCTTACAGATTTTAACTTTGCCATGTACCCACCGTCAATGATAGCAACTGGAAGTGTGGGAGCAGCCATCTGTGGCCTTCAGCTTGATGATGGGGACAGTTTGCTCTCTGGTGACAGCCTAACAGACTTTCTGGCCAAGATCACAAGCACAGATGTGGTGAGTGTTGTGGATTCTTGTTCTTGTTTCACTTCTGAGATCCCTGTGGAAAAACTGAGCCATCCATCAAACTGGGCCTGATCCTGAGAGCCCAGTGGAGTGAAGGGAAGGGGAAATTCTAGTGCAAGTGGACTCAACAGCTTGCTGGAAGAGCTCTGGATGTCCAGAGCTCCTTGGCCTCATGGGAATCACTCCTCATTCACGTTTTGTTCAGCAGCTTTGTGAGTAGAGCCTGCTTTGCCTCAGCCTGTCCATGTACTTCGGCCTACTCCATCCACCATGACTGATGCTCAGGCTTGTTCTAGGGGAGAAATCACCTTCAGTGCCCTAGGGCATGGATGTGGAAAAGCAGACGACATCCCCCATAGCTTAAGGTAAACTAGTATGTGCACAGGAACAGCAGACCTGTGCTCCCCATCTTCAAACTGCTGTTCTGACCCTCACTGAGGTACCTTCTAAAAATCCTTAGCAAAAAGTGAGTGAATACTGAGCTAATCCTCCAGCACCAGCAAAACAGGAGACGGACCCAGGCTGTCTGGATTTCTGTCTCTAACCTCATTAAACATTTTTTTGAGAAATTCACTTCAGATTGTCGGAAAGGCCCTTTGTCAGTAGGGAGGTGAGCCTGGTAGTGGTTCAGTGATGCCTGAAAAGTGACTTAAGCTAGTGAATACATACGAAAAATGCAGACCAGGCAGGTCTGCATCGTAGACTGAGCAGAAGGGCTGGGAGGACTGAAAGGAGCACTCAGATCACCTTTACTAGGGGTGGTGACTCTCCAGTTGCACTACTGTGTTGTTTAGTGGATCACTGGAGGTAGTCTGTGCTACTGCAAATGCAAATTGCTTGGTCTGTGGAAAACAGGAGTTTAACCTCTTGATAAGCTGACAAGTTTTGCCCAGCTGAAATACACTTGGAAAAAAAAATGAGTGAGATTTAATGGAAGGCAGGCCACAAATAAAATAATGCTTACCATAAAATTATCAGTTACCGATGTTCATCCTTAACCTGTGTTGACCATAAATCCTCTTACAGCTCGTGGAGTAGATACTTTGTGCAAGTATTAGATCTGTGATAATATTGTGAAGAGAAAGTTTTTTGTGTTTTTTTTTTAAACAAATGTTCTAGATTTTGGCTAAGAAGGAATAATCCAGTTTAACCAAAAGGGAAGAACTTCAGTTTCTTTTTTTCTTTCTTTAGGAGAACTGAGTCTAACTTTAAAGTGCATTTCTAAGTCTTCCCATTTCTTTTGATTGGAAGTGAGTTTTCCAAAGAAAAAGGAACATTACCAATTCTGAATGCTTGTAATGTAAATCATGTAGCATTAGAAATTAAACATACACTCAAGTGAAAATTTCACATAGGTGATTTGCCTTTTTGTGCCTGTTTTATAGGCGTGGAGGAACAGTGGTGGTACATTGCAATAAACAGCAGAAGCACGCAAGAAGAATCCTATATAACAATTCTGACTTCATGGCCTGATGCAAGTAATGCATAGCACTCATTTGTACAGTTGTTCCATTTAGAGCAAGAAAATCTATAAAGTTTACTTAATATACTTAGAAAACAAGAATTACCGGTTATTAAAATTGGCAGTTATTGACTGACTGAAATTTTCTACTTGGCTGCTTGGTTGATTGGATGTAATGTGGTAAGTTTTGGGTGCAGCATCCAGCAAATGTCAGGAAGGACTGTAGATATCAAGTGGACAGATGTGAGTGGACATCAGGGAATTGGGCAAAGGAAGGCTAGGATTTATGGAAGACTGAGATCTTGTTAATATGGGTGCTGTTTTTGGTCATATTAGTGAATATCCTTATAATAAGGAAGGCAGTTGGTGCTAGCCATTGAGAGCTTGTGTAACTACCAGCAATCTGAATGTTATGGAGTGTCCAAAAGGTTGAAACTGTCATGATTTTGCTTGTTAAATGGAAAAGCCGGGTGAAGTTGACTCTTTGGCTGCTGCTTGTTTTCATGCTTGTTTTTACTGATGTATGCCCCACAACCATGTCCCTATGTTTCAAACTCCATCCTGGGACTCATCTAATTTAAATAAGACGGAAAGACCATCTGTTGTTGCTTTGAGGTTGGTACTGGGGAGTTGCTTGACTTCTAAGAATAGTGCTGAGTCAGAGAACTTTAAAGATGCAGTTTTTCCATCACTAGACCATGTTCTGTAGCTGTGAGCTCCAGATAAATTTCTGAAACTATTTTCATTTGTCAGAGGAGAGATGCTACGGTAGCCCTGCTATGTTTTTTTATGTTGTATTTAGTGGGTTTTGATCAACCATTGAGTTCTGTCTTTCTGGAGATGGCAGGGACTTGTTCAGGATAGGTCTTCATATTCTCTAAGAGTTTCCCTGCACAGCTGCATGGATCTTCTTCCTCATTTTCAGTGTGGACAAGTCTGGCTTTCAGTGACAACATGCTGCTGATCATGCTCAAGTCTTAGGTGAGGGTAAGCAAGCTCAACGCGTGGGCCGCGAGGGCTGCGTAACTGCGATCTTGCAAAAAAAACTTGTATTTACCTAGATTCCCCCATAGTAGGGAAGACCATTTCCCATCCTTACCTGCCAATTTTGTAAGCATTTGATCATCATTTTCTGATGCAGCCCTTGCTGTGGTAGTCTGTTCGTTACTCACTTTTAGACTGGATTATTGCAGTTCATGCTGCATGGGACTATTTTTGGATAACGTTTAGAAACTCAAGCAAGGCTAGATGCAGCTGTTCGCTTGCGTAGTTGCTTCTCTTGGTGTGGATTAAACCCAAAGGCTTACCTTGCTGGACCTCTTCTTGTGTTTTTTTTTTCTTATTACTCTCAGGTGCCTTACTGTTTGACCTGTGAGACTGTACTTGAATCGAGATCCCAGCTGTTTTATAACCTGGCTCTTCCCATGCTTTGTTTTCATACAGGGTCATTTTTGAAGGCTTTTAGGGGCAAATGAAAAGTCCCAGTGGGGCGTTTTTCTCTTGGGATTTTCTTTCTTCTACATCTGATAGAGCCCTTGTTAACTGATTTTCAGAGAATGCTGCAGGCATATTGTGCAAGACTGTATTAGAGAAGGAATATATGGCTTTTATTTTTTTGCTGTTTCAGGAGTATTTTTGGATTCTGTTCATTTGATATTTATAGATATCCATTTAAAGCTCATGTTCTTTCTTATAGGAGGTACTTGAAGCGTTCTCAGGCATCCCAGTGCTTCTTAATGTAAGACCTTTTTGCAGTACCTTGCAGGTTGGACAACTTTTTCTCATGCTGAATATTTTAACCCATTTGATTCAGTTTGACAGAAATTACCTGTTAGAACAGCTTAGTTACTTCGAAGTGGTTAGAAGAAAATAGATGCTATTTTTCTTGTTGAAAAATTTATCATGCCTTCTCTTTGAAATTTAGTTGATGTTTTTTGTCAAAGTGCTTTTTGCTATCCTAGTGAAAATCTTCCTGAATTTGACTGAGCTTATATGCCTTTGAAGGAGGGGAAAAAAAGAAGTCACTCTACCCCAATAACAAAGAATTCTTAGCATTTTATTAGTCACATCCTTTCCAAGAATCTGTTGGCACTGGTAGAGAAAAGCTTTCTTCTCTTTGCATCTTACCTTAGCTCACAGCAGCACAGGAGTTTCTTTGCTAAGGAGTTTCTTTCTTAAGTCAAAGCACTCTTGGTACAAAGGGGATTTCTAGATAATTTAATTACTCAAACATTTAAATCTTTAAAGAACTTAGATATGCTGTAGTTTTCTCAAGATATTTATATGTGGCCAAGTTTAGAAGATTCTCATGATTGTGGGAGAGCTGGCTGGAACTCAGTCTGTGTCCTGCAAGATTCAAAGTCTCAGTTCAGCTGAAAGGAGCCCTAATTGTTAACTTGTGCAAAATAGCATATTTTTTGTTAGCTGGATATTAAGAAACGGCAGAAATAACTTGGTAAATGCTTTGCCCATGACTTCTGTTTTGGAATTAGGAGCCAGGACTGAAAAATTTCATTCCACCTGTTAAAGCTTGAGAGAGAGAGAAAAGCAGCTGAAGACAGGGTCTCAGAGAATTATCAGGCACTCTTAATAGTAGGTAGTAATGTTAGCCTCATCGGTAAAATATATTGTTGGGAAAAATGTACTGGTTTGACTGTGTAAGAGTTAGCTCAAGGCTGTGTTAATGAAGGTTAAAGGCTATTGTAATATACTTTATGCTGGGACTTAATTAAAATGGAATGAAAAGCTTCAGTTCTCTGACTTCGTAATTTGTGATGCCTGAAAGCTGTTCTTGCAGTGACACAATTAATTTATCATCGCTGTGTGAATGATGTTGTTTTCAAAAGGTAGGTTGGGGGAGACCAAGAATCTAGAGCTTGGAGGCTGCAAGAGGATCACAGGGTGAAAAAGTAAGGTAACTTGCAGAGTTCACAGTTCTGCAGGGGGGAAATGCTCTTGCCCCCTCCTTCCTTATGATAGCCTGCAGAAAACTGCAGACAGCCAGAAGAGAGTTTTTCCTGACCAGCACAGCTAGGGTAGAGTGGTGCAGGTTTCTGCTGCATGTGGAGAGTGCCAGGGAGTTTTTTCTTGTTCCGCCATTCTGCAGTTGGCCCCAACTTGTAAATAAAATCAGTTTTCCTGCTGTGCAGCCCAGGAACCATGAGGAATGTAAAGACACTTTCTGAATTAGCCACCATGGATGCTTCTGATCTTTGAAACTAGTTTTGAGTTACTCAGGAGCAAAGAGGAGTTTTAAAGCCCAGTCGCTGAATGAAGGAGGTGGAGAGATTGCTTAGCTTGGAAACCGGAAGATTTTCATGAGCTTTCAAAAAAATGACACTGTCTGAGGTAAGGCATGAAAAAATTGAGCTTTAAAGTTTCAAGCATATGAAAAAAGAGAATGATATTGAAATCTTATTAGAAAATCTTGCTGCAGTTTAGTTACAACCTTTTACTATTTCTTGAAGATAATTTGAGGATGCTGTTTTCTAGGAAACAGTAGCATGAACCAAAAAGCTGAAAACAGTGCAGTTATTTTAGGTGGACGCTGGCTGAGAGTGGAGTTTGGCATTAAATGCTGTAATGTGTTGGGTGTCTCATTATGAATTAGACAAAAAAATATTATTAATAAACACCATTTAATTTAGAACCTTTCTCGTGGATAAGCAAACAACTAACATGAGCGTTTCTTTCAAAAACACATTTATGTTGTTTTTCCTTGTATGAATCCAAAGCAGGACTCTGGACTTCAGATGAAATGGTACAAGGCATCATGTCAGTATTATTTTAGTGATAAGTGGTTTTTCGTAAATAGCTGCCCTTGGCCATTTGGTGATGATTGAATCACGTTCTAAAAAGGCAGTGATGACTAGCCCATGCAAATCTCCGTTTCATTACTCCTTCCACCTACCAAAATAATAGCAACTCTAAGAGAAGCTTCAGGGCACTCAGCAGCCTTATGGGTAGTGAAAATAGGCTCTACTTGGTATGTCTGAGTGGCCTTTTCTGATAATTATTGTTCCACAGAGTTGATAGGAGCTA
This sequence comes from Numida meleagris, assembly GCF_002078875.1. NCBI lineage: Eukaryota > Metazoa > Chordata > Aves > Galliformes > Numididae > Numida > Numida meleagris. The sequence continues at coordinate 476,727 of NW_018363448.1, forward strand.
GTCCATCACAGCTTCACAGAGTTTTTGCAGGATAGGGATCGCACAGTCTAAGCTGTTTTGCTGCCAGAGTGGGAACATTTCCTTTGCAATTTCTTGAAGAGGAACAGAGAGGCTGGTAGGCAGAGAGTTAACAAAATTCACACAGGAAGTGCACGAGCTCCCTGAGCAAATCTTGGTGGATCCTTGCAGTGGAAAAATAAACAGCTTGGCAAGTCAGGAATTTTCATAGCATCCCAGACAAGGACTCCAGTGTACACAGTATCCTATCCCCGGTGGAGCTAGATACTTCAGAATAGGATACACGAATTCCTGTGGTGTACAACTATGGGATGTGAGGAAGGATAACTGAATGGGTAGGGTGTAAGCCTGGCATTTTTAGAGCTTGAATTCAGTATTCTGTTTTGTTACAGATCTGTCTTGGTTAAGTCTCTCTCTATACCTCCCAGAAGAGCTGCTGTGAGTTCAGCATGTCAGCTTGCTAGCCGTGTGTCTGGAAATTGCCTCTTTCTTTGTGCCTGGGATCGTTCTTATAAATCATGTGCATGTCAAACACGATTTGACCTGGTTACTGCTTGCATCTCCCTTGAGTCTGGAAACTGTCTGTATGTTCTCTTGTTCCCCAGATCTCCTAATGGAGGAGAAGTACAAAGGACTCTGAGGACCTTGAGAAACTATTGCATTGCTTGGTAGATAAAGGTCTTCCCTGTTAGAAAGCGCCTTGGAGCAGAATTTTAGAGGCTAAAATTTGTGCAAATTAGGCACATAACAGTGTTTTAAAGATAACTCTACTCTGAGCAAAACATTGAACTAAATGACATCCAGAGGTCCTCTCCAGCCTTTTTCTATGACTCTTAAGAGCACTGAAACATAGAAATGATGTTCTCATACTAAAATGCCTTCAGACTTAAGTCATTGATGAAAACTGGCAAGGTTAGATCTCAAATTAAACTAGTTACCAGTTGCTTGTGAAATAAACTGAATGATAGCAGCCAGAAGAGCTGGCCTGGTTCACTCTGTGTGATGATGAAGTCTATGTCCCCATAAGGAGCATATTCTCTAGTGCACAGCCTTCGGAATTGTGGTCGAATGACAAAAGTTGTTCTCCCCTGCATCAGCAGTAGGGAGAGGATTTTCAGGCAGACCACATGTAGGCTTGTATGCAGGCACAAGTCTCTTCTAAAAGTCTGTTCCCACATGGGACTGGTGTGTTCTGAGAGTATTTGTAAATCCAAGGCATGTTTGAAGGCCTATGGTAGAATGGAAAAGAAACGAAATTTTTCTTAATGCCTTGTCAAAAACAACTGTCTATGAACTGCTGAAAATGTAGACTCGGGCTGTTTGAAAACTGGGTCCATAATAAAAGGCATTTAAAATATCTGCACTTAGATGTACTACGAATGTTAGTGCTGAGATTTTTTTTTCCTAAGGTCTGAAAAGTCTGTTCATAAAAATCCTTGCAAATTGCTGTACAAAAATGGCATTTAGCACCACCTCATTCAAGAATTTGTTTCCTGTTGAGCTGCAGTATAAAATCATGGAAAACTGTCCTTGAACGGGTAGCATTTGAACATTGTCCCTAAAGCACATACACCATTTGTTCTCCTGTTTGTGGTGTTTAGGGCCTGTGGGTTTGGAACCGAATATCAGAGCTTGCTGTATCTTATCCAGCTTTATTTGTTGCAGACCACATTTTGTATGCAAGGAAACAACAGACAAAATAGCCTCCAAACAAAGAAAGAATGAGATAGTTTCCTAAGTTGTCTTTGCCTGAGTTGGCAGCTGCTCTGGTTCATTCAGCTTTTTGTTCCCCAGTGAGTGCTGTGCGTGTGTAGTAACAATGGGGTGATGCAGTTACACTGTAGGCTAATAGCCGAGTTCCGTCAAATCCATTCATAAATGCAGAGGAGAGTGCAGTGCTGTGAGAGCCAGCCAGCGCACAGAGGAAGTGAGGCCCCCAAGTAATGAGCTCCACATCACAAACATAGCTGTCAGAGCTCGGGGACTGGTGATAGACTGCAGTCATCTGGTTGGAGCCTTGCCCTGACCCATGCTGCTGCAGATGTGTGACCTGCTTGAGTTGACAAGGGACCCTGATCGCGGCCAGCAGAGATTTCCTCCAGGCGTCCTCTGCCCTGAAGCAGCTTTGTATAAGGCAGGCAGATAGGTTATTTCAGAAATTCCAATATTTTGGTAAGCAATCACAGCATTTAGTACAGCAGCATAACATAAATTCACAGCTTTTGTCTAGCAGTTTCAAACTATTCTTACACTTGTTGGAGAGAAATCAGCAACTTGAAATCTGAAGTCACACTAAGCAGGGAGTATAAATTCAAGTGTGGCATCTGCCCCCTCTTACATACTATGTATGAAATGGCTTTTGGAACAGTAAATTAAAGCTCTTCTGTATTTTTCAGGTGGAAGGCACTCAAGTTTATCTGTAATTGATGCTGTTAGTCACAGTAGCAAAAATAAGCACGTTTAGCTGGGTAAATATTTCTGGTTTTGAACTGCATCCAGTAAATGTGAGATACAATAAATGCAGTAAATGGGCATAATATTCCTACAGCTGCTTTTCAGGTTGTTTGGAAGAATGTTGGCATGCTGATGATCAGTGTTTTGCAAATGAAAGCGTTTTGAGCAGGAATCCCTGTTTATGTCACCAGTGAAGCAGAGGAATCCAGCCACCTTCTATCTAGGAGTATAGATGACACATTCCACACTGGAATTAGTGTAAATTCCAGCTCTTCAATGAACATCTCACTGCTGTTTTCTTAAGTTATCCAAGTAATGATTACACAACAGTTGAAAAGTATTGTCATTTAACTATCTCCAGCATCCTCTACATTTATCCTATCAAGTCTTGCTCCTAAAAAAGTCCTTTTCTAGTTTCCTTTGTATACTTAGGTTTAAGGAAGTGGAAGAGGTATTTAAAGCAGTTATCAGGAATGTTAACAGTTATTTGTGAAGTTGTTAATCTGTATGTGGAAAGCCAACCGTGCTTTAATACAGTGAAGCCAGAAAAATTTTGCAGGGTTCTCAGCTTTGGGAATTTCAGCACATGGCAAAACGTGCAGGGTTTAGATCCACGCTTCTAAATCTTGTTAGGAAATGCTGGAGCATAAATAAATACTGATTAGAGTGTTTTTTTTAATCATTTGTGTGTGTATTTTACGTACATTAAATAACAGTCCTATTGTTTTTCATTTAATGTTGGTTGTGAAGGACTGCAGTTTTGGTTTAGAAAAATCATTGGGAAATGACCTGCTCCATGACTTAGTGTGATTGCCCTCATCCTTGTTGTCACAAAGCATTTAATGAATCTCCTTTGCCATTAGCCTAACCTTGGTGTGACTTGGACTGCAGCAGCAATGACAGGCCTGCTGAGCCCTGCCAACTGCAGTTGTGTTTTCACTGGAGTAGCCAGGCTGTGCTTTTGACAGCGGGATATCCCTACTTCCCTGGTAGGGTTCTGAGATACAGCTTTGTGATTTCTCACTAGTCAATCAGCACTGCTTAGTGAGTTTCTGCTGGTGCCAGCCTTAGTCTTTTACTTCATGGTAAAGCTAGGATCTAGTTAAAGGTTATGCAGTATTTAACAGAATTAGTGTGAAACCTTGGTAAACAGTAGTATTGCAGTCTGGTTTCTTTCTTAAATGCTGCTAAAACACATTTTCTCTGAACACTGATATTGCCAAATGAATGCCATTTTGGATGGCCAAAAGCTGGCTGGCTGCAAGGTTCTAACCAGTTTCCTTGTCCCCGAGTGTTTCTCTGAATTTAGTTATTGATAAAATAATTAAAACACTGGGAGGCTTGGCAGGGTAAAGCCAAAACTGTGATGCAAAAGGGGAATCTGAAAATCACAACATACAAAGTACGGTGTCCAAGCCACCGTGGAGAAGACCAGATCCAAGTTCGTCACAAGAGCTTACTTCTGCAAGGCAAACCTTCCCGCCTGCTGGAGACAGCGAGCAGCAAGTCTGAGAAAAACTCTGATGGTTGCTGACACAGGTGGCTCAGTGCCTGTCAGAACGGGGTGTTACGTGGCTTTTCATACCTCTCAAGCCCTCTTGCCCCATGCCCCCCCCTCTTTTTTTTTTTTTTTTTTTTAATCAGTCTGCCCATGGCCTTGCAAGATGGAAAAGATGCCTTGCATCTGTTTATCTCAATAAAACTAGGGACAGTGGGCATCCTGCATGAACAGGTTGTACAGGTTGTGATGAGGTGGTTCTGGAGTTTGGAGCAGTTAGGTCTGAAAATTAAGTGACTACCAGTGCAAAGTGAGAGCCTGTTGATGGGATTGAGTTGAGTGGGATTCCTCACATGATGACTTGCTAATTGCAGCGATTTTCATAATGGCATTATAAACATTAGTTTAAAACTGGAAGCTAGGGAACAGTTTAGGTCACATATTAGTATGTTGAAAAGTTCAAGAAAATGAATTGCCTATGATATTCTGCATGAGCTTTCCTAGTGCATTTGCTTTCTTTAAAGATTGTCATGAATGGAAGTGCAAATTCTCAGTTATTGTTGATAGGAATAACTAGATTCTGCCATTTTTACTTGCGATTGCTACTCCCAGTCATTTTCACTACCAACATTTCTATCACAGCTATGAAGTTGCTCCTCACTGAATGTAGAAAAGCATTTATTTTCCTTCAGCTCTCCCAAACTCTCCCAAAACATAATATTAAAAAAAAAAAGAAACAATAAAATTAGTTGCTTTTTCAGTTCTGCATATGCTAAAGTAAAAATAAAACTATGGAGGAAAGTACCTGAACTATTTTCATTGTTAAAACTACTGGACCATAAAGAAGAATGAGGAAGTTGATCCATGTAACATGCTTAAAAAACAAAATCAACCCTATGATATTCTGAAGGAAAGGCCTACTCACTGAATTGTAAAATCTAAAGCCATTACTTCAGTGCATTATAGTGCTGAAAACATCTGCTGAAAATAGTGCAATTCATATATATATTTTATTTGATATGATCTTTATAAAGATTGTATTTTCTGTTGTCAGTACTATCTAGAGCTTGCAAAATGAAAGTTCACTAGTAAGATATGTGTATGTTCAGCAAATCCATGGATGAAACTACAAGAGGTTAGTAGCACTGTCTCATGGGAAGGCCAGATTGTTTGCCTCGATAGCTTTTTCCCACTTTTTTTGTATTGCATCACTTAACTTTGTATCGATGTTTCCAATGAGACAGACTGAAGTGGTAGCCCTATCTATAAAGTACACCACTTCCTATAATTGCATTATGGTCATTGGGCTGATTAGATACAACAAATACTTTATTTTTCCTATTGCATGTAACATTACCATCCAGCTGGTATATTTCGTAATTCTTAAAGTTAGTTGCATATTGTAGCTGCGGTTCAAAAGCACAGCAAAAGTGTTTCTAGGATTTATCATGTAAGAATTCCAGCATTTTTATCATGTGTCATATTGACTAGGACTAAACTTTGCCAGCTCCCATTTTATTAGAGAAGCCACTGACAAGTTTAGTTAGTATCTCTCATGGTACAAAACATGTTGCTTGTGTGGTATCCACACCACTCTGTGTTGTGCCAGGTTTCATCTATTGTCCTGCAGATAGCATGCTCAGAAAAAGCTATCATTTGATCTGAATACCTTGGCAGAACTGGCATTGTGGGCCTCTGTGTGATCTTCACAAAATCAGCATAGTAGGCTGATAGGAGTGGTTACACAGAGGTAGGATTAACGATTGTGCAGCCTCAAGTAGGCAGCTTGATTGTATTGCAGTCATCAGAGCGGAAGAATCTGGACTAAATCTACTGGTATGTTCCAGCTCATTTTGCTGCATGACGGAGGTTCACTCGAGATTCAGGTATTGGGGTTTGTGTTATTTTTTTCTTAATAGATTTTGATTGTAGAACTTAAAAACCTGTAAAATGGGGTGTCACCATTCTTATTTAAAGCTGACCAGCCAATTTCAGCTCTTGAATGGATGCTTTACAGGTAAAACTACAAAGAATGTTTAAGTCATGTTAAAAACTCCGTTTTATTATGCAAATAGCAGCCATTTTTAGGAAACTTTTTCCGCACTGCATCCACCATGCTGGTCATTTTGCCGTAGTTCTTTCTGTTTTAAGGACTTAAGCAAGTTTTCACATTCAAGAAGTATGTGTAAATCAGAGCTAACACATGACAATAGATTATTGGCTTGTGGATATCTGTATGAGGTAAAATCCATGCGAACTGTGGCAGTTCCAGTCTGGACAGTTCTATTGATTTTTATGTACAAAATGTCCCGTTTCTGTATAAAAGTACTAAGAGACTTTAGCCTCTTCATAAATTAAATAAAGCATTGTATTGACTTTTTACAAGTTCTTATAATTTCAGTGTAAATGATAACATACAAGAATATTTAGAAACAAAGTTGGCTCCAAGTGCTCAGGCCTTATGTTCCATATGTCACCACCCTTCCTTCTCCAAGCCTGACTATAAGGAAGTTGCCTCATTAAGTTTGGCAGTCAGTAGCTGCTTGTAAAAATAAAATAAAAAAAACATAAGGACATTTTGTTTTGAAATTTTACATCACTCTGCTTTAGAAGAAGAGATTCTTATACAAAAAGAGCATTAGGAGTACAGTCTGTTATAGGAATCTACAAATGGGTGGTTCTGCTCTTTCTTCCTTTTACAGATCTGATCCTGCTCAGTTTGGCCATTGACTTAAATGCAGACAGGTTTGAGATCTGCTCCAGGGAGACTTGCTGTAGCTGGAACTGGCAGCCCAAAGGCTGTGGCTCTCTGTGACTCACCATGGGGCTCCCTCAGCACCTAGTTGGTGCTGAGTTGTGCCATTTCTATCACTGAATCTCTGCTTTCTGAGAAAAGTAACTCCCAATCCAGGGTCACATAGTGAGAACTGCTATTGTGTGGAGTTGCACAAAACGACATCTGACTTGACCTGCTCAAAGGTACCTTTGGCAAGTGGAAAGAAACAGTGTAGGTAGGGGTGCTTCACTGAGCAGATCTGCTCTCAAAACACTGATTAGGTCTCAGGCATTTTCAGTAAATGTCCTGTTCCTACAAGCAAGAAGCATTTTCTTTGAGCAAGTGGCTGTTTCAGCCACAGAGTCTACTGTTTGTCAGTGTAGCTGCATCAGCTGTGTGCTCTTGAAATGATTTGCAGTCTCACAAACAGGTAAATGCTTACAATGGACTTGAAACCCACCCAAATAGCAGGGGATTTTCTTTATCTGAGTTTCCAGTAGCTTTTGGCAGTAAAGTACTTTGAAAAAAGGACAAGGAATTTGTCCAGCTCCCATCATTTTAAAAAAAATGATTCTAATGCTAGGAAATCATTAAGCTCCCAATAAGCAAGAGCAAGACCCAGGTATAAAAAAACATTTACCTGATTCAGTAAAAGTACATGCTCTTACCTTAAAAAAAACTAGATAGATTTGCCAGCAGCTACAAGAAAGTGAAAAGAGAAGGAAGCCTTTCTCCTTACCTTCTGTTAAAATGAGAGGAAGAAGTGAGGGATGCTAAAATCTTGCTTGTCTGTCTTGTATCTCATCACAGAATTCACTGTGCTCACCTCTTACTGTATTTTAAAGACATTTATCTTGTCCTCTCCCTTCAGAGGCTTCCTGCTTGCTCTGAGCAAGCTAGGAACTAAAGCTTCCCTTCTCTCCAGGAGCAGTCCAGCAGACTGTGGTTCTTGCCTTCTGTGAGAGCCACACGCAGATGTGAGTGTGAGCAGAGACAGGCAAGCTCTGGAATGCTGGATTTTAGGCATCCCCTCCTCAATCAAATCCCATTTCTATCTAATTAAACAAATCCATAAAGTGTATGTTTGGTAACTTGTTTTTTTATTAACCACCTGCTGACATGGTTGCCATGTGAGGAGTTTTGCAGCATGGAATGCTGGGAAGGGCAGCTGGCGCTGGTGAGGAGCACAGGCAGTGTGCAGCGGAAACTTGTGTGGGCATGCAGCCCAGGACTGGCACTGGGACAAACTGGTGTCCTGGCTCCAGAGCAAGGGAAGCAGTGATCAGGCAACTGCCAATGTGGTGAAGGGCAGGCACGCTGAGATCAGCGTTTTTTTTAACAATACTGTATGCTGCTTTTTTTATGAGTTGTTATTTCCTTAGCACACTGAGAATCTCGACATCTCTGAATTAATTTGACATTTTGGGTGCTCTATGTTTCTCCGCTCCACAGTGATCCACTGGGTGGCAATGACAGTGGTTATACATTGGCTGTGGCAATGCAGTTATTGTGTCTGTGCAATACCTCTGATCTTCCAACAGCATCATATCTGAGCACTGGGATGAGCTATGGGTGTGACATAAATCAGGGCATGACCCAGAGACAGCTATAAAGAGCTTTCGGTGATCTCTGGAACACAGCTCATGCAGTAGTCCTTTCAGTGCATAGATAAGGACTGGCACAAGCAAGAGCAACTGCTGTGCTCTGTGAGATGAGCATACAGCCAGACACCCGAATGTTCAGTGCTCACGAGACGATCTTAAACAAACTCTCTTTGTCCCAGCTTCGCAGCTTTGGTGTCATGCTTCATTTGTATTCTGATTCTTTGTCAGTGATATGGCAGATTTTTACTATAATCTGGGTTCTAAAGGGTGGAAGTAAAGGTGCATGGGTTGGTAGGGAATTCCTTTGCATCCCTGTGGTTTAGCTGCAAATTGCTCTCTTCAGAATAGGGGAGTCATAACTTTTGCCTTCCTCCAAAGCATAGATCTTTTCAGTCTTAAGGTCTCTGAATGAAGTTCCCGAAATTTGCCAACACCTGTATTAGAGTAGCAAGATTTTTGAGACTGTGTTGCCAGACTCCTGCTGCTGTCCAAGAACGAGGAGAAAGTGGCTCCCATTCACTTGGGGAATTTTCACTTTTCTGCAGTTTGTCTTTGATCTTCTCATAGGCTGAGGAGGCAAGAACTGCTGTAGGTCTGCTCATGAGAATGTGTTTCATAGATTTCATGCTGCAAGAGGTGAGCACTAAGCTTTCCATAAGCTTTTCTGAGCATAGGGAAGTGGTGGAGCTAAAGTTGCACCATGATTGAAAATTTTGGTTAAAAGCTGGCTAATTTTAGTGAAATTGCCTGCTTTCCTTATCCTTCATCTTCGAAACAGTATCTCTTTTCTTGTGGTTTCTCCCTTTCAATAAAAATGTCAGCCCATGGCAGAAAATGAAGCATGGAAAAGTTTAGCTCCAGTGACTGAAACTTAGGAAAGTTGCTAGTGATGGTAAGTGCTGCTTATTGTGGAGCATTACTGGCATAGATACAGTATGCCTGCAAAACAGTGAACTTGACCACTAGTCAGATTTTTCATAAGCAGTCCCACGGTTGGCTGCTTTCAAGACAAATGTGAGCACAGGGAAGGCTTGGTCCGTCCACATGCATATAGTGTGGAAGCAGAGGTTTTTAGACTCATTATGCTCTGTTTTGCCATGATGTTACTCTCTGTAATTGTTTTTCCTGAGGGAGCAAACTTCTGGGTTTGATTGTACGCAGGTATCCCTGATGTTCAGATCCAAAACACGTGTTTCTAGTTGATCATTGTTGTCTTTAGCTGGTGTGATCCATATCACTGAATATTTTTGTCTTCAATACAGCCAACATCCCATCCAACCTGTTTTTCCTGGTTTAGTTTGAAAAGCCATTTTTCACATCCTCTCTTTGACAGATGCATCTTCAAATAGAGATTGTTAAAGGACAGTTTCACAAAAAAGAGAGGACATGATTTTACAGCTAGCAGTTGTTGACTGATAGGCAAGAAAAATGGATGTTTGTGACATACCAAAGCTAATTGCATGCATCACAAAATGTAAATGCCATCAGGCAGCTACTCTGCATTTGAGGTGTTTTTGCAAGTCTGACCAGGATGACAAATTTCATACATTAATGTTTCAGATTCTTCTGCATAATTTGATATTGTATGGAGAAAGTGGGTGTTGCTGGTCAGTGTTGCTCCCCAGAGTTGCATTCTTTATTCCGTTTCTGGGCTGACATAAGTGTCTGTGTGATATGCAGGTGTCAGTGCCTAAAACTGCAAGGGTCTGGACAGAGTTTAACCCTTGTTAAACTCATACTAGCCGAATCTGTGTTTCTCTGCTGCCTGAAGTCTGTGGGAGAAACCCAGTCCTTAATGAGCTCTGACATATACCGATGCTTCAGTGAGTTCATAGTATTGATACCTTTTCATGTATTTTAGAAGGACATTGCATGGCTGCCTTACAGTTGCACAACCTACCCCTGTACACAGTGCAGTATTGACAGTCTTTCAGTCGCAGCACACAACATACTTGTGGCACTGTGCTCGTATAGTTATGGTTTGAGTTTTATTTTTCAGTTTCTTCTGTAATGAAGAGTTTGTCTACCTTTTCTCACATACCTCTTATTTTTCAATAACCACATTATTTGACCATCCAACATACTATCAAGAATGTGGAACACGTGGTAATACTTGAACAGTCTTGTTTTTTGTCACTGTCTGGTTTTAAGTGTGAGTCCTTCCTATTTATTTGTTTATTCATATTTCGTGGTTGTTGCAGGAGTTGTAATGTACAGGGCTTCCAGATTTGTGTTGTACTGTATAGTGCTCTTTCTGCAAAGTTACATTCTGTAATTTGTAATAAAGAGGTCTCAGAGTTTTTGGTTATGCATTTTTGGCTTATAACTTTTTTTTGTAGCTGTCTTTTCTTCAGTGTTTAATGTGAAACAATTACCAATGACTATTCCTGGTGCTGTTAAAATAGCCCAATTGTGCAGATAAGGATGTGGAGAGGGTACCCTCTACCTCTTCTTCCTGTGCTGCTGAAATTTTTCTTCTCTGGAATGTGCTCCGAGAATGATGCTGCTGGCATATTTGGGGCTGTGTAATTAGTTCCCTTGTTGTGGATGATACTTTATTTCCCTCCCAGATACAGAACAGTGTGATTTGTTCTGGGTTTAAAGTTTGAATGTGTTGTTCAGAGTACGGAATTCTTGTTCGGAGACTCAGCGCAGAGATGGTTCTTTCTTGCTTGTTCAACAAGGACTTTTTAAAGGAAGATGCCAGAATGGCATGAATTGATGGCCTGTGCCACACCATGTTGCAGTGTGCATTTTGGAAGCTGTACTCTAAAACGTCGTGATGTTTCTTTTATTCTGGACCTTTCCTTCTTGCTTGAATTTTCACAAATAAATACACCTTTCTTTTGCCTTTGTCTTGTGGTGCCAAATACATGACTCATACAGGCACAGTGACAGGGCACTGCACTTTTTTTGGGAACCTCAGAACTCTTCCTTTGCTTTGATGTGGTGAATTGAGTTGGTGTAAAACTCATGTGCTGCATTACTAGATGTCCAGGCCCATAAGTTGGTCACATCTAGGTTGAACAACACTAATTCTACATTTATTGGCATTTCTAGATCTTAATATTTTACCTGTCCTTGTTCATTTGGGTTGTCTTGAGTAAGAACTCAAAGTGGTCCTCAGTGCTCTTGTAAAAAATGAAGAGCGGGTTATATACACACTCTCCTATGCAAAGTTAAGTGACTTGAGTGGTTCTTCACTAAAAAAATGCTGTTTTTCTCCTGACATTACCAACATGTACTATAGCAATGTAACACAGACAGTGTGTTACATCTAGTAATGCAGCCCCACAAGATCATAAACTTTTAACATTATTATGTTATTTTAGAGATACTTTTCATGAGTCAGTTGCACATAGCTTGAGCGTGGGCTGCGTAGGAGGCAACAATGCTGTGGAGGGGAGGGCGCAATGCAATGCCAACTCTGCTTCTTGCACCCACCACAGTGTACTCAGTTGAATCAAACCTGTGTATATTACATGTTAAATGTTCTTGTGCCACTTGACAAGTAAAATGTAGTGATTACCAATAGCAGTATTTCAGCTTACCTCCGCATGCACACGTACCTGTGAAGACATGCATTTTTCATTAATAAGCAGACGTGCCCTACGAGGAGCGTCTGAAGGCACTGGGGCTGTTTAGTCTGGGGAAGAGGAGACTGAGGGGAGACCTCATTGCTCTCTTTAAATACTTGAAAGGTGATAGCAGTGAGAGCGGGGCTGGTCTCTTCTCAGTGGTGACAGGACAAGGGGACAGCCTCCAGTTGCGCCAGGGGAGGTTTAGGTTGGATATCAGGAAAAATTTCTTTACAGAAGGGGTTGTTAAGCACTGGAACAGGCTCCGCAGGGAGGTGGTTGAGTCACCATCCCTGAATGTGTTTAAAAACCGTTTGGATGTGGTGCTCGGGGGCATGATTTAGCGGTGGGTTGTTAGAGCAGTATGGTTAGGTTGTGGTTGGACTTGATCTTGAGGGTCTTTTCCAACTTGAGCAGTTCTATGATTCTATGTAAGTTTTGTTATTTAATTATTAAACTTGGCTTTGTGTTATTTTGTAAAATAATAAGTTAACACATTAATTGCAAAAGAAATATCCAGAATACATATGTGTATCCTGGTTTCAGCTGAGACAGTGTTAAGAGAAGTTCCTGAGTGATTGGAGCACACCCAGGGCTGGTCCTGGCTGGGCTGCTTGGTGGAAGAGCTGCCACCATTATGGCATGGCAGGGGATGGAGTGAAGCCAGGGCGGCTGGCTTGAATTAGGCAAGGGTTTATTCCAAACCACATGACACCATGCAGAAGGCTGTAAAGCTGTGGGAAGTTGGCTGAGGGCAACTGCTGCATGGGAATTGGCTGGGTATTGGTCAGGGGGTGGTGAGACATTGTGATCAGCAAACAGTTGTATTCCTAGGTGGGTGTTGGTCATCAGTTGGCAAGTAATTGCACTGTGGATATATCGAGAGAGATCATCGCGTTTTTATTTCTGTTTTCCTTTTCTGTTTTATTAAATAGTTTTCATCTCAACCTACAAATTCTGTTTTGTTTCCAGTTCTTTCCTTCATCCCAGTTGAGGGAGGAGTGAATGAATAGCTGTGTGGTGCTTAGTTGCCTACTGAGTTAAGCCACAACAGAGTGGTGCTGACAAATTTTGTAATTTTCAATGTCTTAAGCTCACAAAAAGTATAAAATATTTTGTGATATATTTTTAATTAGTTTTGTGATATGTATTTGTTTAGCGTTTCTGATATTCTGACCATATGGGGGCAATTTGAGAATAGGTTTCAAGATTTCTGTAAAATATCATCAGTGTTTTGTTATATTTGCGACTCCATTTTCAGTTGATTTACAAACATTACCTGAAAAATTTTAGATGGAATGGATAGAGTTGCAATCAGACGTTCAACTCAAGGAAGAAATTGATCATGTCTCTTTACGAGATTTTTATAAGCCTTATCTTACCAGAGAAAAATATCCCTCACTTCAGTCTTACATTACTCTTGTCATCAGTTTTTAGCAGTATGTACATTTGTCAACAACTGTTCTGAAGGTGAAGCACAGGAAGTAAAATTTCATCAAAAACGTCTGATGAGCACCTTCAGAATTCAATAAGAATTGGAACTGCTTCTCTTGAACCATACAATGATGCATTAGTTTCACAAAAACAAGGTCAAATATCCCACTAACTTTATGTTATTGTTGCACTCTTCTTTATGTTTTAATAAAAAATATGAAAAAAATACAAGATATTTTATTACTCATATATAACTATATTGTATATTTTATATACAGCCCAAGACAATTCCTCTTCACTCAATGTGGTCCAGGCAAGCCAAAAGGTTGGACACCCATGATTTAATTCAGGGCAGTTTGTAAACTATTAATCTCTGAGAATTCAGGATTATTTTCTGTCACAGCAGATACGCGTTTCCTGCTCTTCAAACTTTACTAGTTCAGTATGGAAAAAATATATCTAACCAACAGATTAATTTGCTTTTTATCTCCTAGGACTGCCTTAAAGCTTGTCAAGAACAGATTGAGTCGGTGCTAGTAAGCAACCTTAGGCAAGTCCGGCAGCAGCAACAAACGAATCCTTCTAAAACGGTTGAGGAACTGGACCAAGCCAGCACTCCCACTGATGTCAGAGATATCGACCTGTGAGGACATCAGCACAGAAAGTCAGGCTTGTTCTCCCACCCCTTTTATTTTTGTTACTATTTTTAGAATTATTTTTTTAATCTACTCCCATGTAGAGCGTATTTAAAGCTCTTTTAGGTGAAAAGAACTGAACAATGAAAAAAACATTTGGTGCCCGTGATGTTCTACCGAAGGGAATCCCGCAATGTATTTGGTAACTGCTATTTGATTATGTATCAATGATATTCAATGCTTATAAAAGCACACAGAGTAGTTAGATAAATGTAAGCCTGCATTTGTGGGAAGAGAGTATACTTGTCTGTGTGTTATGACCTACTGCATACACCCCTTTTTTAGATTTAAGAAAGGAATTGTGTGTGCAATTTTATGGCTTGACTAGATTGCAAAGCAGTAGAAGAAGGGGTGAGGGCAATGTGGGAAAAGGTCCCTGAAGCAACTGAACCCTTTTGAATGCAGAAGAGATTTGCTGATCTGTCACGTCTGTTATTAGTCAGAAATGTTTGTTGGATCTCTGTATGCTAGTTTTGTTTACTCTTGCTGTCTGTGGTAGCTGCTACTTAAGAAAGAAGATGCTTTATTTTGCCAGCCAGAAGAGCAGGTGTTTTTTTATTTTGTTTTGCTTTAAATTCCCCTCTCCCCTTTGACTTATTCTACTTTTCCTTCAGAGATGGTTCATTCTAAACACAGCAGCATCTTTGGCTTAAGGGCAATCCCTTTTACCCAGCTGTGGGCCAAGCTGAAGTTACAGAGTGCTCATGGTAAATGGGGCAAATGCGATACTTAATTTTGACCAGTCATTTAATCAGACCACCTCCAAACTTTGGATTGCAAGATGCAGTGGATCATCTGTGTAAAAGCATTATATTCCTTTACAGAGATAATGCTTCACATCCATGTTAACTTTTGGCAGCTCCTTAGCTTTATTTAAAGACGATTAAATGATGCTCTTTCCATTTTCCTTTTTAACGTATACTCACTGTGTTAAAGATGAGATTTGGTATGAGACCTCTTCTATCTACCCAGCTTTCTCCTCTGCCCCGTCATGCTTTTTCAGCATTTCAATAACTTTATTGATCCACAGTGAACATTATTATAAATCATTTCATTCAAAAAGCACTTTGAAAATTGTTCCTAAGGGATTAAATGAAATGGTTTATGACAATTTTGCCAAGGGGAAAAAAAAAGAAAAGGCACAAAAGCAAAGCATATAGCTTTTTATAATCAATATTCTGCAGTATCTGATGTACTTTTTTATTGTGGTGTTTCTGGAAATACCAGCACCTGCTTCAGGTGACATTCCTGTCATGACATTCCGGATAAAAGCCTTATGATTTGTATTGTTCAGTGTCACAGAAGGATCTGAATACCACCTGTATGCTTATCCATGGACAATGAAAGAAAATTGCTGGTGCAAAAGACACAAGTGGTAAATGTTGAGGTTTGAGACTTGGATTTTAATTACGAAGGTGTATTCAGTGTACTTGAATTTATTTTTCTGCTCCATCTGTAAAGAAGAGGCATTTAGTTGGCAAAGTTGGAGCAATTTTTTTTTTTTGCACAGTTATATTAACAGTTTGCAAATACACAGAATGAAGTTGTTGCTTGCAATGTTAATAGTTGCAATTTTCAGACAAAATTCAGAAAGAACATGCTACTTTGAAGAATATTGTATGAATGGACTCAGCTGCATTTGGCTAGATGAGGGTAGAAGATGGAGTAAAGTTTTGTTGTTTTTTTTTTGTGCGCTGCTAAGAAGCTATGATTTGTTTCATTCTTATTCACATTAACAGTACTTAGCTGTATTGTTTCACTGAGTGTGCTGCTATTTTATAAACATTTTTATAATATATTATTTTACTGCTTAAATTTCAATTCCGAAGTAGATGGTTAAGTGGAGATATGATGAATTCTTTGATTTACTGGAAATGCCCTGTACAGGTTGGGTTGGTTTTTTTGTTGTTTTTTTTTTTTTTTCCTAATACTGTGTTCATGATTTATTTTTATTTTTATTTCCTTTTTTTCTTTCTTTTTCCTTCCTGATCACATCCTGCAAAGATGGTATACTTACCTCAGGTTTACTGGACAAGATAAAGATGGTTCCCATTTTCACAATACCTCACAATGTGACAGTTACTTACACCCTGCTGAAAGCCTCAGCAGAGCTATCGGTGCAAGTGTCTGCTCAGGGCCTGTGCTTTGGTCAGTGGAACACAGTTGCGCCGGCTGCATTGGGGAAAAATTGCAGCAAGCAGGGGCATTGACTCCCTTACGGTCTTTCATAGTGGAAAAAATGCATTGGTCCAAAGGCATGTCCAGGAGTGGCTCTTGTGCCTCCAGACCCTAATCCTGGATGCATGGATGATGTGTATGGTGGCTACGTGTCTCCCTGTGGGCACTCCAGCCCCTTGTGGTGCCCACACATGCACAGGTACTGTCTGGCTCCCACAGGTTGTTAGGTGGGCAGCAGGATGGCAGCCAGGATGGCCACTCTCAGAGTCCTGCTGTTCAGAATGGCCAAGTCTGCCTCACAGCTCATGTGGACAACCTGGCCCAGCTGCCCACTGTGCATCAGTTGTTAGGTGTCAGCTCTCTCCCTGTCCTCTCTGAGCCCTGGTTGATACTATCAGGCTGCTCAAACTACTGCTCTGTATGCAGAAGTCTCCATCTTGTAAGGTGCCAACGATAACTGCTCTTAGTGATTCTTGAGGGCTCAAGTGCTCTTCCCCCAAGCGGTTTCAGGGCTGCAGCAGTTATAGGGGCAGGCATAACACCTCACAGCTCACCAGAGCAGGTTTCAGGCAGCTGTTTCAGAGTTGCTGAAAATTGGTATCTGGGTGGCTTTGTTCTGACAGTGGTTTTTCACACTGAAAGCACATAACATTCAGCAATTGCATCACTCCTAAATGAAAGATGGTTACTTTTGTGGAAGCATAGTGATTAGCAAGACTCCAGAGCCACATGCAGTGCATGTTTGAGGTAATATTCCCTGACAGATCAGATAACTCTGGCAGCTTTTGCGTGCACAAGTGTTTACGCTAACTAATGTTCATTGGAGAAGCATGCAGATTATGGGCAAAATGTTGCCTGTGCTTGGCATTAGCATGGCTGTATGTAGAAGGTGTGAGCACCTGCATGCATCACACCAAGATGCTCTGCTCCTCTCGGTTCTGCCAGGCAGCATGGCTGAGTATAGACAGGAGAAGTAGCTACGATGACTGCCCTGCTCTTGAGAATTACGTGAAGTTTTTGCCATCTTTAATATGGCCATCAGGATGTTGGCTGCTAGGCCCTCTGGAAACACAGGGAAGTCAGTGGACTAAGGCACTTGCTGTTTTGCCCTTACAGGTTTACTGGGGTTTAGGGGATGAAGGCTGGCACCATGTTCTGCAGTGTCCTTGTCCTCCACATGGCTCCCCACTGAGGCTCCTCTCTGCTGTTTCACCCCATGCATGGGCTCCTATACATTCATGGTTTCATAGATTTCACCAGACGTATGTGTAAGTGTTGTGGCTCTCACACCTCACTGCAGCTGCAGGGGCAAGTAGTACGCACAAGAGCTGGTTTGGAAGTGGCGTGCAGCCCCCTGTGCAGCAGAGACCTGTCCAGCAGGCTTGTGCAACCACTGTGAGTGCTGAGAGCACAGTTCCACTGCAGTGGTGTTCTTCAAAAGTATGTAACCTACTTGAAAAAAGATGAACAGTTTCACAGTAGCATTCATAGCAAAAATACTCTGTAGTGCCCCTTTTAGCAGATGTTAAAAGAATACTATTGTTGCAAATGAGATGTAAGGTTTTTTCCTTGAATTGCAAATACCATAAAAGCTTCCTGTGGGTTAATTAAAAAAAAAAAACTACTGATGTGCCAAATGATTGGCATAACTGAGTAAAACATTTGTCTCTCAGCTATCTGTTGTTGGTATTTTGATCTTCTCCTCCCTCCTATGAAACGTAGAGTAGGAGCGCCTCATAAACAATTCATTTGTATTAACAACATGCTTTATAAAAAAGGAAAATACTATATTAGATTTTTATTGCAGTGATTTATGTGGACATCTCTCTGGATTTTTTCCACTATGTTCATTAGTATTTTCTCGTGTACCTCAGAAATCACTCTCAGTTGCACAGTTCCTGTTCTCATACTCTTTTTTTTTTTTGTTTTTGCTTTAACAAGCGTGATGCAATATCAAGTCAGTTATTTTCTCACAATATGTTCTTTAAGAGATATGGATTTTTATATCCAGGTCAGGGAATGCTAGGAAGTGTGGTAGTAGACATGATCAGTGTAACAAAAGTATTTAGAAAGTATGTGAGATTATTTTGATGGATAAGACTCTGATACAGTATAGTCTTGATTACCTTTTAAAGGGTCTTCTCTGTTCAGTGTTCTCCTTTTTATTAATAATCTGTTGTTTTGACTAGTTTAAAGATGGTTTTAAGAGAAGTGTTCTAGCAGAATTAGGTATGCTGTATAGACAATAAACTCACCTTGACCTAAATTTGTGTGTCTTGTTTTTATTCATTCAGTGTGCAAAAGATTATGTGATTCTACAGCTTTTTATCTAGATAGATCATGTTAGCAGGCATATAAAATGAGAACTGTTCAATGTTGCATTCTCAGAAGTTTTCCTTTAGAACATCGTTTATCATTAACAGGCAAATTCTGATGTGTTTCTTCTGTGAAAAGATCCAGTGAGATTTAAGGAGAACAAATCCTAAAAATGACAAGTTTGTGGATTAAAATGTATTTTGGAAATTAAAATGAACTGATGGAAAGGTCCTTGTAAGTACACGCGAGTATGCATTTTTGCAACCAATTTAAATTTTATTTAAATCTCCAATTATTTGTTGTATTTAAAAGTGAACTGTAACATTTTGTAGTTTTTCTTCATGTAAGTTTTGAGCAAATGGTGATTGAAAGGAAGGGGTTTTATGGTGAAGCCAATGGGAAGAAATGAACCTCCAGGCATCAAGACTCCTTGCTTAGCCTGTGGTCAGGAGACAGGACACTTAACTCTCTCCCAGTTTCATGATATCACATGCAAATGCACACGTGACATTTGTGGCCTGAAATCAGTATCTCCTGCTCCACAACACTGTGTAAGAAGGCACTGCCTCTTTTCTACTGCATTTAAGGCTTTTGAGTGCACCTGGGAGAGCAAAGAGTCACTGAAGAACTAAAGAAAAGTATTTGGGCACTGAAGAAAAAGTAACACCATCATAAACGGAATGGTACTATAGATAAAGTAGACAAGTGAAGTGAAAGAAAATGAAGAAAGATACACTGAACAAGGAGAACAAGAAATACTTAGAGGAAGAAAATGTGTTCATAAAATGAAAAAACATAGGACCAAAAAGAAATACGTATTAACAAATAGAAGAAAAAAATAATTGATGGGATGGGAAATATGATCTAAATAATGAGGTATGAGTCAGGAGATAGAGACCTTTCTAGTAAAAATTACACAAAATTGGAGCTGTGGCTTCAGGCATGGTCTTCTAAAACTTCCCTGGAAAGTGACTTTGAACCTTTCATTTCACCAGTTACCAGCACCAAAGATTTTAAAGTGTAGTGAGTCCTCATTTTCCCCTGGTCACCACTTTAACATTACCAATAACCTCCAGCTTTTCATAGGCATAACTAAGAGCCAAAGAATTGGAATATGTAAGGGTTGATCGTACAACTTCCCTTTGTGATTTAAAACTCAAGAGATGCCCACTGGTCTAATTTCAGGTCTTGCAGAATTAATTCTTTTCCCTCTGTAGTGTTCAGTAGTCTACTAAAAAAGCTCTACAGTTTTGTGTTTTAAGAAGTTTTACTAAATCTAGATTTATCAGAAAAGAGATTTTCTGTTGTAGCTTAAATAAATATGTGTTGAAAATGAGCTATCGGATATAGCGTGCAGAATTTAAAACTCAATTGGACAAAAGCCTGTTTGCTTTGTTTAGAGTAAGCTGGCTGAATGCTGAGAAGACACACACGATAGGGTTAAGTTCAATTATATGCCCTGTGTGTATCATAGTCTTCTTACCATCTGTAAACAGTTTCTTACATGATGATCCTATATGTTACATAAGGGCAGCCTGAGGACTTTAAGTAGGAGCAACATAGCAAAATCATGCTCTAAAACAACTGCATGCTAGACTGACTTTTGTGTTTAAGAAAATTATGGAGGCAAAGAGAAGAAAGTTTTAGTATTGAGATTTCGGGGAAAAAAATTCCTCAGTGTTTCCAATCTCAGCATATGAATTAGATTGTTATATATTTTCCAAAATCTTTCTAAGGGGACTGTAAATGTAGTCTCTTTCTAAGTACAGAGTTTAGCTTCATGTTTCAAAGAAGATACCCTTCATGCTTGTTTCAGAAGTCTCCTCAAACACTTCTGTTGCAATTGCTATATTTTTAGATTTGTTGAATTATGTTGCCACTCTTCATTCTGTGCTGCTCTAAAGAAGCAAAAAGTTCTACAAATGTAATGCAACCAGTACAAGCAGAATTAAATTCTTTCCCTGCTAAAGAGTATGGGAGCTCCACTGTTGAATTTTAATAGGTTTATAATTTTCTCGCTAACTTCAGTTTGTTTATGCCTTGTACTGTAAATTACCAGTCACATCAATAAATGCAACAAACTGGTGTAAAGGCAGTTAGAATCTCTGGTAAGTCTCACCAAGTCATTTCCTTTTTACAAGAGAAAACATTAGGGTCTAGCTTCTAAGAAGGGAGGTGTGAAGTACATCTTTTGTCAGTGCCAATCTAGATAGTAAGAAGATGCACAGAGAAGAAACAGGTCAGGAAGGAGTATAGCCTTGCTTATGCAGCTGACTATTGCTGACAGTTGGCATGTTTACAATCACTTGCAGCCATAAATACAGTTTTTAGAGAAATTATATTAAAGCCTTCTCTGCACTACTTTGCAGATCACAGCCAGACAGCTAGCATTAAGGGAAACAAACTATGCTCTTATTCTTTGCCCTCCACAGCACGTTTCATCCAGTTAGGGGAAACTTTATTTTAAAAAGATTTTGGAGGTTCCTTTACTTTTTTTTTTTTTTTTTAGAAAGTTGGCTGTACCATGTTTATTCTGCACCTCCTTGAAACACTAAAAAAATAAAACAACCCCCCCCCCAAAAAAAAAGTTTAATGTTTCTTAATACCATGATATATTTTAAAATGTTCCCAGAGATAATTTACATTTCATCTGTGTGCAGCTGCAAGGGCACGTACCACAGTATTTTTATAGAGTGAACGGTAAGTGATCTTACTGTCACTACTGGCCAGGGGGAAATAGTGAAAATTGGTGAGATCTTACTATAGGCGTGTGCCAGGAAAAATGTCAGGTTACAGCTCAGTATGGGCTTCAGGTGCACTGTGGCTACTGCCTGTCCAGAGCTGAGTGTCTAAGAAAGGGTAACTCTTGGTAGCAGATACATTAAGCCAAGATTTGTTAAGATGTTAAGATAAGTAAAAGCTGAGAAATCTCTTGACAATGTAAGAGCTGTGTACGTAATATGCGGTGCAAAGAGGGGCCGCTCTGTGTTCTGCTGCAACCTACTACAGAAAGGAGTTGATGCACAGTACAGTAAAACCAAAAGAAAAAAGGGAAGATGTCTGCCTCCTTAAATGTCTGTCCTCCTGTGGAAATGATGTGCTGATAGCTCTATTACTAAAGATTTGTTCTTAAAAATAAACTGGGATGTGATTTTAGCTTTTCCAAAACATAACACACACAAACTACTGAAGAATTACGACAGACCAGTGAAGGAGAAAGGTCATCAGACTGGCCATGTTTGGGACTACAATTGCTCAGATTATTTGGTAATGCTTCTTAGAACAAGACCTCTAGTTTTTCTGGTTGGAATCAAAGAGTGCCTGAAGAGCAAAAGATTGACTTTTCTGATTATTTGGTTTTTCATCATCTGAGCAGAATTGTGAATGGGACAAAACTTGCTGGAGGATAAGCAGTGAATGCAGCACTTGTTACCCAACGTACCCAAACAGAAGTCGTTTCCCTCAATTTTGCCAGTATCCTCATGGTCAACCTCTTTGCCTCACTAAAAAGATGTTTATTCCTGTTTCTTTGGATTTACTTCTTACACATGGCAAAGTATTCATTTTACTGGAGTGCCCTGACAATATTATGTGTTTTCCCAAGTTTAGTTATTAAGACTTGGCCTTACAAAACAGAAACTTGCAAGAGAAATCTGTAAAATTTGGATGTGATTATCCTTGATAGCTAGCAGCAGTGGAGCAAAAGATTAAATATATAATGTAAGTAACATGCAGAACTCAAATGGGAACTTAACTCGAACTGCAAAACCTGAGGGTGCATATTTCACGACAGCCACTAGATGACAGTAACGTAACCGAAAGCTGCAGCTGCTCTTGGAACTCCTGGAGGAAAAGCAGCGGGCTTTCACAGCCTTTTGGAAAGCAGTGTTTACCTGAGATCTCTCATTTACCCTAAAGCTCACCTGAACGCCTTCATCAACCAGAAGGCATACAACCATGGCCTGAGCTTCCACAGTTTAGGGTCTATGCAAATCAGCTTGGAATGCTGTTGATGAAGTGCTGAAGGTTTTCTGTTTAGCAGGGCAGTCACACCAGTGGGCAGCTGGTATATCACAATTAAAGCAAGCTGAAAAAAAATAAACACGTTCCTAAAAGCACTTAATGTATGAAGACTGCTCCAAAAGTAATGCCTCGTATTTTATTATGTTGGCCCATGACATCAGAGGCAGATGTTGGTGAGAAAGAAGTACAGGTTGAACCTTCCCACCAATATTCTATTAAATTTTGTTGCCATGCAATGGATGGCAGCAGAGGAATAATCTGACATCATATCTTACACGGAATTGTGTATGAAGCAAAGGTGTGTAACTGAATTCCTCCATGCAGAAAAAAATGCACCCATGGACATTCATTGATGCTTGCTGAATGTTTATGGAGACCAAACAGTGGATTTTAGTACAGTGAGGTGGTGAGTGGTGCGTTTCAGCAGTGGTAACAGTGGCAGTGGGTCACCTCCTCTGGTCCAGATTTTTATGAGTGCAGCATGCAGGCTCTTGTTCATTGCTGGTCAAAATGCACAGCTAATGGTGGTGGCTATGTTGAAAAGTAGTGTTTTGTAGCTGAGAACTGGCTCTATTAAATAGAGTTATTGTGCTCTTTGTTGGCATTTCCATGGAAATAAATGGGAGGCATTACATTTGGAGCAATCTTTGTAGTCACCGCAAAGGTATTACACAACCACGTTCTCAAACTTGTCAAATTTGAGAACTGGCTAGAGCACAATCTCTGTGCTAGGATTTCACCAAGTCATGAACTTCTTCATACCAGCAGGTCCTTGAGAAGAGTATTAGGTAGGAAGGGGAGAGATTCAGTGTAGGTTTCTGCTTGGCTGATGTACTTGTAAGAGCAGGAAGCAAGATCAGATGCCAAAATGAGGAGGGAATACAGAGAATACAGCCCAGCTGATGACTTCAGTTTCATATTTCTAGTAGCAAGCTGTTATTCCAGGGAGATAACCTTCCCTGGATTGCTAATATTGTTTAATGTTAGTGTTATGCAATCCACATGATAACAACTTTAGTATATAGTTAACATTGTTGAAATTTAGTTTTTTTTAAATAAGCTTCCCATTTGAAAAAAAAAATAATTTATAGCTCCATAAAAGATTTTTCTTCCTAAGATGATTTCCTCAAAATATTATTCCTCATTTGATAAGCTTCTTTGCTTATTTTAGCAGTTAGGCTTTATAAACATTTTGTTTCACTGGGTCAGTTTAGAACACAGGCCCATAATCATAGACTGACATGATGTGCTACAGCAGATCTGAGAAATAACTGAAGAGGAAAAAAATTAAAAAAGGAAAAACACTCAGGAAATAAAAAATATACATGCTGTGGAGATTAAGATGTCAACAAAGAGAATGATTAAACAATGGAAAAAGAAAACATGAATTGTTTTTAATGGTGATACAATAGAAATAGGTCAGAGCTGAGTCATTTGGCTCATTCAGAGGCTAGACATGTCACTAATTTCACCCTTTGAAAATGTCAGTTTTGGGGCACAGGTTATGCCACAGTACTAAGGGAAGATAAAAGGGGAGTGAAACAGACTCGCTGCTGTATTAAATATTTATAATGTGGTTTAAGCTGCTAGAAAATGAAAGAATTACATTTTAGCCTTCAATTATATGTATATATATAAAATTATATATATGTTCAATTATATATATATTTTTGGTGTTAAAATTCAGTTTCAAAGTTAGGTCAGATCTCTGGCAACCCAGAAGAATTTTTCAAATGACTCATTTATTCTATTATGTTGTGAAATCCTAATGCAAAGACACTCAGCTGTCTGACCAACTAATATTATGGTTAATTAGACTGTCTGTAAACCAAAGAACTTGAGATTTCTGAAGGGAAAATGATTATCTTTGGCTGCCTCTTCTGTTACTTTGTCATTTTATCAGCAGTTAGGTCACCGATAGTTAACACTGAACATCTTCCTTATAGTATCCTTGCAGGTTGCCAAGATGTATGTGTGTTTTTTCATAAATGTTTTTTCAAAAACAGGAGGTTGGAAAGGAATGGCAAAACAAATTTCTATTTTCCTAAGACTTCTTTTCTTTTGCTTTGCTTATTCACAGTAGGGAAAGTGAGAGCCTGAATGGCAAACCCTAGCAACTGAATAAAGAATCCCTTTACTCACACAGGGAGCAATACATAGGCAAAAAGAATGTGAATTACAAAATACAGGTGTATCTTCCCACAAGTGCTGTCAGCTGGCCCAGAAACAATACCACTAGGCAGCAGAGCTGATTTATTTTATGTAGCTCAGATGTCAGCTTCAATCTTGAGTTTCCAGACATCACTGTGATACGGATTATGTGTGAGATGTTCCTTGCAGGCGGTAAGTAGGTGCGTGGGATTGTTCAGTTTAGTTTCCTTCTCACTCTGCCTCTCTTCCCAGTTCCTTTTCATCCAAGAACAGTGATGGCTGCAGAGCAAAGCTGGCCTTCCGCCAACAAATCAATCTGCAACAGTCCCACCAATCTCCCATCTAGATCCTGTGTACTGAAAAGATTTGGGTAAATAGGACCTGAAGAAGGAGATCACAGTCTGCCTCATTTTTCAGAAAAGGCACTGAGGCTCAGGATTGCATAAAAACAGGTGGCCAGCAGGACAAGGGAGTTCATTCCCCCTCTCTATTCAGTTCTAATGAGAACCCTCAGAGTACTGTGTTCAGTTCTGGGGCCCCCAGCATTGGAAGAACATGGACCTACTACAGTGGGATCCAGAACAGGGCCATGAAGATGATCAGAGGGATGGAGGACCTATCCTATGAAGACAGGATGAGAAAGCTGGAGTTGTTCAGCATGGAGAAGGGAAGGCTCCAGGGAGACCTTATTGCAGCCTTACATTACCTAAAGGGATTTATATGGTGAGGGGCTTTTTACTAGGGCCTGTAGTGATAGGACGAGGTGTAACAGCTTTAAACTAGAAGAAGATAGATTAAACTTTAGGAAGAAATTATTTACTGAGAGAGTGGTGAGGCACTGAAACAGGTTGCCCAGAGAAGCTGTGGATGCCCCATGCCTGTAAGTGTTCAAGGCCAAGCTCGATGGGGCCATGAGCAACGTGTTCTAGTGGGAAGTGTCCCTGCCCATGGCAGGGATTGGAACTAGATGGTCTCTAAGGTCCATTCCAAACCATTCCATGACCAGCACAAGCATGGTCCCAGCTGTTGTGGATGTCTGGCTGGTGGGTGCCTATACTGCCTGCTGCTTTGCCTTGTGAACAGCTGGTCTGAAGCAGTTGCTTTGAAACCACTCCTATCTCTGCTGACAATCACTGAGAAATCATCATTTGGCTTCCAAGTCTTCTAACCAACTTGTATTCAGTATAATTTACCCACTATTCATATTACTCTGAGCTAAGTCAGCCAACTGATTATAATTGTAAAGTAAGAATATGTGCCTTGAGACTTTTAAAATGTTTCAGACTGTACATACCTTGTTTTTAGTTTTTAAAAACAAATATTCTTCATACGTAGCTTTCTAAGCACCTTTTCTAAGGTATGGTGCCACCGACACCTCCATTAGATGATGGACCCACCACCACACTAAGCTGGAGTTTCTCCCTCAGCATGCTTTCTTCTGCCAAACAATGGGTGAACCTGCCTTGGTACCCACAGCCTCTGCCAAATATTAAGACAATGAATGCATCCACTGCTTCTTCAGCATATTCCACCATGTGGGAAAAGGCCACTGTGAGAAAAGGACAGATGATTCTGTGTCTGAGTATGCGCTTCTCCTTGCAATGAGCTTTTGGAATGGAGGCACAGAAGTTGTCAAGAATGTTCCTACAGAAAGTGTTCTGACAGCTGCCAAAGTACAGGAACTTTTTTTTAGACAGTTATTTTTATTTGTGTGTGTGGAAGAAACTGCAGGCTTTCCACAAGCAGCACACCTTAGCACCGCACCACGCAGAACTCTGCAATATTTAAGCAGAGCCGCCTGGTCTAGGCCGCTGAGGGGAGGTGCGGCGGCAGCTGCCCTGTGACGTCACCGTCGGGCGCGGGGCGGGCGCTGCAGCGCAGACCGGAGGAGTCGGTAGCGGGGCCTGCGCCCATCTGTCTTCCTGTGCCATGGTTCGCTTCGGGCTGACCGTCGTCCGCCAGTGAGTACCGCCGGTGCACCGTGCTCCCTCGCCGCTTCCGCCATGGGAGCGAGCAATCGCTCTTGCCCTTCTTTTGCCTTGGTCTGTCTTCCCGACGTACCCATCCGCCCCTGGTGCCAGCACGCACCGTGACGTTAACGGAGTTCCGCCCCCCTCCCCACGGGCGGTCCGTTTCCTGTGCCGGGGCTCCGACCGTGGAGTGGTGGTTGAGGATGTTATCTCACCATGGGGCAGTGTGGCCCAGTACCGCATCGCGACAGGTAGCGGCTGGACTTCAGGCACGCTTTCTTGTCCCTTTCGGTGTTGTCTTACGTAAAGAACAGTCCTACCGGGACAAAGCGCTGCGTGCGGGCGCTGGAGACCCTCTTTCAGCGCTGCTCTGCTGAAAGTCTGTGAAGTAGGTGCGGAGCTGCACTAGCTTAGCAGCGCCACCAGGAAGCAGAGCCAGTGCCTGGCTCGTGAGGAAGGTGTGGTACCGGTGCTCTGAGCTCTGCCGATATGCCCACTTTGCTACGGTGTGGTCAGGGAACCGCTTGACCCAGACAGGCCGTGTTGTTGCCTCTCTCTGGTGATACTACTGCTCACTGCGTGCACGAATCTGTTCGAGTATGCTGTAGTTAACTGTTGAGTCAAGCTGGGTCAGAATAGTATTAAGTGCAGCATTACGCCTAAATTTAGTATGCACTGTTTATGAACTCTGTGGTGATTGGTCATAAGACCTTTCTCCTGCCAAAAGGTCTCAGATGGGGTGAAGAGTTCATTTAGGAGTGGTAGTCTAACCTTTCTTCTGTGAAATGTTAACTGGCATTTGTGACTTCTTCAGAATTGTTAAGGTGAGTTTCAAGCTTCAGTGGCTATTAGCAAAGACCTATGGTTACCTAGAATAAGCATCTCCAGTTTTCTCAAATTGATAGCAGTTAACAATTTAATTTTTATGAAAATTAAACATTTTTTTCCTCTTAAGCATAATACAGGTTAATATTTGATTAGAGGAGCTGGAGCAACGACTTCTGTTTTTTTTTTTTTTTCTAATTATCCTCCTTTTAAGAGTTATTCTTCCCTTAAAGACCTGTATCTAATGACTTGATGCTCTAGTTACAGCCTTTTACATCAACTAGAAAGCATGAAGGCCTGACACAGTTTGTTAAACTTGAGATCTTCAGCTAGGACTCCTGCAGACACTTTGGAATTAATTAATTCATCAGAAATTGGATTGGTTAGCTTAGACTCCACTTGTATATGCTATGCTACTTGGTAAACAGCAAATACTACTCTTCCCCACCCCTAAATTGATAATCAGGAGGAAGGACTCTATCCTGCCTTCTGCATTTTTCTCAGGAGACTGAAAGTAGCTGTCAGAGTTTGAGGAGAGACTGAAGAATTAAATTGCTGCCCTGTGTGCAGGGAAGAGTTTAAAACATGCTGTAAACTACAGTGTTCTCTCTTAGAAGTACTTGCTTTCTGTGTTTGGTTTTCTATTTGGGGCTCATCTTGAGGACTTCTGCCTAGCAGTGTTGATAGCTATTTGAAAAGCAAGCAGCATCTTTGGCCCTCAGTGCTGCAAAAACTTAAGCAGTTGACATTTTATTCAGGTGAGGTGTCTCAACAAAGCATGCTTAACTTTGTTCATGTTAAGTTTTTCCTTCTGAGTAAATCTGCATATAGTTTTACTTGCTCTTCTCCTGAAAAAAAATGTCATTTAAGATGTTCAAGATAGAATATTCTAATTTCCAAAGCACTCTGATTATTACCGGTTTTTAGTAGTTCAGGCTGTCAGCAATGAAACTGATGGAAGAAGCCTGAGAACTATCAGAGGGGACTTCAGGGCACTGGGGCTATTAGTTGAAAGAGCGGGAGTGCAGGTGGTGGTCTCCTCAGTCTCTTCGGTAGCAGTGAAAAATACTGAAAGGAGCAGGAAAATCCACCCAATCGAGGTATGGCTAACAGCTGGTGCTATTGGAGGAACTTTGGTTTTGGTGGGGTTTTTTGAGGGGCTTTTTTTTTTTTTTTTTATAATCATGGGGTGGTTTATTCAGCACCAGGCCTACTGGGGACAGTAGGAGTTCACCTGTTTCAAGGGATACTAGCCCAGGAGTTGTTGGGAAACTGTCACGGTTCAGCCTGGTTCTGTGACAAGGTGGCAAAGGTAACCACAGATCCACACCCCAGGAAAGTGGGATGAGAGAAAGGGAAAAGGAAGGGAGATGGGCCTGGACGAGAAAAAAACAATAAGCTAAAGGAAAAAAACTTAGTTCACTAAGTGTAGTAGCAGAATGTGAGATAATACAATATAATACAATATTATTTAAATTGAAGCTCATAAATAAAATGCAAAAGAGAGGGAGTTCCCGAAACCGAAGTCCTTACTCTAATGCTGTAAGCAAAGTGGCCAGGGAGCACAGAGGGAAGTCTCATGGCTTTCAGCCTCCTAGATCTGTTGCTTCTGAACAGAGAGGGTCTCATGAGTGAAATGGCAGTTGGTGATTGTCTTGGCCATAGTGACTATAATGAAATTTAAAATCCTTGGTGATAATAGGAGAACTGCCACCAAAACCTCAACCCTAGATATGAGGAGAGCAGATTTCAGGCTGCTCAGGGAACTAGTTAGTAACTGCTTTTGAAAGGGGTACATCAGTGCTGATCTCTTTTTAAGTACCACCTCAGAATTGAAGCTGGCCAATACCATGAGGGAAAATAAAAAGGTTTTTTTTAAATATGCTAACAACAGAAGGAGGGCCAGAGAGAACATTGGTTCATTACTTGGTGAGAATGGTTACCTTACAAACAGGGGCATAGACAAAGGAAAGACTTCTAAGATTTTTTTTGCCTCTGTCTTCAACACTGATGATAGGTTCTAGCACCCCAGTGCCCCAAGCCAGAAGACCCTGACTGCAGTAACAACCAACCCCCAGACAGCTCTGAGCTTATGCAGGATTTGCTGCTACACCTGGATGAATATAAGTCCATGGGGCCCAATGGGATTCATTCCTGGGTACTCAGAGAGATGGCTGATGTCATCACAAGAACTCTCTTAATTATTTTTCAGTGTTCTTGGGAATGTGGAGAGGTCCTAGCTGACTGCAAGCTGCAAACATTGTTCCGATTCTCAGGAAGGGCAAGAACAAAGACCCTAGTAATTAAAGGCCTAACAGTCTCACTTCGGTGCCTGGTAAAATTATGGAGAAAAGTGTGCTGGAGTTATTGAAGAACACCTGAAGGATAACGCAGTCGTTGGTCACAGCCAACACAGGTTCATGAGAGGAAGGTCCTGTTTAACTAACCTAGTTTCCTTTTATGACAAAGTCAACCATGTAGCTGATCATGGGAAGCCAGCTGATGCTATCTTTTTGGATTTCAGTAGAGCTTTCAGTGCTGTTTATCCCAGTATCCTTCTGGACAAGATGTCCAGCATGCAGCTAGACAAAAACATAATGTGATAAACGAACAACTGGCTGAGGATTCAGGCCCAAAGGTTAGAGTAAACGGTTGGCTCACAGCCAATCACTAGTGGGGATCCCCAGGGCTCCACTTCAGAGCAAGTTCCCTTTAAGAAGTTTTCATGAACAACTTGGATGTAGGACTGGAAGGTGTTTTGAGCAAGTTTGCTGACGATACTAAATTGGAGTCAACGGCTTCTACCATCGAGGATGGAGAGGCCTTGCAGAGAGATCTAGACAAATCAGAGAGATGGGCAATCACCATTTGTGCAAAGTTTAACAAGAGCAAGTGCTGGATTCTGCACCTGGGAAGGGGCAACCCCAGCTATACCTACAGACTGGGGATGAGACACGGGGGGCCTTGATCAACAACAAGTTGAACATGAGTCAACAGCATGCCCAAGTAGGCCAACCACATCTTGGGGTGCATCAAGCACAGCACTGCTAGCTGGGCAATTGAGGTGATCATCCTGTTCTGCATTGTACTGCTGTGGCCTCACCTTGAGTATGCAGTCTGAGTAGCCGCAGAACAAAAAGGACATAAAACTATTGGAGAGTGTCCAAAAGGGGGCTACAGAGACAGTGAACTGCCTGGAGGAGAAGATGCATGAAGAGTGGCTGAAGTTCCTTGGTTTGTACAGCCCAGAGAAGAAGAGAGTGAGGGGAGACCTCATTGTGGCCTACAACTTCCTCACAAGGAGAAGCGGAGGGGCAGGCGCTGGCGCTGATCTTTTCTCTGGTGACCAGCAATAGAACTCCAGGGAACAGTGTGAAGCTGCAACAGGGGGGGAGCATCACGTTGGATACTAGGAAAATGTTCTTCACTGGGAGGGTGCTCCGGCCCTGGAACAGGCTCCCCAGAGCAGTGCTCATGATACCAAACATGCCAGAGTTCAAGAAGTGTCTGAACAGTGTTCTCATTCATATGATCTGATTTTTGTGTAGTACTGTCTGGAGTCAGGAGTTGGACTTGGTTATCCTGTGGGGTGTTCTATGATTCTAAAGCAGGTGGTGTTCATTCTTTTAGTTTTTCTGCAGCTCTGCATTATGCCGTGCTTTTTCAAGGTGTGCTGCCTGCTCTGATGCTATCTTTGCTAATCTCTTGAGTTGTCTTCCCTCTAATGCACAGAAGTCCCATTGGCTAGTACAATAGAGGACTACAGAATTTTCCTACTTCTTCCCTCTCTCCAATGAGGAGATGTCACTTCAGCAGATAAATTATGCTGCATTTATGATTAATTTAAGGTATTACTTTCCTTTTTGTTCCATATCTTAGTAAATATTGATGGCACGTTTGGAGTTGACTACTTGCAAATGATTTTATTTTACTTTAAAGTCTTCAAATATATCCTTTTGAAAGGTGGCTGTGCTATACTGTACATTATTTTTTACATTTAGACTCTCCTCTTTCCATTTGGCATGGAGTACAGTGTTTGTGAACCTTGATTAAAATTATCAAGTCATGATTTTTTTGTCTATAATCTCTTTCAGTGGAGAAACAAGATACAACAAAGACAAGATACTGCAAGGTTAGTATCAGTTATTCTATTAGCTTCTGTGAGATTGAAAATTATTCTTCCCTCAAAATGAGAAATCCCATAATCAGCAACTGAAGTGCTAAATAAGAGGGCTGCTCCCAAAGTAATGCCTCTTATTTTATTATGTTGGCCTACGACATCAGAGGCACATGTCAGCACTATGGTAGTAGAGGTTGAACCTTCCTGCCAATATTCTGTTACACTTTGTTGCCTTGCAACAGACAGAAGNCAAAGTTGAGAGAATCTACTCAGGCATAATATGAGGGCTGCTCCCAAAGTAATGCCTCTTATTTTATTATGTTGGCCCACGACATCAGAGGCACACGTCAGCACTATGGTAGTAGAGGTTGAACCTTCCTGCCAATATTCTGTTACACTTTGTTGCCTTGCAACAGACAGAAGCAGAGGAGCAGTCTGACATAACAGTGTGTGACATGGAAGTGTGTATAAAGCAAAGGTGTATAACTGAATTCTACCACGTGAAAAAAATGGCACCCACTGAGATCCATCAATGCTTGCTGAACATCTATGGAGACCAGACAGAAGGGGTTAGCACAGTGAGGTGGTGGATGGTGTGTTTCAGCACTGGCAACAGCAATAGTGGGTCAGTTCCACTTGTGCAGATTTTTCTGAGCATGGCATGCAGGCTCTTGTTCATCGCTGGCAGAAACGCACTGTACATGGCACTGACTGCGTCGAAAAATAGTGTTTTGTCATTGAGAATTTGCTGTATCAAATAGTGTTATTGTCTTCTTGGTACCTTTTGTTGTTTCCATGGAAATGAACAGGAGGCATTATTTTTCAGGCAAACCTATGCAAAACACATCTCCTTCTGCAAAGTGAACATTTAGTAACAGTGACTATTCCTCTGTTCACTTAGTATAAAGAGAGGGAGTACAGGCTAGAAAGATAGAAGGATCATTTGCTGATGAAATTAATGTGTATATATATGTATGAGAAATTTAAACATGAAAACTTTTAAACATCATTCAGGAAACTACATTTTCTATACACAAGTAGTCATTTCAAATCACTTGTCCTATCTAAAGTAGTCTATGGTAGGCTCCCTGCTAGAGGAGTCTCAGAAATGAAAGTCTGAAAATATTTGTTGATTGCAAATAAGAAAAAACAGACAATACAATTGAGATACTGTTGTTGATACTAAAATACACACAGAGAAAAACACGCACATCAGGAGAGAGAAGTCCTAACAAACATGATGTACTATTTTCTCTGTATTCCGTAACAATGGTAATGCCCTGAAGATGAGGCAACAGGAAGCGATTTTGTGTAATGTGGAAAGCAGCACGCTCTCTCTCTGCCACAGGCAGTTTCACAAGAATTTTAGAGTTGATGTAAACACAACTTGTTGTAGTCTCTTCCTCTGCCCTACTCTACCTTGCATGTTGATGCTAATGCTCATGCAGTTGCATAGCAAGTATGTTGATGTAACTAATCTAGCTGAGAAGTAACCCTTGCAAAAATGGTTTTTAGCTAGCATAATTTATGAAATTAACTGTCCCAAAGACTCTAAGATGGTGCTGAGAGAGCCAGACCTGTAGTAAGCCAACATATCATAGAATGGCTTGAGTTGGAAGGGACCTCAAAGATCGTCTAGTTTCAACACCCCTGGCCACAGGCAGGGATGCCGGTTGC
Organism: Numida meleagris; assembly: GCF_002078875.1. Classification (NCBI taxonomy): domain Eukaryota; kingdom Metazoa; phylum Chordata; class Aves; order Galliformes; family Numididae; genus Numida; species Numida meleagris. The sequence continues at coordinate 510,044 of NW_018363448.1, forward strand.
TAGATTAAGCACTAGATAAGGTTTCTCAAGGACCCATCCACCCTGGCCTTGAACACCTCCAGAGATGGGGCATCCACAAATTCAAGCAGCCTGTTCCAGCATCTCACCACCCACTCTGTGAAAAACTACCCCAACAAACCTTCCCTCCGTTAGTTTAAAACCATTCCTTCTTGCCCTGTCACTATCTACCTGTGTAAAAAAGTTGATAGCCCTCTTGCTTATAAAATCCCTTTAAATGTTGGAACGTCTCCCAGAGCCTTCTCTTCTCCAGACTGAACAAGCCAAGCTTCCTCAGCCTATCTTCTGCAGATGTACTCCAGCCTTCTGGTCATCTGTGTGGACCTCCTTTGGACCTTCTCCAAAAGCTCCTCATCTTTCCTGTGTTCAAGGCTCTAGACCTGGATGCATGTCCTGGTTTTATCAGTATTCCATATCATGATGTCATGCAGCAAGCTGTTCAAGGAGCTGCATTTCCTGGGTCCTAGCTCCTGACAGTCTCACCTATTCTCGCATGGTTTCTGGCTCTCTGAAAGGACAATGTGCTGAGAAGGTAGAGACTACAGTTCCCTGAAGTCTCCAGTACTCCCCATGTGATTTCCCATTCCAGGTGGTGAGAGAGAACTTTTTCTTTCCGGACAGAGCAGACAGCAGCATGTTCAGAAATCCTTTCCTATTTGTTTATTACCCATAACTCCCTTTTTATATCATTATCTTAACTAGTTTACTACAAATGGTAAAATAATGTCTCTCTCCTTATCTTAGCTGGGTTGTCTCCTTTCTTCGTCTCCCTGAAAAGGGGGAGAGAGCATAAAAGAGGTCAGGAAGGCCCCCTGTCCAAACCGTGACGATGCAGTAATCATGCATCCACTTACGGGGCTTCACAAGGGCAGAATAGAGAGGAACAATCACCTCCTTCATCCTCCTGGTCACCTCTCTTTTGATGCATCCCAGGGTACTGTTAGCCTTCCAGGCTGCAAGTACACACTGCTGATTCATGTTCAGTTTTTCATCTGTCAGGCTCGCTAAGCCCTCCAGCTCAGCAGGGCTGCTCTCAATGAGTTCTTCTCCCAGTCTGCATGCAAATCTGGGATTGGCTCAACTCATGTGCAGTATCTTGCACTTGGCCTTATTGAACCTCATTAGGTTTACATGGGCCCACCTTTTGAGTTTGTCTAGGTCCCATTGGATGGCATCCCTTCCTTCTGTCATACTGACTGCCCACTCAGTTTGGTGTTGTCTGCAGCTTTGCTGAGGTTACACTCAATCTCCTCATCTATGTTGCTGATGAAGATGTTAGAGAGTACTGCTCCCAAGACTGAACCCTGAGGGACACCACTTGTGACTGGCCTCCACCTGGATATAGAGCTGTCAACCACGAGACGCTGGCTGTGACCATTCAACCTATTCCTCATCCACTGAACAATCCACCGTTAAAACATCTATCTCTCTCAAAATTATAGACAAGGATCTGGTGCAGGAGCATGTCAAAAGCTTTGCAAAAGTCCAGGTAGATGACATCAGTTGCCTTCCCTTTCTCCACTGATGGTGTAACTCCATCACAGAAGGCCATCAGATTGGTCAGACATGACCTTCCCTTGGTGGAGCCATGCTGACTGTCTTGGATTGCCCATTTGTGCCTCATGTGCCTTAACATCTCTTGCAAGAGAATCCATTCCATAACCTTTCCAGTCACATATTTTTACTTCCTAGTACAAACCTACAAGGTTCTTTGTAGCTGTTAGCCTCAGTTTTACTACAGCAGGCATCCAAGCAGCTCAGTTTTCAGTTCAGGGTGTACAAGTTAGTCAGCACTGTGGAGAAGGCTAGTTTTAACTGTTTTGTCTAAAAACTGTCTTCATAGAAAGAGCTAGGATTGAACAACTCAAGTACATTTAAACAATCTTCACAACAGTGGTCTGTGATATTGTGCTATTCTTATCAACAGATGTTGCTTATCTGATTACAGGTAACTTCTTTCGCCACTTTAGCAAAAGGAACTGCGACACCCCTGTCAATACCAGAAATGCACTGCTCTACACTGACATTTTGCAGACTGACTTAGAAACTTTTCATTTTCCACAATTATCAAGCTAACATTTGGATCTACTAATAAGGGTATTTTTCTAGCCTAAAGAGTACAATATTGTTCTGTAACAATATGTGGGTCACTCCAAAAAAAAATGCCTCCTGTTCATTTCCATGGAAACAACATGGGCTGCGTGCCATGCTCAGAAAAATCTGCACAAGTGGAACTGACCCACTATTGCTGTTGCCAGTGCTGAAACACACCATCCACCACCTCACTGTGCTAACCCCTTCTGTCTGGTCTCCATAGATGTTCAGCAAGCATTGATGGATCTCAGTGGGTGCCATTTTTTTCACGTGGTAGAATTCAGTTATACACCTTTGCTTTATACACACTTCCATGTCACACACTGTTATGTCAGACTGCTCCTCTGCTTCTGTCTGTTGCAAGGCAACAAAGTGTAACAGAATATTGGCAGGAAGGTTCAACCTCTACTACCATAGTGCTGACGTGTGCCTCTGATGTCGTGGGCCAACATAATAAAATAAGAGGCATTACTTTGGGAGCAGCCCTCATATTATGCCTGAGTAGATTCTCTCAACTTTGCTTGCTAAACTGATAAATGATTTGAAATTTGCATGTTTTAATGTTGATGTTTTTTTGTTTTGTAGGACAAGGAATAGATGAGCCTCTCTCCCCAACTGGTTTCAAACAAGCAGATGCTGCTGGTTTATTTCTCAGTAACGTAAAGTTTACTCATGTCTTCTCAAGTGACCTCCTTCGAGCAAAGCAGGCAAGTGCTTCTTGAGGAAACTGAAAGCAATTATAAGCTTCGTGTTTTGGTGCTTATTTGCTATTGTTGATTCAAAAATAATACCATGAAGGAAAGGCACAGGCTATTTTAATAAATTTAGAGCTGAAGGTTGAGTTGTATAGAATTTCACAAGGCCTCTGTGTGTATGGAAACTTGAGTGCATACAGCACGTTTAGGAACTGATAAAGGCCAACTCACAGGATGTTGTGCAGTGTTTTTCTTGTAGATTTGCCATTATTTTCTATGTGCATATGTCTTAGTAAACGAGTAATTGGGATTTAGAGGTAACAGACCAAAGTCAGTTTGCTTGTTTTGAGGGAACAAAGTAAATTGGCAGGGATATTGTTTCCACTGTTTTATGTATTGCAGCTTGTGTTTTTCAAAGGAATGCAGACCAATAAAGCAAAAATCAAGTCTACCAGTGGAGTCTGTACAAGCACCGTTAAATGTGCAGAGACGTTGGATTTGGGCTGGAACATACAATATCTCTCCCTTTGACGTACTATTTTAATAAATTAAAGAAGAAACACTTTTAGTTACTGAGTGTAATTACATGTAATTTTGGGTGCAAGATTATAAAATGTGCAAAAAAAAAGGGGAGAAAACAGAAGTTTTGTACATAGGGACACTGATCAACGAGCTGTTCTTCGAAGATCACATTTGCAATGCAACCCCTATGAATATTTCTGTCTCCTGTTACTGATTATGTGATTTCAGGATATGTGAGCAGGCTTCACGTGATTGAAACTAAGGAATTCATAGAATCATAGAATGGCCTGGGTTGAAAAGGATCTTAAGGATCATCTAGTTTCAACCCCCCGCTCTGGGCAGGGTTGCCAACCACTAGATCAGGCTGCCCAGGGCCACATCCAGCCTTCCCTCCAGGGGTGAGGCATCCACAACCTCTCTGGGCAACCTGTTCCAGTGCGCCACCAACCTCTGAGTGAAAAACTTCCTCCTAATATCTAACCTACATCTCCCCTGTCTCAGTTTAAAACCATTCCCCCTTGTCCTATCACTATCCACCCATGTAAACAGTCATTCTCCCTCCTGTTTATATGCTCCCTTCAAGTACTGGAAGGCCACAATGAGGTCTCCCCAGAGCCTTCTCTTCTCCAAGCTAAACAAGCCCAGTTCCCTCAACCTTTCTTCATGGGAGAGGTGCTCCAGCCCTCTGATCATCTTAGCAGCCCTCCTCTGGACTCGTTCCAAGAGCTCTGCATCTTTCTTGTGCTGGGTGCCCCAGGCCTGGACACAGTACTCCAGATGGGGCCTCACAAGAGACGTATAGAGGGGGACAATCACCTCCCTCTCCCTGCTGGCCACTCCTCTTTTAATGCAGACCAGAACATAGTTGGCCTTCGGGGCTGCAAGCGCACACTGCTGGCTCATGTCCAACGTCTCGTCCACCAGGACCCCCAAGTCCTTCTCCACAGGGCCGCTCTCAAGGAGTTCTTCCCCCAGTCTGTATAAATACCTGGGATTGCCCCAGCCCAAGTGCAACACTTTGTACTTGGCCTTGTTGAACCTCATTAGGTTAACGTGGGCCCACTTCTTCAGCCTGTCCAGGTCCCTCTGGATGGCTTTCCTTCCCTCTAATGTATCAAATGCACTGCTCAGCTTGGTGTCGTCTGCAGACTTGCTGAGGGTGCACTTGATTCCATCGTCTATGTCATTGATAAAGATCTTGAAGAGCGCTGGTCCCAAGACTGACCCTTTTGGGACTCCGCTTATAACTGGCCCTTACCCAGACATAGAACCATTGATCAGAACCCTTTGGCTGCGACCAAAGGGTTAATCCATCAAACAGTTCATTTTTCAAATCCATACCTCTCCAATTTAGTGAGAAGGATTTTATGAGGGACCGTGTCACAGAAGTCCAGGTAGATGACATCCTTCGCCTTCCCCCTGTCCACCGATGTCATCACTCCATCATAGAAGGCCACCAGAGTGGTCAGGCAAGATCTACCCTTGGTGAAGCCTCGCTGGCTGTTTCAGATCACCTCTTTGTCTCTTATGTGCCTTAACATGGTAACCAGGAGGATCTGCTCCATGATATTTCCAGGCACAGAGGTGAGGCTCACCAGCCTGTAGTTCCCCGGGTCATCCTTTCTCCCTTTCTTAAAGATGTGAGTAATGTTTCCCTTTCTCCAGTCACTGGGGACTTCATTGGACAGCCATGATTTTTCAAATGTGATGGAGAGTGGCTAAGCAACCACATCAGCCATCTCTCTCAGAACCCTAGGATGGATATCATCTGGCCCGATGGACTTCCATACATTCAGTTTCATGAGGAGGTCTCGGACTTGTTCCACTGTTACAGTGGGACAGAATCTGCTCCCCACACCTTCACCTAGAGTTTCAGGGTTCTGTCAGACATAGGAAGCCTGACCACCAGTGATACTGAGGCAAAGCACTCATGTAGCACCTCAGCTTTTTCCATGTCTGAGGAAGCCAGCTCTCCATTACCTTTTATCGGAGGTGGAACACTTCCCTTGGCCTGTCTTTCAAATTCTTGAAAGCTTTGGTTCCTTGATTTTTTTTCAGTTGTGCTGCTTCAAAAGACTGTAAAGACATGTTGTAAAGATGATAACAAAATGTAGGTTAGGATCACTTTTAGTTTTAACATAGATTATCTTGCTCATCTATTTTGCTCCAGTCCCACTTGTAGCAGCATAATTTAAGGAGAAAACAAGCTAAAGTGGTGGGGAGGAGTGCAATAATTAGATGTTTTAAAAATGCATAGTAATGGCTACTTGGCAGATCACTTCCTTTAAATATGTGAATAGCGGTAATTACTTTTAAAAGTATTAATAGTGCTTTTTAATATTCTTAAGACTTTCTGTGCTATGTGCCCACCTGAGGGAAATTCTTTTTGAAATGCTCAGCCTTTTGAGAATGAGTTTTGTAATTTTTTTTTTCTTACTTTAGAGAAAGCCTTTTCCCTGAGAAGGGTTTGTGCTCTTCTAATATAGAAGATGTCCTTTGCATTAAGGGAACATGTTTTACCATTCTTTTGAACAGCTACTCAGGCTTTGTGGAAGCTTTTTCAGTGATGTGTAGAGCTGCGGTTTCTGTTTGCTTGGAACTTCATTCTTTGGCAACTATAGATCTGTGAAGGGTGCTCTTTACTGCACTGTCACTTCACAGCTCAAATATGAGAGGAGTTCGCAATTTGCCTTGAAAAAGTGGGGGGGAGGGAGTCAAAACTGTTAGTGCTGAAGTTTAGTTTTTCTTGCAGTGTCTCCTCTATCATCTGTGGGTCAGTGCATGTACTGATTACTGGGACTAGGAGTTATATGCTGTCTTCTGGCTATTGCCTCTGCCTGGCAACTGAACACTGAAGCTTGAGGAGGATAGGAGAAAATCAAGTAGGAAATGTAAAGAGAAGTGTACTAGCTGGACAGAAATTTTGAGAACTGAAAGAGGTGCACAAGTGAGCATGTAAGGGACATGGAGAGTGGTTTTATGGGGAGGCCAGTTCGAGAGAGGGGTGAGGAGTCAAAGACTAGCTCCAGAAATTAGCAGTGTGGATGAGAGCAGACAGACCTGGAATGTGGAAATAAGACAGGGCTAGTCATAAAGACTGGGATTTGGTATGAACAGAGCGTATCTCTGAAGGAGCTATAAGATTAGCAAAGTATGATGCAGAAGTGTGCAGGGGAATATCAGGCTCATAGTGTTACAATATTGCCACTGGGACAAAAACTCACCAATAGTCAAAGTAGATTCAGGACTGGAGCAAGCTGGGCCTAAAAAAGAACTGTAGAACATTTCTAAATCCTTTTCATGTAGAAAATGGGGCTAATGTCCTATCTGTTGCTATGATACTGTGGAAATTCAGTAATATTTCTGAAACAGACTAGTATTTAGGAATGGATGGTGTAGGAAAGGTGGTAGGAGGTTAGTATTCAGAGCAGATTTTCATTAAAGTAGATGGATCATGAGGCTTCATGTTTAAGATTTACAGTTCAGAGTTGAGTTTGTGCTTAGTAGATGAACATGGTCTGTTCTAGATATTGAATGAATCTCCATTCTGGAGAAATTTCTGGATATAATCATACAATTAACTATACTATTCATATATACAAGGAAACTGATTCAAGCCTGTTTGAATTTTGATAATGTTATATGACAGAAATTTAAAGTTGCAACATGAAGTCTTTCATAAGAAATATGTTGAATAGGTCATATAATCTTACAACAAAACTGATTATTATTTGACAGAATCCAAGGCGTCTTTTCAAAATGAGTTCATTGGATGCCTGTTTGAGTGAATGTGGACATTTGCTAAAGACTTCTAGCTGTTAATACCAGTCAATACATGTGTGAATCCGTACTGCCTTCATATTTTGTGGTACATATAAGAACAGGAGCATGTTAGCCATCCTTTAGTCCCCATTAGTGTCTATGCAGCCAGAAGCATCCAACATACTAGAGCCCGTATCAGGCAATGCTTTTTACAAAACTGTATCAGATTTTCCTTTTGATCAGGCTAATTATTAGCCTTATTAGCCCTCTCTGCATTCCCAAAATCACGTTTCCTTGGAAAAGAAATGTACAGCACAAAACTCAAGACATCCAGTCTATTATTAAAAGTAAACAAAACCCTTTGGGTTTTCTCTGTCTCTTTTTGACCATGCTATCAAAAGATAGGTGAATACAATAATCTAGATACTTTTTTTCAAGTGTATCAACTAGTACATGTCTCCTCTCTAAAATTATGGCTGCCACTTCTGTATATTGTCAGCAAACACTCTTCTTCCTCTTTAAACACTTCAACAACATAGGGGAGATTCAGGTAGGATGTTAGGAAATACTTTTCCGAGAGGGTGGTCAGGTGCTGGAACGGGCTGCCCAGGGAGATGGTGGAGTCACCATCCCTGGAGGTGTTCAAGAAACATTTAGATGTTGTACTGAAGGACATGATTTAGTGGGAAATATTAGTGATAGGTGGATAGTTGGACTGGATGATCTTAGAGGTCTTTTCCAACCTTGGTGATTCTACGATTCTATGATTTTTTAGGTATATTAAGAAGTCACTTGCCAGAAACTGATTTCATGTGTTAGATGCTGTGTTTTTGTCAGTTGTAGTAACTGACCCGTTTTTAGAAATGCACTGATTGCAAGCACAACCCACATACAATGTAGATCTCTCCAAAAATAATGCCTCTTATTTATTTCCATGGAAATTACAACAGATACAAAGAGCACAATAACAGTATTTGATAGAGCTACAAAACACTTTTTTCAGTATAGTCACTCCTGTTAGCTATGTATTTTCTCCACTGATGAACAAGAGCCTGCATGCCATGCTCATCAAAGTCTGCATGGCTCACTGATGTGGCTTGTCTTTCGCATCACTGTTGCTATTGCTTGAAACACACTAACTACTGCGTTCCTGTGCTAGCATCCACTGTTTGGTCTCTGTAAACTTCAGCAAGCATTGAAGAATGTCAATGGGTGCCATTTTTTCCACATGGAGGATTTCAGTTACACACTTTTGCTTCATATGCACTTTCACATTGGGTGTCATTTTGTCAGACTGCTCCTCTGCTACTGTCTGTTACACGGCAACAAAATTGAATGGAATGTTGGTGGGGAGGTTCAACCTCTACTGCCATACCACTGATGTTTGCCTCTGATGTTGTGCGCCAACATAATAAAATAGGATGCATTACTTTGGGAGCAGCCCTCATACAAGCAAAGAATGTGTTGACATGATTGCTTTGTGAATGACAGCATGCATAATAAGAAATGCGGCTTTTATCACAGTAAATTGTACTGCTGTTCTGTGTACTAAGTGTCTCCAATTGTTCTGGACTTTGAATTGAGAAAGATCTTTCAGAAGATCACAGCTTTTCTCCTTTTGTGGCCTCACACAGGCGATATATACAGTTTTGACGCTACTAGCTGGAAATTTTTAATCTTGTGTACTTGGGATCTTGGGTATTACTAATGTAATTCTTACTGGATGTGGTATTGTAAGATGGTTTAGGCATCCCATGGGAAAACAGAACAGTTCATTGATGTAACCATATATTCACTTTTTAGACTGCTGCCACAATTGTAGGAAAAAATAAGTTCTGCAAAGATTTGGAAATCAAGTGTGATACAAGACTTCGAGAGAGAGTAAGTGCCATAAGAGTTTGCTGAAATATTGAATATTGAAAATGCAATTCGTTGGTGATCTTGATTTAATAAATGGTAGGTTTAGCAGTTGAGAGCGCTGTATTATGTGTTTTTAGTCACTGAGAATTGATTTCTTTACATCTGTTACTAAAAGTTCTTTGTCTGAAAATTCTGAAGGAAAGCCAAAATTTAGTGATGATGATGTAACTGTGATGCTCTGATTTAAGTATTGTGCGGCTTGCATGTATAGAGAATTACTTTTATGTTTCCTAGCCCTGTATATAAAGATGTTCCCTCTGCCTCCCTTCTCTAGCCTGATGACACAACCTGATGTTAACTTCTTATTTGTTTATACGTTTTAATTTGCATGAAGACTAATGGAAAACTTTCTGCTCGTTGTGGAACAATCTTCTTTCCTGATTAGCCCCTTTGCCTCATCACAGGCATAATAGTAGCACCTGTCTGTTTTTAACTGTGTTTTAATCAGAATAAACTCAGATGTTGGATGTTTCTGCTAGTATTAATCACCCTTCAGATGCTACACTAACAGTATCAGCTGAATTTGAAATAAGGAAATGCTATAAAACCAAAAGTGGGATAGCATATTAGCAGCAGGCAAGTAAGTGTTTAAAGAGCAGAATGTAATCGTAGAATTTCCCATTGTGATTCCTTTGTCACAAATTCTGGTTTACCTCCTTAAATCAGCAAGTTGCGTGCCTCCCAATCTTCTTTAATTGCTTAATTGTCTGGTATTTTCAAAAATTTTTTGGACTGTGATATAGAATTTTACAAGGTATAATCTTAACTTTTGTTACTTTTTCTCCTTTCCTGGTGTTTGTACTGATGAATAGAAATTCCAGTAAAGTTTCTGCAGGACACAGGTTTTAAGGCAATGCTGTAGATAACTGAAATTAAGTTTTAACAGCATGAAAAGAAGCGAAGTCCTTTATAAGAACATATGTCACTGATTCTATTAAAAAAGCTTTATTCTCTTATGGCTTGCATTCATGAGAGAAATCCAGAAAAATCTTCAAGATTAGGATCTTCTTTTCAGTAGTTTCTGAGAATGTATTTCTTTACATCTTTCTTAAGGTTCTTAAACTGTGGATTTTGCTTTAGGGAAAGTAATTGAGAACCTAAAGTAAATGTGCTTCAGTACAATTAAATTCTGAAGACTATAATAAGTTATTATGGCAGCAAACTGCATGTACACAGCACAGAAATCAAAAAAGTCTCAGTAATAAGCGTGTCTGTTTCGCAGTCATCAACATCTGAGTCTGTGAAACGTGCATAGCTGAGGGTTTGACAGTAGAGCAAAAGTCCTTACTTCATCAAAATGTTCATAACGATAGTGTTTTCAGTGTCTTCAGACCTTCCAAGAAAGGACCAAAGCTACCTACTTGAATGCATTTTTTCATCTGTTAATGTTAGTGAAGCATTAATCTTCAGCGGGAGAAATATTAATTTGTTTTGCTGCTGTTAAGAGATGTGCCCCAGGATATGTTCAAGATAAAAAATGGTAATGTGCATTCAAGTATATCTCTTCTAAAATACGTTAGAGATTATAAATATTAGTTTATAATGTGACTACTGTCAATTCAGAATAACTAGTTACTATATATGTGGTCTTCTTGCTATTTCTCATATGAGCGTCATTTGGAGGTGTCATGAATAAATGTGCCATTGAAAATCATTAATTCCATGTTCTGTTAGTTCATTTGCATATTGTTTTTAAGATCAGTTTTGTCTTCTTTGTTTTCTAAAAACTCTGTTCATAGAAGTAATGTACCTCCTGAAAAAGAGGGAATAGAATTCCTTCTCTTGTGGAGGTTACAGAGGTCTGCAGAGAAAGTGTTTCTTTTGAGAAATAATTCCTTGTAATATTTCTGCGAATGAAGAGTAAATGGCGTTCATCCTCCTGTAAGGTGCTTGCAATGCAACCTCAGTTGAATTTTGTGTACCAAGAATTTTGTGTTGTAGAAATGAGTGTCAAGAATATGTGAGTCAAAAGTATATGTAAAGACACCTCCTCTCCCAACACTGGGATAAAATGTGAAGAGTAGTTAATCTTGCACGTTACACTTGAGAATCTAGAAAACAAATCTAGCTGAGAGATATTTGCATTGGAAGTGCTATATCTTGCTAAATTCTTTGTAATTTGCCTCTTACAGAAATATGGTGTTGCAGAAGGAAGGCCTTTGACTGACCTCAAGGCTATGGCAAAGGCTGCTGGAGAGCAATGTCCTGCATTCACACCTTCTGGAGGAGAAACTCTGGATGAAGTATGGTGTTTATGTATTTGGGCCCAGTTTCTAGGCCATTTCATTAGGGCAGATACAGCTATTGCTGATTTAGGAACTTCTTACTGAAAGCTTAGTCCAATCAAAGTAGTTTTTTTTCCAAGCTAAAAACACTGTTTGGCCTAATGGTAGCGGCTACCCATTAGAGAATTTCTTTAGAGGTAAAATATTGATTCTGAGATTGATTCTTCCTGAAGCTGTTGTGTGCAGAAGGGTGATGGCAATTGCTTTCAGCCTTCCCTTTGAAGGGCAGAGCAGTTCTTAACAGCGTTTAGTAACTTAACCGCTGATTTCTGAGTCTTGTCTGTGATAAATCTTTTGGTTGAAGTAGTAATATCTCAGGTTTCTGAAACCTGAAATCTCTTACATTCTTGACAATGTACTATTCTGACTTTTCTCTTTAGGTAAGAGAACGTGCAAGGGATTTTTTTGAATTTCTGTGTCAGCTAGCTGTTGAAGCGGAACAGAAAGAGGAAGAGATGCATGAGGCAGCAAGCAGAAGCTCAGGAACATATGAAGACGAGTCAGTTTTCCCTTGGACAGATCACTGCAGTGTACATGAACTTAGCTCTGATAAGGATGGAGCTTCTAAATTGTTACTAGATGCCAATATCTTAGTGGTGAGTCATGGAGCCTACATGAGGAACTGGATTGGTTATTTTGTTTCAGATCTCAAGTGTACTTTGCCAACCAATTTAGCAAAGACTCAACTGTCTTCTGTTAGTCCCAATACAGGAGTTAGTCACTTTATAATAAAACTTGAAAACAGGACTATGTTAAAACCTGAAATCATATGTGTTTGTCTTAATCAAGATTCTCACTTGGTGGATGTTGAAGCTGAATGTGTAGCTCCAAAAATGTTTTAAGAGTTTTTATAGTGGGAAGTAGTTCTCAATTATAATATAAACTTGGGAAAAGGTATCTGTAGTAATTAATGAGATTGACTGGAGTTATTGACACTAAAATGCAAAATGGAAGACATGCCTACCATCTTAAGCTAACATATGGTGCGCATGGTCCTAGTACCTGTATAAGTTGGCACTGGAGAGATAACATTTAATGTTCTTTATGAACAGAAACATAATACTTCCAGTCGCTTGCGTGTCTGCTCTCACAGTGCATGCTTTTAAAAACTGCTTTTTATTTGCCCATAATTATTTTGGTTATCTCCAAGAGAAAGAATTAGGGGTGGAGGAGAGGAATGGTACCTAAAATATGAGCTATACTGTATTTTTGTTTTATTACAAAATGCTATATTGCAATATTAATATATATGTTGTTTTAAAATAACTTTTTTGACTGCAGTAGTAAAAATGGGGGATTGCCTAGTGGAACAAGTTTGGCACAGAGCCAAGTGATGTGTTCTTGACTCTGATACTAAGTAACTGTGAAACTCTGGGCAAATCTCTTTTCCATTTGTAAAATGGGGATGATGGTATACCTACCTCGCAGGAGATTTTGGTAAGAAGTTGTTAGTGTTGTTGAGACCTCTCTTGAAGAGCACTGTACACAACATAAAATATTTATTTTTAATTGTAAGCAGAATGAGCACATAACTGGAACACTGATCTGTATTTTGAAAAGTAACTATCAATATTGTAAATTGTACCTGACTGGAATCCTGTTGTCAGTTGCACTCATATTCTTAATGGATGAGTATTTTTGCCTAGAATTAGGCAAGCTTGATTGCTTGATGATTGATTGCTTATAGCTGCTATTAGTGCTGCATTCCTTCCCCACTGCGTTGTCTGTAGTGTTACTATGTAAGGTTATCTGACTTATTTATAATCTCCACGTACCTTTTCATCATTTGCATATTTTAAGCTTTAATAATAAAGGCTCCTGAATAGAACTCCATTTCCTTTGAGATCATAATTCTTGTTAATAATACTCCATGAAGCCTTGCCCAGATAATACAGCTTCTGATTTTTGTTTTTTGTTGTTGTTTTTTTTCTGGGAAACTCCAGGCTATTCTTCAGTAATTAAATGTTACGCTTTTTTACTCATGAAGGGCTGATGGATCAGTGCTATTCTAATTCTTATACACAAAAAAACCAACACGCTAATGTTAAAATAACAAGAATAAACTGCTAGCAATTACATGAAATTAACTATTCAACTGAAGTTTTATTTTTTTCTTAAAAAGCTGTTGCCTGTACTTTACCCTGTTTGGCTTCTTTGCCTTGAAGCATACACTTGAATTTTGAGATGGAAAAAGAGATTGCTATTGTTTTGTTGAATAGGTAAGTACATATGCTTAAATGCTGCCCAACTGAAAAACAGCAACATAATTGTTCAGTCTGACTATAGTGACTGTACTTTGCTTCTTCCAGTCCTGTGACTGTGATTCAGTAGGTAAGTTCTCTTGATTCCTAAGTGAACATTGAATGGGGATCTGCTTCTGTTCTCTGTGTTGTTTACCCGTTACTAATACTAAAATGTAGAGGGTAAATGTGAAGTGTTCAGCCTTGTAGTAATCAGAGGTAATATAATAAGGCAGAGTTCTCCAGAATGTGGAAATGAATCTATTTAAAGCTCTAGAGTTGAAAGCTCTATTGATGAGCCCAGCCAGCTCCTGGGCAAGCGGATCGAGGCAGGGCTCGTTGATAGAGCTTTAAACTACGTATGAAGGGGGATGGGGACAAAATGACGCTTGCTAGGGTAGAGCGAGTAGTTCAGAAATTTTGAATAGATTTCATGGGGGAAGAAGGTGGTGGTCAGTGAGACAGAGAAGGGCTTGGGGATGTTGTTGTAGGAGATTGCGGGGGAAAAACCTCCGACCCATCCTGTAGCATCTGCTGGGAACTCCCCAGAGGAGGTAATGTTGCCGACCCCCCATCCAAAACCTTCTCGTGTCCTTCTAGGAAGCAGTGGGGGAAAACTTCAGATTTCTTCTGGAAGTTTGAGGGAGAGCCCCTCTAGAAAGGTAGTGTGCCGGAAAGCCCAGCTGAAGTGCCTTTACACTAATGCATGCAGCATGGGAAATAAGCAGGAGGAACTGGAAACCGTGATGTGCTTGGAAAATTATGATCTGGTTGCTATCACAGAAACATGGTGGTTTGAATCCCACGATTGGAACACTCTGATTGAGGGCTACAGACTCTTCAGAAGGGACAGACAGGGCAGGAAGGGAGGGGGAGTTGCCCTCTGTGTTAGGAAGTGGATAGATTGTGAAGAGCTGTGCCTGAGTAAAAGCCATGACCAGTTTGAGAGCTTATGGTTAAAATGAGAGATCGGTCCGGTAAAGAAGATATCATGGCTGGGGTCTGCTACAGGCCACCTGATCAGGCCTTCTTGCTTCAGCTGCAGGAGGTGTCACATTCACAGTCTCTTGTCCTGATGGGGGATTTCCACCACCCGGATATCTGGTGGGATAGCTGCACAGCAGGCAGCAGACAATCCAGGAGATTCCTGGAGTCTGTTGAGGATAACTTCCTGGTCCAGGTATTAGATGGACCTACCTGAGGTGAAGCCTTACTGGACGTGGTGCTCACTAATGGAGGAGAGCATTAGAGGGGTTAAGATTGGAGGCCTGGGCTGTAGTGATCATGCCCTGGTGGAGTTTGTGATCTGGAGGAATGCAGGCCTGGCAAAAAGTAGAGTCAGGACCCTGAACTTCAGGAGAGCAAAATTCCAGCTGCTCAAGGAACTGCTGGGTGGGATCCCCTGGGAACTGCCCTTAAGGGCACAGGAACAGAACAGAGCTGGCAGCTATTTAAGGACATCCTTCTGAGAGCGCAAGAGCTCTCCATCCCCCAGCAAAAGAAATCGAGCAGAGGAGAGGGGCAACTGGCATGGCTGACCAAGGATCTGCAGCTTAAACTGAGGGAAAAGAGAGAAATGTATGCGAAGTGGAAGCAAGGTTGTGCAGCCTGGGAGGAATACAGGGCTGTTTTTCGCATGTGTAGAGATAGGATCAGGAAAGCCAAGGCACAGATTGAGGTGAACTTGGCTAGGGATGTGAAAAATAACAAGAAGGGGTTCTACAGGTAGATAGGCAGGAGGAGACAGGTCAGGGACAGTGTTCCCCTTCTGATAAATGAGGATGGAGTAGTGGCTTCCTCAGACATGGAAAAAGCTGAGGTGCTCAATAAGTGCTTTGCCTCGGTCTTCACTGGTGGTCCGGCTCCCCATGTCTGCCAGGACCCTGGACCTCAGGGTGTGGGTGAGAGGAGCAGATTGCGTCCCATTGTAACAGTGGAACAAGTCTGAGACCTCCTCATGAAACTGAATGTATGGAAGTCCATGGGGCCAGATGATATCCATCCTAGGGTTCTGAGAGAGATGGCTGATGTGGTTGCTTAGCCACTCTCCATCACATTTGAAAAATCATGGCTGTCCAATGAATTCCCCGGTGACTGGAGAAAGGGAAACATTACTCACATCTTTAAGAAAGGGAGAAAGAATGACCCGGGGAACTACAGGCCGCTGAGCCTCACCTCTGTTCCTGGGAAGATCACGGAGCAGATCCTAGAACACATGTCAAGGCGCATACGTGACAAAGAGGTGATCTGTGACAGCCAGCGAGGCTTCACCAAGGGCAGATCTTGCCTGACCAATCTGATGGCCTTCTACGATGAAGTGACAGCATCAGTGGATGGGAGAAGGGCAACAGATGTCATCTACCTGGACTTCTGCAAAGCCTTTGACATGGTCCCTCACCACATCCTTATCTCTAAATTGGAGAGGTATGGATTTGAAGGATGGACTATTCTGTGGATTAAGAACAGACCAGTTGGCTGGTCGCAGCCAAAGGGTTCTGATTGTGGCCTTCCAATTCTTGAAGGGAGTGTATAAACAGGAGGGGGAACGATTGTTCACGAGGGTGGATAGTGATAGGACAAGGGGGAATGGTTTTAAACTGAGACAGGAGAGATGTAGGTAGATATTAGGAGGAAGTTTTTCACTCAGAGGTTGGTGGCGCACTGGAACAGGTTGCCCAGAGAGGTTGTGGATGCCCCACCCCTGGAGGCATTCAAGGCAAGGCTGGATGTGGCTCAGGGCAGCCTGGTCTAGTGGTTGGCGACCCTGCCCACAGGAGTGGGGTTGAAACTAGATAATCTTTGAGGTCCTTTTGGTACTTTTCAACCCAGGCCATTCTATGATTCTTTGATTCTATGATTGCTTTTACTTGCAGTGGGGCTTGTTTGCATAATAAATTGTGGGGAAGCAATCTGCTGCTGTGTCTGAAAACTTGTCTATAGAGAGGAAAGTAGTTTGCCTGATATGTAAATATGGATACTAGTAACATGTCAGCAAGGATTTGTCTTTCAATTTGCAAGGCATCAGGTAACATGAAGGACTGAACTCTTAAAATTGGATCAGCAAGTTCAAATTGGAGGATTTCTGCATTGGTAGACCTTATTACTGATTGGTCAACTGCTTTCTTTTTATTTATTTACAGATACAGTGGAAAGCCTCTTCCATATGGCTCCTCTTTTCCAATATGAGGCAGTTCATGAATGTACAAGAATTTCTGGGAAGATTTTATGAGTAAAGGCTTTACAGCAGTGTAGGATCCTGGAAAACCTTAAGATTTGCCAGCTACATAAAAACAAGCTTTAGTCTTAATGACTCAATATAAGCAGTCTCTGTTCAAAACAAAGATGTTCTTGAGTATTTCATTGTTAATAACAATTTCTGAATTCAGATAGTAGCAATAAAATGCGCCTCAACTGCACAGAGTAGAGGGACAAGATCGCCTCTGTCAATCTGCTGGCCATGCATCTTTTGATGCAGCACAGGATACAGTTGGCTTTCTGGGCTGTGAGGGCACATTGCTGGCTCATGTCCAGCTTGCCATCCACCATTACCCCCAGGTCTTCTTCGGCAGGGCTGTGCTCAATCCTTTTATCCCCCAGCTTGTATTGGTAATGGGGGTTGCCTCGACCCGAGTGCAAAACCTTGCACTTGGACTTGTGGAACTTCATGAGGTTCACCTGGGCCCGCTGCTCAAGCCCTCTGGATGGTGTCCCATCCCTCTGGTGTGTCAGCTGCACTCCAC
Source organism: Numida meleagris (assembly GCF_002078875.1). Classification (NCBI taxonomy): domain Eukaryota; kingdom Metazoa; phylum Chordata; class Aves; order Galliformes; family Numididae; genus Numida; species Numida meleagris. The sequence goes on from NW_018363448.1 coordinate 527,320, forward strand.
AGCTTGGTGTCATCAGCAAACTTGCTGATGGTGCACTCAACCCTACTGTTGATGTTACTGATGAAGATATTAAAGACTATCTGTCCCCTCACAGACCCCTGGGGGACACCACTTGTCACCATTCTCCATCCAGACACTGAGCCATTGACTACTACTCTCTGGACTCAATCCTGCAGCCAGTTCTTCATCCATTGACCAAGAGCCCAAGGAATAGATATGTGTGTGTATATATCAAAGGACAAGGACAAGACAGGTGATGGTAATTAATTAGAATGTACGGGAAATTGTGAGACATGAGCATGTCCCACAGAGAAAGTGGAGCAACCCTCCAGCAATGGGCAGCTCTCATGAGAGTGACATGGCATGGGCATTTTCAGGGTAATGGAGGCCACCCCCGAGCCCTTAAAAGAAACCTCAGCGAGGACAGTGACTAGTTGCTGGGTAGAGGGTGGGCAAACTGTGGGTGCCACCTGTACTCCCATTGTATGCTGTAAGAGCCAGAGCAGTAGTGGCACTCATGAGGCAGGGCACTAAGGCTTTGCCAGCTTCAGAAGCGAGGGCACTCATTCTAAGCAAGCCTCAAAGCAGAATGGTGAGTACTTGATGCCGAGCAAGGGCTGCAGCTCTGGCACGGGGGTATGCACCACTTAGCCTGGTCGTGATCAGTGTTTCCACTGAGACAGAGCTTCTAAAGGCAGAAGCATCTGTGCAGAACATGGTCTGTGGGAAGTGTCTGGATCTTTCTCCTGAAGCAGTGGTGAGTAGCAAACTCACCTATGTAAGATGTGCCCAGGTGGAGGACCTCCTGTGACAGCTGACTGACCTGCAGGAGACAGTCACAAGGCTGTGTACTATCAGGAAGGCAGAGCTAGTGGGAGTCAGCCAGATTCAAGCACATTCTGCACTGAATCAACAGTCCAGGGCCAGACAGCCCCAAAGTCCTGCAATGGCATATCCAGTTGTAGGGGAAACAAACAGCAATGAGAAATGGCAAATTGTCATGAGAAAGACTAACAAGGGGAAAAAGCCTGCCTCAAAGCCTGAGGTGCCTCTGCAGGAGCGCTTCACTGTTCTCCAGGCTGAGAAGGATGAAGAAACAGTAACAGTGAAGTCGTTTGAACTGAGTAAGGCAGCCAGACCTGCTCCCTGTTGCATAACAACTACTGAGACTAAGAAAAAGGGACACATGATAGTGGTGGGTGATTCTCTTGGTCAGAGATCTGATTCTCAGATTGGTCAGGCAAGATTTGCCCTTGGTGAAGCCTCGCTGGCTGTCTCAGACTACCTCTTCGTCTCGTATGTGCCTTAACATGGTAACCAGGAGGATCTGCTCCATGATATTCCCAGGCACAGAGGTGAGGCTCACCGGCCTGTAGTTCCCCGGGTCATCCTTTCTCCCTTTCTTAAAGATGTGAGTAATGTTTCCCTTTCTCCAGTCACTGGGGACTTCATTGGACAGCCATGATTTTTCAAATGTGATGGAGAGTGGCTAAGCAACCACATCAGCCATCTCTCTCAGAACCCTGGGATGCACATCATCTGGCCCCATGGACATTCAGTTTCATGAGGATGTTTCCAACTCCTCCTGCTTTTTTTCCATGCTGCGTGCATTAGTGTAATGGTACTTCAGCTGGGCTTTCTGGCACAATACCTTTCTAGAGGGGCCCAATTGTCCTTTGCCGGTATCAGCCATGCTCTTGCCTTTGGTGCGGTGCTAATCACAGAATCACGGAGTTGTAGGAGTTGGAAGGAATCTCTAGAGATCATCAAGTCCATCCCCCCTGCTAGAATAGGTTCCCAACAGCAGGTCACACAGGTAGGTGTCCAGGTGAGTCTTTCGTATCTCCAGAGATGGATACTCCACGTCTCTGGGCAGCCTGTTCCAGTGCTCCGCCATTCTGACAGTGAAGTTCTTCCTTGTGTTAATAAGGAATTTCCCATGTTCCGGTTTCTGCCTGTTGCCCCTTGTTCAACTGTTTGCTTGCCACCGAAAATATTCTACCCCCACCATCCTGACTCCCACACTTTATGTGTCTGTAAGCAGTGATGTCATTTTCTCTCAGCCTTATCTTCTCCTGACTGAAGAGACCCAGGTCTCTCAGCTTTTCCCCATACGGGAGATGCTTCTGGCCCTTAATCACTTTTATCATGCCCTGCTGGACTTCTTCTAGAAGATCCCTGTCGTTTGAACTGGAGAGTCCAAAACTGGACACATTATTCCAGATTCAGCATCACCAGGACAGAACAGAGGAGGAGAATAACTTTCTTCAACCTGCTGGCCACACTCTTTTTAATGCACCCAGAATACTATTGGCCTTCCTGGCCACAAGGGCACAGTGCTGGCTCATGATCAACCTGTTGTTCACCAGGACACCCGGGTCCTTCTCTGCAAAACTCCTCTCCAGTGGTCAGCCCCTAACCTGTACTGATGCATTATTCCTCCCCAGATGGAAGACTCTATGCTTGCTCTTGTTGAACCACATCAGGTTTCTCTCTACTCAACTCTCTAGTCTGTTCAGGTTGTGCTGAACAGCAGCACAGCCTTCTGTTGTGTCAGGTACTCCTCCCAGATTTGTATCATAGCAAACTTGCTGAAGGTGTTCTCTATCGCTTCATCAAGGTCATTGATGAAGATCTTGAACAAGACTGGACCTAGCACCAACCCCAGGGGGAAAACCTCTAGTTACAGGCCTCCAACTAGACTCTGTGCCACTGATCACAACCCCGTGAGCTCTACTGGTCAGCCAGCTCTCAATCCATCTACTCTATCCCTCGTTTTCTAAGTTTACCTACAATTATGTTATGGCAAACTGTGCCAAAGTCTCGCTGAAGTCCAGGTATGCAACGTCCACTGCTCTCCCCTCACCTACCTATCCAATCATGACATCATAGGAGGATATCAGTTTAGTAAAGCATGATTTTTCCCTTGTTGAATCTGTGCTGGCTACTACTGTGTCATGGTTTTATGATTTTTGGTTATCGGTATTCCACATCGTATCATCATGTAGTGCACTGGAAATTAAAGAGTTAATGCTCCAGTTCTGTGGATCGTGGATAGTTCCGGGTACCTAGTTCTCAGAAAAGAAGAACTACATTTCCCAGAGGACTTTGCTGTTCTGTTACTGTTTGCCGTTCAGAGGGAAAGATAAAATCTGTTCGCATACCACAAGACATCTTTCTTCTCTTCCCATCTTCTCATCCCGGCAGCATCTTGTTCCCTAGCCATGTCACCGTAGGCATTAGGGTAAGGCCTACTTTAATTTTGGACGCTCTCTCTCATTTTATTGGACTTATTAGCTTAAATTGTAATTATACTGTATTATATTGTGTTATTTTGCATTCTGATATCTTATTTAGTAAATCAGTTTGTTTCTCCTCAGATCATTGCCGCTGTTTTGTTTTTAGGCCCATCTCTCTACCCTTTTTCCCTTTTCCCTTTCCCGAGGCATGGGTCTGTGGGTCCCCCCACCTCATTAGTCATGGAACCAGGCCGAACCTGCCTGTAAACTGTTGGCATACTGATATCCTTCTTTTCTTCCAATAGTTTGGAGATGATGTTCAGAGTAAACTGCTCCATCACCTTTACTGGGGTGGAGGTGAGGCTGACTGGCTTTCGTCCAGTCCACAGGCACCTCTTCCATTTTCCATGACCTTTCATAGATTAGATAGAATGTGGTTCAGAAGTCACTTCTGCCAGCTCCTTCAGCTGTCATGTTTGCATCCTGCTGGGTCCATGAATTTGTGCATGTTGAGTTTACCTAGATGATCTCTGACCAGGTCCTCCTCAACCAAGGGGAAGTCTTCCTTTCCCCAGACTCTCTCTCTAGTCTCCAGGGTCTGGGATTCTCAAGGGTCAGTCTTAACAGAAAAGACTGAAGCAAAAAAGGCATTCATTAGCTCCGCCTTCTCAGTGTCCTGTTACCAGGGTACCCACCTCATTCAGCTGTGGACTGGCATTTTCCCTAGTCTTCTTTTTGCTATTGACATACTTTAAGAAGCCTTTCATGTTGTCCCTGACCTCCCTCACCAGATTTAATTCCAGGTGGGCATTAGCTTTCCTTGTCACATCCCTGTATGCTCTGACAAAATTCCTATATTCATCCCAAGTGGCCAGACCTCTTTTCCACATTTCCTAGATTTTCTTCTTCCATTTGAGATTTTTTCATGAGTTCCTTGCTAATCCATGCAGGTCTCCTGCCAGCTTTGCCTGATTTCTTTCTCTTAGGGATGCACCAAACATGAGATTGGAAGAAGTGGTGCTTGAATGTCAACCAACTCTTGAGCCCCCCTACATTCCAGTGCTCTAATCCACAGGATACTTCCAAGTTGGTCATTGAAGAAGTCAGACCTTCCATGTTAACAAACAACTCGTCAAGAAGGGCACCTTCTCTAGTCTGTTCCCTCATTCCCTGTGTCAAGAAGTTGTCATCCACACATTCCAGGCATTTCTGTTTCTTCTGTGCTTCTTCTTATTTTCCTGTGCACAGCTTGAGTGAGTTCAAAAGGCCCCAAGTCAGTACTGAGATTTTAAATGTGTGGGAAACAAAGTGATAATAACTGATTTTTTTTATAATTCCTTGACACCTATGAAGTTTCGCATGTGCTTCAATCTGTATCACATATTTCTATTGTGCTTCTTTCTCCTTTTAAGTCTGTAGATTTAAAGTTAAAGCAATGGGAGGAGAAAGGGATCTTGGAGGAGAGGGGAGAGAACTCCACCTACCTGATCTCTCTCCCACTGAAGCCCACTATCTTCATACCACCAAATGCAGCAGTACTGTGGTACCTAGTAAGTAATATCATAGAATTGCCAAGGTTGGAAAGGACCTACAAGATCATCCAGTCCACCTATCACCAGTAGTTCTCACTAAACACTATGATGCTTCTCTTGGTATTGAAACCATGGAAGATGTGAAAGATGCTACTAATGGCTATCACTAACACTGACTGCACAGTACAGAGCACAGTAGATTATCCATGGTGAGGGAGCACTGCAAGGAAATAATTTGTCAGGCCTACAGGCACTTTGTCATTTTGAAGATCTGTTAGGTCTTTGTGGGCCTGGGGACCATTGCGGGAAAAGAATGTACAGCAATTCATTTAATCCATGACATGCCTGCTGCAAAACAAAGCCTGAGTACAGCAATACAAATGGAGTTAGAATATTTTTTATGAGCCGTAATAAGATAGTAGCAACAGTAATTTGCCTAGTCCTAAGACTGTGAAGCCAGAATCACGTTTCTCAGCAAGACTGAACTGCTAGACCAGTAGCTTTCTGTTGCTATTTTGTTGAAGAAGCAGATCCCAGCAGAGGTGACAATCTCTTCAAAGTCTGTTTAGACCTACTAAGGCTTTGTTTTTCTCATCACCTTTCACACAGTTTTCATAGGTTTGGTGCATGAAACAGCCAGGAATCCACAATTTTTAAAGCTGAGAATCACAGAGGATAGTAGGACACACATAATCAAACACAAGTAGTACTGCTTGTTCATGCAAGTTATTCTGGAACAGTGGGCCCAAATGAGCAACACAAAATCCACCATTTCTAGAGAAGGAAATATTTATTGGTACTTTTATTTTAATAGTCACTATAATAGTCACCACAATTCATGTTATAAATATTTATAAATATTCTGTGGGACTTAAAACCCACTCAAATAAATAAATAAATATTGCAATATTTAAAAAATTATGCTTTCTATCTAGCTGGTGATGGCCAGCATCTCCATTGAAAAAATAATTGACACTTTGATAATGTTCTTTATAATTACAAATATGTTTTTGATGCAAAATTTACTGTGCATTCACTCAAAGCATAAGGATTAAATCTCTGAGCAACACTTCATACCTTCTTCTAACGCACGTATGTAGATATAGTATAGCGTTTTAACCTCATAGATTTTTGTCATCAAAGCTTGATATGGATTGAGACAGAACTTTTCATGATTCAAACTGTTGTATGCCTGTTGACTTTGCATCCTAGAGAACTCTGTGGAGCACAGAAAAAATTATGTAACTGCAGTAGAAAGATCTCAAGGAGAGAAAGCCAACAATGGTAAAGGAGTTAAGTAAAATTATTAAATTAGAACATAAAATCATGTCTTCCCACTGTATAGACAACAAGGTAAAAATTCTTGTGGTATTTTGAATAAGCAAGAAAACACATAGCTATCCCCCTGACCTGCAAGTCTCCGATCCATTAGAATAAATTCTTTCCTTTGAAAACTAATTATAAACATGATGATAATAAATAATAGTTTGTTAGACATAATACTTGTTCCAATCCTAATCCTATACGAATTAAGAATTGCACTATGTGGCAAAACCTTTGTAGCAGCAGAATCAGACCAAATGGTTATTCTAACGTAACTACGTGGAGGTTGTAGATGAAAAGATATTTTATGTGTATATGTTTATATACGTATGTGTAGATTATTTAAAATGCTGTCAGCAGGACTGACCGTGCACTGAATCTTGGAAAATTTCCATTAAAATAACACAGTGGGCCTTACTTTTGATCTTATAATACAACTCCAACTTCAGTGGCTTCAGTGAATTAGTTCACTAAATAGTAGGAAGAGGAAGACTAGAATCTAGCCTGACATCTCATGAGTTATTTCTATGAAAAAGGTCGGATGAAACACATCATATTCAGACTCATGTCAGGCTGTTAAATATGCTAAATAAACAAAATGGAAGAATCTGCACCTTGAACGAAAGTGCACACACACCAAAATTTCAAAGATGTTCTCACGTATCTGCCATGCTGGAATTCTCTCCAGCTGTTGATTCCTGATGCTACTGATTTCTGCTGGAGTACATCAAGAACTTTTTCAGAGTCACACATATTTAAAGTTCCAGGAATATATGACTACAAGCAGATGAAATAAAGGAGAAAAAATGCTAAGTATGTATACAATATTCAGAATCCCTTACGTTGCTCCATTAAAACCAGTGAAGCTAAACTGAATGTAACAATTTTTCACTAAAATTACAATTACAACTCTACTCTGCAAATATTTTAGCTAAAGATTGGTAAACTTCAAATGTATACATGGAGGTTACATTTTGGTAACTAACTTATGACATATGTCAATCTAGATGCCTAGATTTTGTCAGCATTTAAAGATCTGATAATATTAAAGTCATTTCACTCTTACAGACATTAAGTGTCTGATATCTGCTCAGAATTAGATAAAAACTTTGATGTCAAACTTAGATGTTCCTTTTCTAAATACACACCTAATTTTTTCACTCATTAGATGAGAGTCTGCATTAGCCATTAATAATTTCCTATGAGGCATAATTTGGGGAGATTTTTTTCTCTTGGAGAATTCAGCACTGTGCAAAATAAACTAACCTATTTGGCATACTACTAATCCTGGTACTTCTATTTGGGTTAGAAACATGCAAAACTAATGAATGTTTCTATATTATATTTCCATATTGTGTTATAATTAGGTGAGTAGAGAGGTGTGATGGAGGACTTGAGAGAATGGTGAGACTCAACTTTTCTTTTTCCAAACCTCAGCTTGGATTCAATAGGTGTCAGAAATGACTGTCTACACAAGACCATTTGATCCCTGTCAGCTACTCCATTTTTCCATGTGCACTGCTTTTTTGACTCCAGAGTGGTCACTTTTTGACTCCTATGGGCATCAAATAGACTGAAGCTCCAATCGCAACAGCTAAAATATATATATAGTGAGTTTTATATGATAATATAACACACTGTTGGTCAGTTAGTCTGCTGTGCTTGCAAGTGAGCTAGTAAGAAAATTCTCTGCCTCTGCTGGAGTTTCAAATGCTCCAGGGCTCAAGTCTCCTCCCAGATACATCAGTAACATAACATTAGTTCCTCATTACATTCAAGTGAATTCTGCTTTTCACTTATGCATATTAAAGGTAATTCAGACCCTAAAATATTTGGTTTCTATTATTCTTTTTGAAAATGGACCTTCTTTCCAGTAAAGCAGAGTGCAACACTTTTTTTCAGTAAACTGTCATGTATATGGACAACATTTGAAATAAAAGATTTTTTCCAATGTCTTTCAAGTTTCTAACAGCCACCTTGAGGGTTAGAAATCAGGTTGAGTGTTTTAGGCACTTTTATCTATTATATTCACCCACATAATCAATTTGCATGTGGATGCAGTTATCTTGTAATGTGAAAGCGAGGACTAGCATACCTCCTGGCATCCATCATAGCATGTGGGTCATCTGGGTTGACCACATCATTCTGATTGACTCTCATGGGTTCTCGGGGCACATGGGAAAATTCCATTTGCAGCTGCAGGTGAGACCCTAATCCAGAGACCTTTCTCTGTGGGACCAGGATCTGGTGAGGATCCATTGGATCGATATCTGCACTTCTAGTGTTTCTGTGGGGTTCAGCTGTGTTGAATCGAAACAAAGGGATTTCATTTCTCCTGGACAAAAATTGGGAGTATGGTGGTGGATTCATACCAGGGAAGAAAACTTGCTTAATTCTGCCTAAGCTAACTAGAAAATTGTGCTTGGGAGATTGGTACACATCATATCCATTTTCCAGTGTCCTTTGGTTGAACACGCAGTCCTCTTGACTGAAATAACGCTTAGGGGGGAAAAAAAAAAGACAAACGTGAACAAAGGGATTTGGTGAAAGACAAGTACCTGTTAAAGAAGAAGAGATATATGAGATCTTTCAGAAGGTGTTTTCTGACCTTCCAGGTCTGTAACTCAGAGAACTCATGGTAATCCAATATGGATGTCCACATTTTTAACAGTGTCAACACTGTTGTTTTTTTTTCAGAGGGCTGCATTGTTTGAGCTACTGTGAATCTATACTACAGCAAGACTACAAGATCTCATTGGATCTCTTTCTGCTTTCACATATTCCAGCAGGAACTCAGATGAGCTCTTTATCAGCTGTACAATTCAGTACAGTCAAAGAAGAGAGAAAGTTTAACCTAAGTGGCAGGTTTTCAACTTGCCAAAATCTACATCCTACTGCTGTAGTTATACAGATTTTCCCTAGCTAAGGAAATGGGTTGCACGTAGCAGACTGTGCCTGTCTTTTACCTGTAATGGTAACTCACCGATCCAAAAATGTCTCCTTTCATGTCCATGCATAGGTAGCGTCCACTCTTCACACCTGTGATTATTACACAGCCAGCACCCTCAGATTTGATCATTAGGGCACCTGTTTGGGAAAGCAAGGACGTCAAATCCAGAACCCCATTTAACACCACGCTCTCGCCTTACTGGTCCACACACTGACTAGAAATGTTCTCTGGGGGATCTGAACCCGTCTTCCATGTCACTTGGGACTATTGTGCACCCTAGATCAGGTTTGATATGGCTTTGTTTGATCCTTGGAAAATTCCTAGAGTGGAGACACCACTACAAGTCTTGATGCCCTGTTCCACTGCTGCACTAACATTCCAAAGAAATTTTTATTCTAAAACCCCAATTGAAGCCCCAGACCCCACTCTGGGGCCATTTTTTCTTTGTTCTGTCCCTGGCCATGACCAAAGGGAGTTTGATTGCCTCATCTTTATGACGGCCTGTAGTGACTGTCCTGTGGTATTCACCTTAAACTACTTTTTACTACATTAAATAAACTTTGCTCCCTCATCCTTTCCCAAAAATGTTTATGTTCAAGGCTACTGACTATTCTGAAAACTCTCTGCTAGACCAATTCCAATTTCTCCACAACCATCTCAAACAGAGGTTTTTATAGTACTCCAAGAGCAAGTTCATTGGTGCTAAGTGAAGGCTGAAAACTAACTTCCCTTGATCTGCTGACCACAGTAGATGGTTTGCCATCTTCTCAAACTGAGTGTGTGCCGTTTGTAACCCTTAGTCCCTGCCCAGCAGGGCTGCACACATCCAGTCTCCTCCCATCCTGTGCAGCACTTTGGACTTTTTATTTACCTGGAATCTCAGTGGTAGTGGTAGTGTGGTGACCAGGCAGAAATTCAGTCACCTTCCCTTTCATGACCCCATTAACTGTTTGATTTCAACCCCTCCTGCTCAATCATTCCAAATATAGGTGTTTTTTTTTTCATGACAGATGCGGGCAAAATATGATTTTTTGCTGTCTGTTTTCTCTATTGCATCTCCCTGGTTATTGCCCAACATACCTAAAAACAAATTTTATAAAATACATAGATATACAGGAAAAATAACATCAAGACGGAGCAGGCATTCCTACAAGTGTTTCATCAGTAATTCCTTAAAAGAGAAATAGTGGAACTTGTTTCTTTTTTCTCTTCGATAAATTAAACTTCTAAAATTGTCTTTTGTTCCTTATGTAATTTTGCACAAGTATCACAAGATACGCTTGTTAAATATAATTGTATGGATGAAGGACATGTTCATGATGCATAGCTACTTGTAATTGGAGTGCTGCCAAAAGAGAAGTAATTTTGGAATCCTACCTAAGAACTCTGTGTCCTAAAAAAATGACTGACAACAAAATCAAACCGAAACAAAATACACCCATTTTTTTTTTCCACTAGCTAGTGTGTTTAGGCAGGTATTCAGCAAAGAATACCTGAATTTTCCATGAAAATAAACTATGATAGAACCTGATAGAACCTTTTAGTTACAAAAGGGAATGATTACTACTTATGAACTCCAAAGGCTTAGCACTTCATTTATTACAGTCTGGACTTTCACAGTTTCCCCCATTTTATCAACTGTTGCATACTCAGTTACCACAATTGAGTTTCTGCCATGCATCTGCATTAAATACACATAAATAAAGGTTCTCTTATAAACCAATTTTCAGTAAAGAGTGGTACTAAAACATTTGGAAGAAAATGACTTAATTTTAGTAAGTAGAATACCTCCACCCCAGAACAAAGATTTTATGGCCATAATCAGGTTTCCACAACTGCTGTGGTGACTTTTCTCAGTGTAATGCTATCACTACAGTGGAACATGTCATCACCAACTACTAATAAAAAATTCCACAAGAAATTATGGGTAAAATCATGAAATGCAGGATAATTCAAGTAATTTTTGCTTGCAGAGCATCACAGGAACCATACAATTTTAGTTATCTGAGACAAAGATAGAAATTCCTCACCCCATACTTCTTTGAAGCAAATTATTTGTTAAACAAAACGAGTGTTATAACTGTGTATGTTTTTGATTCCATATCTTTGCTCCTCTGTCTGCATGCCTGACAAGAAGATGGAATTTTCTATAGGTAGTGAGAAAGCAAAAGTCTTCTTCTCCCTCCCTCGCTCCCATGAAGACGAAGGGTCCGTAGTAAGTTACTTACTGTAAATGGTTTGATGAGGAACACCACTGATGTGGCCATCAGCACTGATTTGGAGATGGAAGCTGTTCCTCTCTGTGGAAGTGTACAAGTGCATCAGGTGATCTCCATTCCCCAAGCTGGGATTCAGCAGCGGAGAGGAGTTGGGGAAGGCGACCGTAGACTTCAGGATACAGAGCACAAGCAGCATGTACTCCAGGCAGCTGTAGGGACTGGTGTGTGGCATAGTTCTCAGCTCTTAGTGGCTGTTCGGTACATGAAACTTGATACTCCTTTGTGCTTCCCACTTTCCCTTGTTTGTCTGTGTCTGGAGAAAGAATCACCAGATAAGTTCCCCTCTTTGCAGGGGCTTATAAACAGCAGGAAAAGTGACATCACACAGGAAAAAAAACTTATCCACATCCTTGATTTTTGTCAAAGCAACATTTTAAGTTTTCTAAAACCTCAAGGGAAGGAAAGCACGTAGGATCTCTGGGCAAGGTGTGGGGGAAAAAATGTAAGGTTTCTAAAGTCAGCTCATGAAAGCTAATCATATGTTCAAATGTTATCGACAAACTTGTGACATCTGAAAGTTTCCCATGCCCCTACTGTTACATCCAGAAAGAGCAATCCACTGTAATTTCTGTGAAGAGAAGGGAATGACCCAATAAACATTTTTTTTCTCAGATTTAGATTTCTACCTCCCTTCTTGGTTTCTAAACTGCATTCTAATTTGGTGAAAACAGCAAATTAAAACCAAAAACACAAATTAAAAAAATTCACAGATATATTGAAAGCTGATATTAAGTTGTTCCGGGTCTGATTCCTTCGGTATGGTGTGAGTTTAGCAGTGAGCCTGCTGGACTGATGCCTGATTGCCTCATTTAAGCAAGTGAAAATTGGTGTGGGTACATCCCTCTCCAACTAAGCTCTCCCTTTTATTTCTCCCGTTTTAATCACTTAAATCATTTGGAGTTGACCAAACAGCTGAAGACTAGCTGCAGAACACTTAGAATCTGCAAGTTTTTTCCCTCGTTGCATGTTTGGTTAGCAGTCTTTTAGGGAGCCACATAGGTTAGCATGGCTAGAATATCTAGGAGCTGAATCAAAACTAAAATCACTCATATTGGCACATTTCTATTGCTTCAAGTATAGCAACCAAGCTTGGAAAAGTTACAAAGGGATGTGAGTAAATTGAAAAGTAATAAATATAAAGTGATGTTAAAATTGTTCCAAGATACCATATCTGCTATTCATTTGTCCTATCAGTGTACTGCGGTTTTATCAATAACTTTTCTGATTTAAAAAAATATTATTCTGCTTATTATATAAAAGTACTGTACTAATGGGATACTGGCTATACAGGTTGAACAACAGTGATAGGAATAGTTGTGAAAATAGGCAGTATTTAGCTGTTTGTTTGTTCATTTGTTTGTTTCAAAAATGAATATAAAATTGAAAAGAGTACTAAACAATAAATGAATCACTTTCTAAGAAGAAACCTGGAGATTTGAAGTGTAGCAGTCCTAGATTCACTACTTTCAGTCAGAGATATTAGTAAGTTACAGGTTTTAGTCAGACACTGTGCAAAATTCTTAGTTCCATCAACACCTGTGGAGCAGTGCCATCAGCACAGATTATAGCTTGATAAAACTATGAAAGGTGATCTGATTTTTTTAAGTTTAAAATTGGCAAAACTCTGCCAAATTCTTCTATCACACCTGTGTAAATCTAGAAACATGCACCTGTGTAAATGACAGCATTTTTGTGCCAAAGTATGTAAGGGTCAGGTCTTACGCTGAGTAGACTCACAAGTGTCTTTACTGAGAGGCAATCTAGGCTATAAATATTTCACTGGTTGTAGCATCTGAAATATTTTGCCATCTTAATTTAAAAGCTATCTTAGAAGAAAAAAGGCTTTTTTTCTTTTCTGTTTCCTTTTTTTAAGTGATGTATCTATTTAGTGTTAAAATTATTCACTATATTTTTTCAGTCTTGTAATCAAACAGAAGTATTTCTATTGTTTTTTTCTTTTGTTCTCTTTCATTTGTCTACTGTAGAAATATGGATATGAATACCACAGAAGCAGTTATAAAAGTTTCCACAAGAGGCACATGTAAGATATTTTTTTTTATTTTTATTTCTTGTGAATGCAATTTTTCTCATTCATTGTTTCATAAACATCATAAAGCCTTTCTGTGCTTATCATTATTCAGTGTTCTGATCTCTCTCTAAGGTCTTAGCTGCATAGAAAGAGTTCTCTGGTGAAAAACATATTCAGACCATTTCTTAGCGTATGCCAGTTTTGAGAACCTATTTCTCTCTTTTTTGTTGTTGTTGTTAATGTCTCAAAGAAGTAAAGAGTACTTTCATGGGCTTAAATTGTTATGCATTTTCAAAAGATTCTCATTGTGTCAGCAAAACTCCAGACTGTTGATTATAAGCTGTTAGGCTAAAACAAATATATTAAACTCTCTGCTGGGAAGAGAATGGTAATGTAGATTTTGCCTTTTCACAGACATTTCTGCTTTAAAGTGCTGAAACATGCAAATAGGTTAGTCCCTGCTCTGAGGAAACTACACTTTTAAGCAGATTGGAAGGAAAGTGGATGCTCTGAAAATAGCACTGTGAGCACATGTGGAAGCATGAAGCGTGCTGGTGGGAAAGGACAGGGCTTGCCTATGCCTTAGTAACTAACATAGGTTTCTACCATGAGGATGATCACACTGCTGTGCTTTCCACTTCCCCCTGTAGGGATACCAGACAACCAGCGTCAGGTGTCACAGCGATGTGGGGATGTCCTTGGAAACAGCCTGCAAAAGTGTCTGGATAATGCTGACAACCTGAGGTACCCACTCATTGCGGATGTTGGGGATCACTAAGATAAAGTGAGAAAATTCTCACTTCAGAGCCAGGTTGAAAGGGACAAATAAGATAGGCCTCAGCATTCAGACTGAAATGTGTTTGAGAAAACTGTTGATGCTCACATCTTACTGGGCCCCATTCTCCTTCCCTCTTCACCCCATTGGCATTCAGCTGGACCAGGTGCCTCAACTGTGACACCTGAAGTCTTGTGTGTCGCTCATACAGTGTATACTGGAAGTACTAGCCTAGGACAGAAGGTGGGCAGAACATACCAAATAGCTGTAAATGGACATTATAGATTTCTGTGCTGAATAAAGCAAACGTGCAGAGGAAGGTTTTGTAATTTAATTAAATATGATCTTGTTGAAACTCTTGAAACTGAGTTAAGGGCATGGGAGCAATCTAAGCTCTGACTTTCTCCTAGTTTAACTGCTTTGAGTCTTTTTTTTTTTTTTTTAATCAAAATGTATGGTAAGTGTAAAACCTTGATCTCAGCAAATACATGTCACCCTTTGTTCAGGTGCTAGCAAGGTAACTCCTTTCCTTTATTCACTTCAGTCAACTGCAGATGACTTCCAGGGAAAAGGCAAGCTTTTTATAACAACTTGAATTTTTTATGAGTGATTTTCTCTCAGTTTTTGCAGACATCCTGTAAGTTCTTTATGCACCATCAAAAATGTACACGCTAAAAATAGTTTTTTACTCAATATAATGGGATTGGCTTCCAGGGCTCTCCTGTGAGTAAAAATGCATGTTCCCTGAATGTGCCAGGCTGCTTTCATCACATAGGAGCACCTGTAGCATTGTTACTTAATAAAGTGTATTGACCTGTATTTAAACAGGCAAACAGGCATGTGGCTTGTCTTTTGCAGAACTCTGTGCTATCTAGGGGCAGAGAGATGTTCACCATCAGCCAGCCTGTCTTCTCTGCTAGGTTCTACTTGATGTGCATGTGAGGACAGGGGAAGAATTATCCCTTCAGTACCCAGGTATTTAGGATGGCCTCAGAAAGCCTCTTTCTCTCTGTTATTTCAAAGACTGCAGAAGAGTTTGGATGGACAGATTTGAAACTACCTCTGCTTTTAACACTTTTATTTGCATTGCATCACTTCAAAGAGTGAGAGAAATCAGACCTCTTTCCTCTCCCTCCTACTCCTTAAAATCTCTGTAATAATTGGCTCTGGTACAATCACATTATCAGCACTAAAAATACAAGGGTGGAATGCCCCTCTACTAGTTTTTCTAAGGAAAATGACTCAGTGGATGTGCATGTGTGTGCATGGGCCTTCGCCACAGACTTTACCCGGTGTTGTTAAACACATCCTCAATGACCTTATTTGGATGTCCCATTCTTATCAACTGCCCACGACTAAAGCAAACATCCTGGCTATCTTCACCTACATGAAACAAATGAAGTAAGCACAGCCCACTGGATCTTGGACTGCAGTATGTACTAGCAGTTTCTGCAGTGTACTTACCAAATAAATCATCTTGGGTCTTCTGTATTTTTCCCCTCACTTTTTCTCTACATAGCAGACATTTTGGAAATCCATTTCCAAACTGCATCCAGTCTCAGAAGTACAAAGTCATGTATACCTGCAACACTAGAATAGCTTCTTTGATGCCTCTCTCTGCATGGTGCAGAATATAAGTTTTTTTTGACAAGTGCCTGTTTTGGTTTCTTGGCTCTTTTTTTTTTTTTTCCAGATAGACAGAAGATTGGTATAAACTTTCAGCTCTGATTCACAATTCCCAAAGGGAAGTAGATTTTTACCATTGGTTTTAGAGATTATGGGCTTTCAAAATGTAATGCAACATAGATAGGTAAAAGCAGAAAGCCCAAATATTTCCATTATATTCTGAGGACAAAACTGATAAGAAATCTGACTTCCCTGCTTGTAAACATCCCAGATGGACATCTGTGATGTTGTTTGTGCTGTTCTTCTCCAACTGACTGAAATGAAAGGCCTCATTCCTCCTCTATCTGAAATCCCAGTCAAAGCAGAACCAGTCCCTAAAAGGTTGTGTTTTCTGAACAGCAAGTGTTTCTGTTATTTCAAAGAGTCTGAATTTTCTTAGGTACTGCGGAATAGAGAATGACCACAATGTGCAATGAGAGCTGCTGAAATCAACCATTTCCAAAAAGATGCTTCCATTTGTTGAAATGGAGTCTCCCATGCTCTGGTACCTATTCATTTGGGGATGCGAAGACCCTTCCTCATACAGAGACCTGCTTCTGAAGTTCAAGTCAGCACTCAGATACAACTAATCCCATAGATCAGCGAATATCCTTGGAGGTAGGTAGATGAAGGGATGGACTTGACCTAGAGTGAGAGAAATGAGAATAATTGATTAGGATTTGGGGGTGATCCCCAGCACAGGAGTGTGTGAGAGGCAAGCGTTTAAAGTAAGCAGTAGTAGTGTGTGTGTGGGGGGGGGGGGTCATCAAGGAATCGAGCAGAAAAATAATAAATAATAAATAATAATGTCCATGAAAAGTATTTTTTTCAAATGGTCTGCTCTAACACTCATCCATAACATACAGCTTCTATACAGAAAATATACATTAAAATCCAGTTGGATTATCAGTCTTCTAGGGTAAAATATACTACAGTCACAAGTTGCAAAAATTTTAGTTGGAAAGAAATTAAAAATTCTTCCCGTGAGAGTGATAAAGCACTACAGCAAGATCCTGAGTGACCTGATCCATCTTGGTAGTTTACCCTATTGTAATCTTGTACTACACTAGAAACTTCCAGAGGCCCCTTTACATCTATGTCTTTCAGTGTTTCTATGACACTCGTTACATAAATTTATGCCACTGCATTTATTGACAGTTTCAAATAAAATATTAGGATAATTTTCCATAGTTAGAAAGAAAAGGAGAATAGATAATAAATTGTGCTCTAACATAGTTTTGAACTTACTTCAGTCTCTTGGGTTCACACATTTCACTCTGTTAATTCTACAGTATGGAAGAAGAGATGGAAATGTTTAGGCCAAAGAAATTAAGAGTAAAAAATGCAAAGAGGGAGAGGGGAAGCACTGAAACCAGCAAAAGACAAAATATGCAGACAATCTCATCATCAGCCAAGGGCCTTTGTGTTGTGCAGCAGTGATGACATAGCATGTGAATGATATGGTTAGAATTGCTTCAGAATTGTTGCACTTGTTGCTCTTTAGCACTTTAGATTTATTTTTAGTGGAACTGCTTTGAAACTAAAACCAGCTTTAAGAAACATTTACTGTGGAGATTTTGAATCATTTCTGAATCTGAAAACCTGAGAAGTAATTGATGAAACCCATGATTGAACCAAGCATTATCCAGTACTTCTAAGGCAAGAAAAGTAGAAAGGGTTCACAAGCTACTGTAAGACTAATATACAGTTCTGGACTCTTTCAAAGCAACATGAAGGTCCAACTTTGTGAGCAGCAACAAGATAAATAGCAGTATATAATAATTTTTCTACTGAGAAAATGGAAATTGATAGCACATATGCAAAGAATGATTAGGTTGGAAGGAGACATGGAAAATATGTGTCTTGAATGCTATCCTAATCCAGATTTTAAATCACAGAATGGCTTTTCAGATATATTTGCATCTCTCTGCAGCCACAGTATTTCTTTGTGTTGCCTTCTCACCCTGTGTGACATACAGTGCCCTGGATGCAGAGGTTCATCAGCTGCTGGGACACTGATCCTGCACCTGGCCCCTGTTGATCATTGGCCATTTTCACAGCTGGCACAAGTCAGTGTCATGCCAGGAGTGGTTGGGAAATGCATTCTGTTTCAAGGAATGAAAGCAGGCTGATTTTTATCATCTTTATTGAAGTTTTGGACTCATCAAACTGCTCAGTTTTCCAAAAACAAAGATTTTCTGGCTGACATGTTTTTTAAACATAGAAATGCAACCTAAAGTTTTTTTTTTTTTTAATGTTCTTTACTGTTATCCATTCCTTTGCCCTAGTAGACCTTTTTACATGTCAGAGGCTGACTAACCCATTTGTCTACCCCAAACATGACTGTGCCTCTCTGACACAGATGTCCCTTCAATACCCCTTGCTCCATCGTTCTTTCAGCCCTATTTCTCCTCTTCCGGGGAAAGAGGTGAAAATAAACTTAAAGGATGGAAACTTAAAAAATGATAATGAACTTACCTAAAGATGGAAATGTAGTTAACGTCTTCATGACAGCTGATGCTCAACAATAAACTGAACTTGCATAGAATACAAACATACACAAGAAACTTAATAGAAATTTCACAGTGACACAAGTGGCTTTTAGACCTGCATGTTGGCTGTTACAGGATTATGGAAAATAACATAAAAAGCACAAAATGCCTATGGATTTGGTCAAGAATTACAGAGCATGACACACATATGCCCCCTACATGTCACTGTCTTTGCAAAATGTTGTTTTCTGGTGAGCTGCTATGGAAGGGCTTGCAGCTTCTCTCTCCAGATTCTGAAATTTGCACTAAACGGCAGTTTGTCTTTTACTGGCATATCCAGTACTGTTTACCTGTGTATCTAGGTAGGGAGTGTTGTCTAGAGAAGTGTATTCTTAATCACCAAGGTTAGCTGCTTCAGAGTCATCCCGGCCAGAACCGCAGCGACAGATCCCAAGGCACAAGTGGGTTTCAGGAGGTTCCTTTGCCAGGGGAACCCCGAGAAGGCTACTCCACATCCTATAAACTGTTAACTGCTGCCTCTTAAACTACTAATCTCCAACATGAACCTTTTCCCAGAATTGTCTCTCTCCTCTGTTTATGGAATCAGAATTGTGGATTGTGTAGAATTGTAAAAATGCATGGTAATCTCTCATTCTAATGCTACTAATTTCTGAAGAAATGTTGTTCTTTAGAGTTATGGTGATGTATCTCAATCCAGTTTTTCCCTTTGAGTATTGTATGATTGTGCATGTATAATTGTGCAGCATGGAGTATCTACAAACTCCTTTTTCTGTGTAAAACGCTAAATACTTTGCCAAATGCATCATAAAAATCTGTTAAGAAGAATATTTATTTTCTCTGAAGCATTTGATGCAGAATCCTGCTAGGATATGACAACATTTTCACAGAACGAAGTACTTCTCTTTTCTAACAATCACTCACTGTAAGTCACTATGAAAAATAAGCATCAAGGAGCAGTGTGGGCTGTGCCTGTTCCTTAGCAGAAGATGACCTGAGAGCTGAGGTGCAAAATAATAAGAATATATCACAAGTATAGGAGGTCAAGTCCTCATCAGCCAGCAACTGTCCCACAGTTGTCAAGCTGGGGAGCAGGGCAGACACAGAAACGATGGTCGGGTCCACTCACAAAACAACATCATGGTAGCAAGAAAGGTCTAGGGTCTAGCAGATAGGTCCATTTTCCCATCAGGATCAGGTCCAGCAATGGCTACGCAGGTCTGTAGTTACAGAACTGAGCAGAGGCCAGGCTGGAAAGTCAGGGTCTTGGGACCGATGCTCTTCAAGATCTTTATCAATGACATAGACGATGGAATCAAGTGCACCCTCAGCAAGTCTGCAGACGACACCAAGCTGAGCAGTGCATTTGATACATTAGAGGGAAGGAAAGCCATCCAGAGGGACTTGGACAGGCTGAAGAAGTGGGCCCACGTTAACCTAATGAGGTTCAACAAGGCCAAGTACAAAGTGTTGCACTTGGGCTGGGGCAATCCCAGGTATTTATACAGACTGGGGGAAGAACTCCTTGAGAGCGGCCCTGTGGAGAAGGACTTGGGGGTCCTGGTGGACGAGACGTTGGACATGAGCCAGCAGTGTGCGCTTGCAGCCCCGAAGGCCAACTATGTTCTGGTCTGCATTAAAAGAGGAGTGGCCAGCAGGGAGAGGGAGGTGATTGTCCCCCTCTATACGTATCTTGTGAGGCCCCATCTGGAGTACTGTGTCCAGGCCTGGGGCACCCAGCACAAGAAAGATGCAGAGCTCTTGGAACGAGTCCAGAGGAGGGCTGCTAAGATGATCGGAGGGCTGGAGCACCTCTCCCATGAAGAAAGGTTGAGGGAACTGGGCTTGTTTAGCTTGGAGAAGAGAAGGCTCTGGGGAGACCTCATTGTGGCCTTCCAGTACTTGAAGGGAGCATATAAACAGGAGGGAGAATGACTGTTTACATGGGTGGATAGTGATAGGACAAGGGGGAATGGTTTTAAACTGAGACAGGGGAGATGTAGGTTAGATATTAGGAGGAAGTTTTTCACTCAGAGGTTGGTGGCGCACTGGAACAGGTTGCCCAGAGAGGTTGTGGATGCCCCACCCCTGGAGGGAAGGCTGGATGTGGCTCTGGGCAGCCTGATCTATGCCTAGAGCAGTGGGTTGAAACTAGATGATCCTTAAGATCCTTTTCAACCCAGGCCCATAGAGACTCTGGTACCATGGGAGAGTGCGTAGGGTCAGAGCGCATCTCCAAGGAGCTCAGTTTGGGAAAGCCTAAGCTCAAGCCAGAAAATCAGTCTACTCAGTGATGCTCATCTCTTCAGCTCTCCTGTTGTGACAAGGTGGGAGATGAGATCTGATCCTGCCCATCCTACCATGTAATGAGGCCACTGAGCAGGCAGCCTAGTTCAGGCAAGACAGGCCAAGAGGGCCTGAGCTTCTGAGTTTTTGGTTGGTCCATGGCAGACTCAGGGAACCTTGCTGCTTGCACAGGGCTATCCTGATCTTTGAGAAACTGGACCAAGATCTCACCTTTGCTTTTTTTCTTATCACGGTTCCTAGAAGACAGGCTCTTCAGAGCAACTGGTGACTCTGAGACTCACTAGTGCTGTACCAAGACTTAGTGAGAAGGAAAAATGACTAGGAGTCAACTAGGTTAGGTTCTATGGGATTTCACAATTTGCATCTCAACTCTTGTCCTGCCCCTAAGATCAGTGGTGGGATCCTGCAAAGAAACTCACAGAGGTTTCACTGAGGACAGATAAAATAGAGGCAAGCCTGAAATGACTTCCTACTTTCATTATAGCAGCGTAAATAAGCTTGGGTAGGAGAGAGGTCAGTCTGTCCCTTTGCTTTCAGACTGTCACAGAATCACTGAATGGCTGAGACTGGAAGGGACCTCTTGAGGTCATCTGGTCCAACCCCTGCTCAAGCTGGGGCACCTAGATCAAGTTGTCCAGGACCATGGCCAGGTGACTTTTGAATATCTCCACAGAGGTATACAGCACAGCTTCTCTGGACAAGAAATGCCAGCCTGTCACTTCCTAGTAGATTCACTTTTAAAGAAGTAAAAAATTGTGTAAACTCTAAAATGTCTCACACATCTATGGTTTAAAATGATGGATTCTTTTTCTTTTCATACAACACAGAAAATATGAACATATTAAATGAAACTTTGTTCTCTGACATAAACTTTCTTGATATAAAAAAGAAATATGTGGAAACTTCTGATAAGTAAAATGATTTCAGGTATCACATTTTCAGTGTAGTCATCTACATATTCTGAGGAAAATAAATACGTTTTTGGCAAGTTTTTAATTGAAAGCCTATTTTTTATTCATTCAGAAAAGGTCTGGCTTCATTTTTTTAATGAAACTCTAGTATAGTACCTGCTGCTATTCTAGAAGAACTGAGCTAGCTCAGTAGTTTGGTAGACAGCTGGTAGTAACTTTTCTATGATGATGTAAACTTTGCTGGTGAGATAAATCTCTGCTCAGTATATTTCTTAATAGTTTTTTACTTCAATATACTTATTTCTATATGTGTGACCCCTTCAAAGTTTTTGTTTTGTTTCTTTCCTCTTCAAGTTGTGATTTCTGCAGGTGGCACACTGCCCTCTGGCAGGCAGAGCACCTGCATTTTCCCTGCAGCTCCTAGTATTTCTAAGAGCACCACTGGTAGCAGATGAACAGGAGATTGTATAATTTGTGATCACTTATGGTTCCACAGCTCTATGTGAAATAATGTATTCAGTGGGATAAAGGAAGAAAATAATTTCTTAACATGCTTTAAAATTGCTGTCTTCAGCAGCAAAAAGCTGCTGCTGCCTGCTTTCCTCCTCAAGGTTCTCCATACTGCTAAACATTATTTCCTGCCATAGTTATCTTCTGAAACAGCAGGGGGATACATTCAGCCTTTTCATTTTGTGTCTTTTAAAGTGCTCCTTGTGGCATTGTCTTTGATGGATAGGATCAGGCTTTACACTTGCAAACACCTTGGCAAATCATCAAGTTAGAAAAGTTTGAGAAAAAATAATATAAACTGTTAATTTACATGCCAAGTGTTACCAAAAGTCACTCATCAGTAACACAGCTGAAAGCCAAATACTCTGTTTTATGGCATTCCAGTTAAAATTTTGACTTTCCTGTACGTGGGTGCAACAGATGTTGACATGCTGAAGGCCTTGAAGCTTAAATCCAGCCCCTGAGGTCCTAGCTACCTTTCTGTCTTGTGACTAGGTTCATGGTACAGATCTCATATCTGCTTTCTGACATCTAGCTGCTAAATAACAAAATAGCTACCAGAGGACAATAATAATAACTGCCAATAAAAAAGTGCAGTAATCAGTCTCAGGAGGTCAGACTCTTTGTACCTGTCTCCAGCACCATCGGTGTTAAGGTGGTATGTTGATTTTGGAAAACACTGCTGCCACCCTATTCTCTGAAAGTGGTCTGGAGTTGCACCAAAGACAGGCAATTAATGTACCTCCCTTAAATCTCACATGCCTACAAATGAAATAGCTTTGCATCCTGGAGTTGTCAGGAAGTCAGGGAACCGAATCCTTCAGATAATTTCTGCAGCAGTCTGTGTTGGTAAGAGTGAGTTCCAGTAAGAAAGACATTTTCTACTAGAGAACAGGCCAGGTGTGGGTTGTGCCAAGGCATGATAAGAAGGAAGATGCTATCAGTTCTGAGTATGCTTTCCAGCAAAATTCAAGCTGCATTGTTCACACCTTCAAGGCAGTTTTTTGTGATTGACCTCTTTTGAGTGACCAGCCAGAGGTTAATAAATCATGAGTCTGTCACAGAGGCAGTTGCTATAGGGGATTATTCCTGATGCAACCTTCTCTGGTTTGAAGTTGGACCTGCTTTGATCTAGAAGATGACTTGTGTCTTCCAGCAGTTCCTTCAAGTATCTGATTTGATGTCCAGGATGTTTCCATGGAAATACGCATTTAACTCTTAGTTTTCTTCAAGTAGATAATATTTCCTGCTGTTTCACACATATTTACATCCATTTATTTTCTTTTCAATCTTGCTACCATTGCTGAGCAATTTTTGCTGGCTTCAGGTGGGTGTAATGCTTTCTTCTTTCATGTGTGCTGCTCATGGTGTAACCTTCTGTCATCTCAGATCATGTCTATCAGGAGCTACTGATGACCCAGGGTCATGAAGCTAATGAAAACAACACCCACAGATGGTGGGACATAAGACAAAGCCAGATTGAGTGGACAGATTATGGGTCTTTGCCAGTGGTTTCAGGCCAGGGAACATGGAAGGTAGAATAACCTTCTATCAAGAGAGAGGGGACATGCTGGGAAACTCCTCTGTTCTTGTATGGTTGCAAGGAGAAACATTTCACAGGAGCATTCTCGGTGACGGGCCAGAGAATAAGGATTGAAGGAAGGAAGAAGCTAAAGAGCAAACATTAGTACAAGTTTCTAAGGAGATGCATCCTCTCTAAGCCACTTGATTAATTTTTTTCTGTTTAAATTGCATTTGCTCTAGTCTGTTAAGGACAAATTGCATTTGTCTTTGTCCTTGACAAGCATCCCATGGCTTTATAGTCTTGGGAACAGAGCATGAGGTGAGCAGCAGAGTTCCCGAGGCAGAAATGTAAGTCCAAGTGGTAAGAAGGATAAGGTTACTGTGTCACAGTGTACCCTTAGAGACAGATACAGCGCTAAATTTCAAATGACTGGGAGAAGAAAGAAAATTATGTGAATGGAGCAAAGTGTAGCCATTTCTTTTCCTGCTATACGTAGAGATGTGGAGCCTAGTCATCATTTTTTTTCTCACCGAAGTTCTCTGAAGATTATTTTCAGTGATCCGAGAGCACACAATGTGAAGGGAGCACAGAATCAATCTCTTTCTCCCAGGACAGGGAAGCATTCACCTAGATGTGTCTGGCCAGCATCATATTTCAAAAGGCAAACTGTGATACAGAAGCAGAAACCAGCTTATTTCTGCAGTGGTGTCTCATAAACTGGCCACATGTAGCCTTTTCCCAGCTTCTGCAGATGTCCTCCTTACCAGGTCATTTATGTCTCTATTTTGGTTAACTTAGGCTGCTTTGCCCTGTTGTTTCCAGTCACTGTGTCAGCTGTGTAGCTTTTCCGGTTCCTACTTCTGCCTACAACTACTGCCCTTCAGAGCTGTAAACAAGGCACTACTACAGCAAACAGAAGTGTTGGTTAATCCATCCATGGAATGTAGTCCTTTCCCACATGACCTTCAGTCCACACACATAGCAACAATATGAAGAATTTTTGATTTTTTGTAAACAAAGAGACCTATTGAAGGGGAGCATAGACAGCCAAAACATAAAATACAAATGCAGAGACTAGCATTTAGTCATTGCAAATATTTGCAAGCTCCTGAGAAGGGTCTGCCTGCAAGAAGAACCTTGGAGATTTGTCCCGTATGCAATGCCATACTGGTCATGGATTGATTAATGGTGCGCTTGAATAAAGTGAGCAGCAGATTCTCAGCTATCGGTTTCTAGTAACATCTTAGTGCCAGTTCTCAGACTGGGAGAAATCTGTATTAATTTAACTAACTGAAGAAATGATTAAATGGCAACATGGAAGGAGAGAAAGGGAGAGCAAAACTTACCAAACAACTGAAATGCGTCATTCCTTCCTCCTCCACCCCTCCCAGTTTGAAGGGATAGTGAGGAAAAAAATCTTCAGATGGCTGCAGGAAGCTCCCAAGGTAGTTACAATCAAGAAGAAAAAAACATTTAATAAAAGAAAAACAATTATACCTTATTTAATGAAGTAAAGGATTTACTGAAGAGCTTTAAAAATAGGAGAGTAGCACTAGTACCTCCCCCAGTAAAAAGCATAGGAATTTAGACAGGTGAATAGCTCATCTTCAGAAAAGATTACAGTTCTATTTTCCCTCTTTTCCGTGAAATTTCACAACAAACATAAATCCCTTATGTCTTCCCAGGTAAGAAGTCTGAAGAACAGAAAAGTCTACCACAATTTTAAGCATGCCAATATGTTCTATGGATCTAGAGGTGAATTAAAGCAACAAATTTTGTTTGAATATGGGAGATGTAGCAAGGAGATAACAATTTTAAAAAAGATTTGGAGTCAAAACACTACCAAAAATATATAAAAGTTTATTTTATGAATACATTAAACTCTTGTGCACAGCACACATTAAACTCTTGTGCACAGCACACACGTATAAAAACAGAAGAAATTTCACAAAGAACTGGACAGTTTTATTTTTCTTGTAAATTTACAGTCTCAGTTGTGAGTCCATACTGAGTCATAATATGAGGTATATTTTAATGACAAAAAATAATGTGAGAACTTTGGCACTATTTTACTGTGCAAAATAAAATCTTGGAACTGAAATAATTAGTGAGGTACACATAAATTACTCTGGTTTTCCGCTGTGTGTGTGGCTGTATCTCTACATGTTTGGGGAAAACTGAATTTATTTTGATACAGGTTGTAATGATATTGTTAAGGTTGCTAGAGTTCCTTGATGGATAGTCTGCAATGTGTTTAGATAACAGAAAGAGCCATGTCTCTGGACCAAGGAGATAAGGAAGTTCTGCTGAGTCTTTGTACCTAGGAAATAGGAGGTCCTGCTTGGAATCAGTTACTGAATATGTAACACACCTCCAGGAAACTTCTGCATGTGTAACATACCTCTGGGAAAAGTTCTGCATATGTAACACAAGTAATGTATATAAGCTGAAGATCTTTTATGCAAGGCATATGTGGTAGGACACACAGGCCCATATGGGGAATTCATAGCAATGATGTCAAAGATGGTATCTAATTTCATGACTGTGTTGATGCACACTGAGATGCTTTGAAAGTGACCATCAAAAAAACCTGTCAATAATAGGTTTCTTATTTAGCCTGGACTTGGGAAACTGATTCATTTTCACGAGTTTGACTTTACATAGTTACATATCCATGGAACTATTCTTTTCAAAAATGTCTTGCTTAAGAATTTGCCAGATCATACCGGTTTGCTCTCTATAACTTCCATATTACGTAAATTCTACTGATGAATGGTATTTTTTCCTTCTGTGCCAGTTCAGCAAGTTTATCTGGAAGTATCTAAAGTAAGTGGCAGTCTTTCAAAGTCTTCCATCTACTGTGAGCTCCCTCTAGACTGCGTGCATATGCACAGCAATATGTCAGTAAATGCCTTGACTACTTTAGTGAGTGTAGTCAAGCATTCACTTAAGAAGAGTCTCTGTCAAAGTATTGTATTCAGATAGTTTAAATCAGCACAATGCTGCATCACTGCACTAGTTGTATTCGAGGGGCTTGCTGCCAAACTTACCACACCTGACAATGGCGTAATTCACTCTCATATTAATCAGGACTCCTGGCATTGAAAACTTTTGTGGTTTCAGTGTTGGCTTCAAGTGTTGATGTGGCTGGCATTGGTATGTAATATGAACAAAGCAGTGGTGTAAAAAGGAACTCAGCAGAGTGAATGGTTTGGGTTTACAAGTGTCCCCCAAAACAGCATCTGCTGGAGTTTGCAGTTCTTGAGAACAAGTTCTGCCCAGAAGGCTGCATTTAAAGAGACTTCTTGTAATCTGTTTCTACAGTTTGTTCTTGTTGACCCATACGTACAAAACAGAGTCAGTGACTCTGATTCTCTTCTTTCATGCCAGCTGTCCCATTACCTAGCAGTACTGACAACAACAAATTACTCCAGACTATGTAGGCTTAAGAGGGAAAAGACTTCATTCTAACCTAATGATACTGGTGTAATCAGAAACAAACATTTGTGTCAACGTTCAGACAATGATTTCTTCTATGTCCGTGCACTCTTCCTACTTTCTTCAAACTTCATTTCAAAGACAATTAGGAATATAACACAAGAATACAGATTGCTAGCTAACACTAATGTAGTCTGCCTATCCACACCTTTAGGGACCCTATGCTAATTTAACTGACATCCTACAAACTTTTCTTTGACAAAATCTCCCCACTCAAAACACTCTGTTTTTTCTCTTAAAATGTGGTTCTTTTTTTTCTAACACAAACTGCTGCGCACAACGTGGATGAACAAAATGTGCCAATTTAGATTCTCTCTGCATACTGCCAGATCAGAAAATTAAGAGTAACTCATTTCTTTTGTCATATACAAAGTGTCCCATTTGCGTATGATAAGTAGTCCATTTTTTCTGTTCTTCACTTATGCTACGATCACCACTTACATTCAAGCAAAATAAATTCAAGTATAAATCACACAAAACTAGCTGGAAAACTGTCATATTCACAAAAGAATTGCCTTGACAATTAGTCAGAAAGTTCGACTCTTTGGGCCAAATCTTCTGCAGCTATAAAATGAGAGTCTAGTTTTGCTGGTTTACACCATCTAAGAATCTGGCCGTGAACAGTGCTTTTCATACATGACAGAAGACTCAAATTCATTATGAATAGACATCCACTGCAAATAGAATGGCATGTCAAGGCTGGACATAGTCACATTTTAGCTGCACATGGGAGATTATATTGCACTCAGACGTTCACTTCTGCAGCAGCATGGTCCACCTATGCTGAAAATGCTCATGCTCTGACATAGCATTGAATCTAGTTTCAAATTGAGGAGCACGCCATCAATACAAGAATCTCAAGGCTACTGGTAACCAACATTTACAGTGACTATTGACTTAGGGCCTTTAAAAATTCCCTTTCAAAGACACAGAGAATGTAGCTTCATTGGTAATGTGGAAAAAGATTGTTAAAATAGTAAGGAAAGGTTATTCACCATTTGTATAGCTTCTAGGAGAGAATTGGGGAAAATTCCATATAGCTTGCCACGTTATATTTAAGTATGACAATTTGCAACTGATGGAAATTGGAATTATAGCATAAATTCCTGTGCAACAATCTGGGAAGGTGGGCTTATATAATTTCTTTCTTCTTCTGTCCTTCATACCTCAGTGAGGTATAATAGAGAAGAACCAAATATACTAAAAGTAGAAAATAGAAAGGAATTCAAAACAGAGTAATTTTCTACAATGACCCTTTGCTGGAAACTTCCATGAATTCCATACGATTTATAAATTATATCTTGCAGTTCTATTTTAGTTCTTAAAGACAAACAAGATTCAGCTGAAATTAAAAATGTTTCCATTAAGTATTCACTGCTATGTGTGTCTATGTACATAAGAGCACCTAAGCATCTAGAGAGTGGATGCATCCAGAGATACATTATAAGTATATAATTATTTAGACATACACTCACACTTCCCATGTCTACGTTCATATTAAAAGTGTACACTTCTGTATTGGAGGTGGATCTAAACTTAAACAGCACACAAAATGCCAAGTGGGTGACACTCAGTTTCTGCATATCCTGATGTATTTTGCATTTAGGATCAATTTCTGATTTATCCTGTGGGTCTTCCCAGTGGAAATTTACTGTAAGTTTTCATTTTATCAGCAAGTCCATGTGAGGATACCCTGCAGAATCTTTTCAGAAACAGAGGGGATCCATGGGTAGACAGTTTGCTTGTGTGGAAATGTTTGTGGAATGAACACCATCATGATCAAAATCGACTGAGGACTTTATGAGACAGAACCCACGTGTACAAGTTTAGAAGAGGAGGTGCAGGCAGATATTCAGATAGAGCAAACTACTTGAATCTCTGACAAAGCAGTCATCTGATGATTTGGCACATGATTTGTAAACAGCTCACTACGAAGGCTTATTTTCTGAGGTAATTAATATTAATTTGTCAATAATAAATGATTGATTAGATAATTATCACAGAAATTCTACATTTTTCAAATACTTTTTTCCTTTTGCACTCCAACTTGTATTTTTCTTTGATCAGTGCTAAAGGAGGCACACAAACATGTAAAATTTGTACAGAGTAGAGGAGAAGCAGAATACATATTCTCTATGTTGAATCTAGTACAAATATTTTCATCCAAATATATACATACATATATAGATTTTTTTTTCAATGAACAATGTATATATTTTACCTGGGAAATTATTCCTGTGTGCAAAATGAAGCAGTTTTTCTTGGGATTTAGATCTCCTTTGATCATGTTCATATTCTCGGTAAAAAGTGGGTCACTGTCGTAACAGGAGAAACTTTATTTCCTTTCTTCACTCTCCCATGTTTGCTGAGTGCTATATAAGCACCGTGGTAAGCATTTGATTCATATGCATTGTAGTTATTGGGTAGCAAGGTTTCTTTGAATTTGCACTCCTCTTGGAAAGAAATCTATAAAACGGGAAGAGAGAAAAAAAGCAAAACAGGTATAATTCAGGTATAATTTCAGAAAGACTCAAATCACTTTTCTTGCTAATGTTTTTTTACAGATAATAAGTTCATTACAAAGCGCAACAGGTGGTGTCATAGTGCCTACATCTAACAATAAATCTTCCCCCTCTGTGCATACTTTGTTGTTACATGAACTCAGATGTCACCTGTCTGCATTATGGACAGTGTACTTCCTGTGGCAGATCAAGTTAATTGAAAATAATGGATTTCTCCATTTTCTTTGTAAGCAGCAATTTGTCAGCATCATGCCCTTTTATCTAATTGCTTTATTTCACACCTCCCCTCTGCAAGAGGCACTGTCATTTATGAAAGAATGTGCTGGCTGTTAAAAGCTTCAGTTCATTTGTAATCAGCAATGTTTAGGAAGAACTGGTTGCTTGAATAAAATCTTTGTTTATCACTAAATGTTTTCTTTTATTAAATCATAAGTGATGATATATTTAACTGTTAGTGGGACATGCAATAATTTCCAAGTTTCTAATCTGGGAAAACTGTTGTATTTACTTTAGTGTTATGTCACCTAAATCTAAGGAAAAGGAATTATCTGGGAGAGGACATGCAAGGAATAGCAGGAGAAAAATGCAGAGCACTGAGAAAATTAAAAGAGCAAGAAGAATAATTCCCTGACATAAGACGGCTGGCACATGAGACACTACCAGTGCTGTTCTACTTGAATGTCTTTGTAATAAAATGATTCAAAGCTTATTAGAGCTTAGATTAGGACATTGTAAGAATGCACATCTATTACAGCTTTTAAAAGTATGTTTGAAAACAAATGAGACTGAGTAGAAACCAGAATAAGTAGAGATAGATAGATAGATAGATAGATAGATAGATAGATAGATAGATAGATATCAAAGGAAGCTCTGGATCCAGACCCTGCACTTCTTTAGAAAAACCTTGTTAAGCACAGCATTTAGGCTTCTGGAACTTTTATGTGCTTGAAATCAAAATTGAGCAAAATAATATTCTCAGATAGGAAACTTAAAATATCCTATTGTCATTATCTCTGTGAGAAGGAATCAATAATAGTTACAGATATTCACTACATTTGGTATTTTATTAAGCAGTGAAATGCTTTGTATACATTACAACTGTTTTAAAAGAACTGTCTTTTTTGTTTCTTGACCAAAAATAAAATAAAATAAAAAAGCTTAACTCATTCATTATCATTCATTATTTTGAGATGAACTGGTTTTGCTCATTGCCCAGAGTCAGACTTTTTCAAACAAGCTTCCTAACAGGTGTCTTTTCTACTAAATGTTGAGACTGAATATTCAGGTATCAGAGATTAAATTGCATTTAAAATGCACAGCTAGCACTTTCTAGATGAGAGTGATGGTGATTATGTTTTAGTATGACTTGCATACCATAGTTAACAGCTATCACTGTTTCTTCACTCTTTGAGAATGATCTCACAAAACATTCTTAAAATACCCCCAGATGCATATGTGGGCTTTGTAGGGTAGAACTCCTATTCTTCCTGGTGAGGTTATTTTGGTAAGAGAGGAGCACACTGTCATGATTTTACTAACTGCAGCTAGCATAGGTGGCTCTAATTCTCTTTTCTACACATGCATGTACGTACACACAGATGCACAAAATCACACACACACTTCACCTCACACACAGTTTACCGGGTTTTTTTTTCACAGCACACCTGTAAGTATAATGCAGTGTTGGCATCAGCAGGTTTCACTGTTACTAGAATATGTTTGCAGTGCTGAGCCCTTAGAAGATGCCACCTAATTAATTTGTCCTATTTGCAAAATACATTCAGTTTCCTAGGGTACTCTCTACAACCTATTGAAAAGCTTTAACAGACTCTTAGCAGCTGCACCACTTGTTGCTCTGAATAACACTGGTGGCATTAGGCTGGGTTGGCTTTATGTAGTTGAAAGGCAGTATTCTCTGCTTGAAATCAGAGATTTCCTAGAGGAGGAAAAACAAACAAACAAACAACAAAAAAAAAGTATACAGCTTTTGTTTAAAACATGAAAAATTATTCACATTTATACTCACAGTTCCATACATCTTCCCCATTTTGTTCATTCCAACGAAGAGAGCACTTTCCACACCAAACAGGCTCACAACACCTCTTTCTACAGTAGATATTTCAAAGAGGCCTAAAAAATAAGAAGTTTAATAGAAATGTTATCACAGAATTTATAGCTAATCAAAGGCAATTCAGATATGATTGATTCATTTTAAATACCTACCGAACATACCATATTTTTATTATAATTATTTCCCTAGATGTGCATAATAAAAATACACATAAATGATCGGTTTTGTTTTTGTTTTTGTTCTCCCTCCTTCCCCCCCCCCCCCTTTAAATTTCTTGTATCCACTTAGGTTATAATTACAGGGTATGTTACTGAGATCTAGAGAAGTGTGGTTTGCATTTGAAGCCCTTCGTGATATCTTAGCTGCGAAAAAGTTTTAGTTACTGCCTTGAAAGACAAATTCAAACCCACAGGACTAATGCTTTTCTTTTCATCTTACAGTTGCAGAACAGCAGCTGTAAGAACAAGCAAACCAGAAACAGCCTCTTCAGTTACAGAGTGCCCCAAGACTATGACTCCAAAATTATGCTTTGGCTCTGCGAGCTCAGTGACAATGTCCTGAATTCAAAGGGCAAATGAAAAGGTGAGGAGTAAGCAAATGCAGCAGAGAGAAAGTTTTCTGTCTGGTTTGCCTTCTCCCATCTGTGCAGTAAAGCAGAACAAAGATAAATTGTATCTAAATTTGTCTAAGCATTTGTAACATGCTTCAACCTGGAGGATTCCAATGTCTATTAATCCCAGAGAATTTTAGAAGGCAACAGATGTATCACAGATAAATAATATCAAGTAATAATATTTGCATTCTATGAATGGTAATTACTAGACTTCACAGCAATTAAGTGACATATATTCTATTTCATTTCTGGATGCAACTCCCTGTATTGGTTTTCAGTGTGAACAACATTTATCCTTCCATCTGGGAGGATTTGAAGGTGAAACCCGATGCCCACGTTGCAGTAAAGCCTCTGTTGCCTCTTGATTCCTAGCAAATAGTCACCCTCCCAGTTCACATCTGACTTCTCCCTTGACATCTCAGAAATGGATCTGGACAACAGAGATTGCCATCCTCTTTCCAGCAGTGTTCCATTATTTCTGCTTACAACTGGGTGTGTTGAAGCAATTCCAGCTAAAAACCCCAGAGAATAAAAGCAGTCAATGTCCGGTGAATGGTGGCTTCACAAGACATAGTGATGAGAAGTCTTTGTGCAGTGGTCATCTGGTTCACCTCCAGGGCATTAATAGCCCTAAAAATACCACCCTTCTTCTTTTTCTCCCTTCAGCATGGTGGCATATGCTTATTTTTGGAAAGCAAATAGAGAATGCTGACATGAAACTAAAGCCTGAGAGCAGTCGGGTTGGAAGCAGAGACAGGCCAAAAGCACTCAGTTTGGTGGGGACCATGTTTTGGAGATCTTGCTCTCCTGTGGGAGGCCTCAGTAGTGTTTGCTTGACCAATCCCTATGGTGCAGAGGCTGACCTCTCCACTTCATCACTGACATCAACAGGATACCAGAGGTAAGATTGCTATAAGTGTAACACTAACCTGCTCTTCTTCTGGGATGACTGAGTTTTGATGAGTGCTGTCATCTAAGACCAGAAAGGAGTGAGGTTTCATTGGCTGCAGAAAGCAATGGAATCAAATTGTTTAGGCAGGCAGAGGCCTCACAGGGACTTCCTTATTTAGAGAAGAAGATGTAAAAACAGTAATGGAACTCACCAGTGAGCAATGAAAACTCTGCAATCGCTTCCTTGGCAGCATGATCACTGTACATCAGAGTAGCTCAGTATCTGGGGAGAAGTGGCGTGATGTGGCTGCTTCTGTTGTTATGCATACCCAGAAAATCCAAGGCACCCCTTATTATAGTGGTCCACACACTAACAGCTTGTCTGAAAGGACACTAACCAGTCTTGAAAAGACTGCTCTTGGCCCATTAACACAGAAGTAAGCAAAGTGAAAGATGGGACTTGCTCCTGCTGCTTTTATTCAAACATACTTATGTTTGCAGTGCCAGTTCTGCTGAGCCAGTTGTGCAAGCAGGAGCATTGAGCTTGCAGTTATGGGTAGAAGGGGGCATTGCTAATGCTGTTTAGTGTTTGTGTTTTTCACTGAGGTGACTTACAAATGGTCAGATTTATTTGGGGACAGTGTATGCATTACGTAGCAAATGAATCTTGGATCTGATCTTTTGAATACCCATTCAGGTGTGCAATTATGAGGGCTGCTCTGAAAGTAATACTTTCTATTTTATTATGTTGGCCCATGATGTCAGAGGTGGATGTTTGTGGTATGGCAGTAGAGGTTGAACATTCCCACCAGTATTCTATTACATTTTGTTGCAATGCAACAGATAGCAGCAGAGAGGCGGTCCGACAAAATGGCATCTCACATGGAACAGATTGTCCAGAGATGTGGTGGATGCCCCAGTCTCTGGAGACAATCAAAGTTAGGATGGACCAGGCTGTGAGCAATCTAATCTAGATGAAGATGCCCTTGTTCATTGCAAGGGAGTTGGACTAGGTGACCTTTAAAGGTGCCTTCCAACTTAAATGATTTTATGATTCTATGATTCTTTGATTCTGTGATTCTCCAGAAGCACATATGAAGCAAAGTTATGTAACTGAATTCCTCCATGCAGAAAATTCATCCACTGACATTCATTGATGCTTGCTGAATGTTTATGCAGACTGAACAGTGGATGTTAACAAAGGAGGTGGTGGGTGGTGTGGTTCAGCAGTGGCAACAGTTATGTGAACAAGCCACGTGCTGGAAGGCCATGCAGGTATTGACAAGCCCGGCATGCAGGTTCTTGTTCATTGTCAGTGAAAATGCATAACATATGGTGGTGACTATGTTGTAAAATAGTGTTTTGTAGCTGAGAAATGGCTCTATCAAATAGTGTTATTGTGCTTTTTGTATCTTTTGTAGTCTCCAAGGAAATAAATTGAAAGCCTTCCTCTCAGAGCCACCTAAGTAAATCTGCAAGACAAAGACTTTCATAATGCATTAAAGAGCTAGAGAGGGGAAAGTGGCTATTCCTCCCTACTGTTTCACTGTCTCTTTTCCTCAAGCCCAAGTGCTCCTTTGTTTTTCGTTTTTCTTTCTTGTAAATTACGAGCATCTTCATTTCCTCTTCTTCTTGAGATTGTCTAACTTATTTGCTTTCATTTTGCACTGATGCTGTTTTCTTCTTTCTTTGAAGTCTATCAGATGTCTGTTCATTACAGGGGAGTTGGACTAGATGACCTTTAAGGGTCCCTTCCAACTCAAAAGATTCTCTAATCCTATGATTCTAGATCAGTCATTCATCTTAATTAGTTTCATGGGACTCATTAATACACTAGGTGGATAAAAATTACTGGGCTTTATGCAAATACTTTTGCTAATACATCTGGCATCTTTTCACAGCACGGAACTTGTGTCATTTGAGATGCCTGCACATTAGTAAGGAGAATACCTGTAAGTACAATAGAAATGAGCACACCAGGCGTGACACACAGTTTCACTTTAACAAGGATGTAACATGAGGCCACAAGCACTGCAGACACTCAGGTCTAAGCACTGTGAGAAGTCAGAGTCAGTAATGTACAGAATACTGATTACACTCTTGAGAGTGGATTGTACCAACCGGCATTTCAGAGCCTCTTTGTCTCAGTTGAAGTAAGTACTCAAGATATCTTCTGCCTTTTGCTCACAATGAAAATCTTCATACCACTTTCTCTGTTGCTTTTTATTTTGTCTTACGATTTTTCAGCTATGCATAGTTCATTTGTAATTTTTAGCAAGGAGTGTTACCAATATTTCACACCCATTCAACACAGCTACAGAGCCTCTGTGGAAGGCCAAAGCTGATGGGAAACAAGTTTCATGGTCACTGTTACAGGGACAGAACATTGACTTCCTAGGTTGTTTTATAGTACAGTCTGAAGACCTCCTCATTCCCAAAGCATGTGACTCCTAGAAAAAAAAAATCTCTCAGAGACATCACTGTCTTTAAAATATGTACTTTAATATTTACTTCCAAGTGTTGTTTGCTTTTCCCTAAGAAATATTTGATGCATAATTTTGCAGTTTTTGTATCATCAGTGTCTTAAGAGCAGCAGAACATAGCGGACAGAAGAGGGTGCAGAGCTGGCTTTTCATCCCAGATTTCCATCACTTTTGTCAGTTTTTTTATAGCAAGGCTAGTACATAGACTAAAACAGCTTCTCTAACTTGTGCTGACACCACAGATTCCCAGCAAGCCCCTCTGTTGGCCCAGATGAAAGGAGCACTTTGTGGGAAGTACCCTCTTGTGTCCTGGTACCCTTGACCTTGCCTGCATTTCTCCCTGCAGTACAACAGAGGAAAAAGGACTAGGGCTGATAACGGCAGCTGTAGATCCCCATCTGCTGAGAACATCCTGAAA
Organism: Numida meleagris; assembly: GCF_002078875.1. Classification (NCBI taxonomy): domain Eukaryota; kingdom Metazoa; phylum Chordata; class Aves; order Galliformes; family Numididae; genus Numida; species Numida meleagris. The sequence goes on from NW_018363448.1 coordinate 563,371, forward strand.
TGCTGAAGGCAGGGAGGTGGGAGGGGCTGGAGTTCTGGATTAGACAAAGTTGCTAGATGATAGTACAAAAAACTAGGATAAATTCTTTCAATACTCTAGGATGTATTGCCTTGGCATTTAGTCAGTCTACCTGGAAAGTGACTATTGAGACCTGGTGTGACCCAGAGTTGCTAGAGCAGGGGACAGTCTCCTACTTACAATTTCTTGTTAAGCATATGCAGCTGACAGAATATAGTATGGGAAGCATGAAGAAATTACCTGCACTTCTTTTGCTTGATCCAGAAATCAAACAATAGCTAAAAATTGTGATTTCACTGGGGTATACGGCAGTCTTAAGACACAGAGTCTTGATACCTAGCCTAAGACAAAATGGTGTGCAGTTGAGAGTTGAAGTTTACATCATAGTCTTATACTGTTCAGCAGTTCTGATTTGGAACCAAAATGAGTCCATCCCATATACTGACCTCCAGCCAGTAGGTTTCTGAATTTTGGTATATTAGCAAAGAGATCCAAATAAGAATTTTTGTGTAAGTTCTAGAGCTCCTGATTGCATTAGAAAAGCCTTGCCTTATCTAAAAGATATTTCATTTTGGTTAAGCTTGTCTTTTTAGTCTGTGAATTAGCTGTCTCCAGAAAACGCACAGCCATCTTTTTGATTTTTTTCAGATGGCACATTGTTCTGATACTGCGTGCCCAGCAAAATTTAAATACATCAAGAAAGACAGCAATGGAAATTACAGTAAAATTAATGCTGTGAAGTCCATACTGGTAAAAAATTTACCTCAGCAAACAATCTTTTCTTACTCCAAGTCTTAAGACCCAAGATTGCAGTGGTTGCCATCTAATCCAAGTAACAAGATTGCATTGTCAGTATTTTAGTATAATATTAAAATAAGCCCCCTTTAGAACACCGCAGCACATATCCACTTTCAGGTAGCCTAGGAAAAGCCAAGAAGCTAAGCAGTAATGTGATACAGATGCAGAGTATGTCTTTCAAAAATGCATGATGACCTAGGCTCCTAGGTTCCATTTTCAAATCTCTTAAAAGTCTTTGCCTATTTTAAGGCCTGGAAAGAGCAGTCCCTCATTCAAAAGCAGAAAGTTATACTAAATTTGTTCTCCTTGCTATGCTGAAGATCCAGGCTGGCGGTGAAACAGAGAAGGGGTAGAATTCTGACTGTTGTGGCAGGGCAAGTATTGCAGGCTCTGAGTAACTTGCATAAAACTCTCTCAACCCTGGTATAAACACGGGGTCACTTCATATCATCTTTAGGAAAATGGGGTTTGCTGCAGTTGAGTAGGCCAGCATGTAGAGATTTGTAACAAAAACGCTCTTACAGTTGGAATACCTGCATGCTATATGAAAGCGGCAGAAAAAATAATTCAGTGGGGTTATGAAAATGGTATATCTTGATATGCAAGGACTCAGCTAACAGCATTAAAAGCACTAGCATGTTGTTTGCATTAAGATCAGAAGGCCCGCACTGGATTGGGCCAAAGTGCATATGACTAATCAGAAGAAGACTTGAACACTGATCACAGGACAATGACAAAAAGAGTTATACTACACTGCATCTGTTATTTCTCTTCTTGTTAGCCCACAAATGAAGCAGATTGGTAACCAAACAGATACCACAAATGAATAAAAAGTCAACGGACAGCAACCTTGCCTAGGATAGTTAAAGGTTGAAGCAAACAAGCTTCTGAAGCAAAAGTATTACCTTGTTACAACTGCTGACTCCCTAAGCATATAAAAATTATGTGTTCAAAAACCAGGTTATCATCACCAGTCAAAATGAAACCAAGATATGTACTAATGATATAACAGCTGGCCTCCATCATCTTCCATGTCACAAATAGTGACACTGGCCAGGCCACTTGGGCACACAGGTCATGATGCATGTGAGTGTATGGGTAAGAGAAAATAACTTAGTAAGCTGTTTAAAATAAATATCACCTTCCTATTCAAAAACAAGGGCTCTTACTGAGATTTCACATGCTAATTTCCTACAGGCAGATACAAGTGACAGAACACCTTCCTGACATTCTTTGGAGGGAATAGAGGAAAAATTCCACTACCAGTAGGAGACAGGAAGGTACGGATGCTAACTTTATGGAAAAATTTTTGTTTACATCTTGTTTGAGCTAAATTCATATTCATAATCCTGAGAAGGTTTAGCACAGATATCCCAAATGTGCTCATCTTTTTCTCCCAAGCTATTCTCACAGAAGTTAGTTCATAGGGATACAGAGTAACTTCCCTGCTATATGTGGACAAATCTTGCTCTTTATGACATAAACAAAAATTCTTTCTTGTAGCAGAGTTATTCTTGGTATATCATGATGTAATTGAGCAGAACTTGCAAGATCTGTCCTAGGCTTACACCTGCATAAACCTTGCCATATAAACCCAGAGACAGGAAGACCCCTAGGAAATGAAATTGTTTCAGGTTTTCTTCAGTTCCAAGGACTTGGAGAAGGTAGCTCACATAGCCTTCAGAAAGGTGGTTGGTGTTGAGTAGGAAGTGGAACAGCCAAAGCAACTTCTAGTAGGACTGACTCCCTGTAGAGCTCTTGCTAGTGCAGCTTGAAGGAACTTCAGATTTGGGAATTCTGGTCCTTCTCTACATTCCAGAGCACAATAAAATTGCATGAAGAACAGTTCTGAGATGTCCTAGTCTGTCTCTCCATATCTTGCAGAGATTGAAATGACTTTCAGAAGACAGAGTTGTGAATCCATGGCTAAACTTTTGGTTCCCAAACGAGTGCTCTGCACACCAGCCCACACTGCCTTTCTCATCACCTCCTCAGCTGTTTCCACTTTGAAAGGACAGGCGGTCCAGGGGCAAAATACTGAGCTAAAAAAGTGACAGCAGCCAGCCCCCAGAGAGATTTATTCAGTGTTATTCATTGAAAGAATTGGATGATTTGAACCACGCTTAATTTAGTTTTAGTTTATTACATGCATGGTCTTCTCATTACAATAGGAACAGGGACACTGCATAAACAGGGACATTAAATGGCCCATTCAGGTAGCATAATTAATAGAAAAGCAAAAATAACATTTTTTTAATTGATGATTGTAGTGAGGTTTTGTCCAAGAGACTGACTGTGGAAGCCATTCAGATAATTTGCAGCAATCACATATTGGAAGTTAAAGACAGTTTCTGCTACTTGCTAGGTGAATGTAACTTTCTTGTTTTGTGTTCCATTAGTTCAAGAGAGGGCTTTCACTTGCATGTCAATTCTATATTTCTTGGTCTGGATCCGTCCTCATGTGTCAAAGGAGAAGTCTTAATACTGAAGTTTTCATGCAGACATGATTTCTTTCCTCTTCTTTTTCCTTTTTTTTTTCTTTTTTTTTTCTTTTTGCAGGGTGGGCAACACTGACATTTGTTGCTTAATTTCGCAAGGAAATGACCCTGTCTTCGACTTCTCCTGCATTCTTCCCCTATCCTCTTCCAATTCCCCCTGCTGTGTTAGTGGAGAAAGAGGAGATAGGAAGATACTAGGCTGATCTAGCTGATCAGTGTCAGGAACTTTGCATCACCAAGTCCTGACCATAGCTACTTGGGGTGGAAGTGATAGCCCTCAGATCCATGGTACCTAGACAGTGTGGTTTGATTTTTAAATAGAATACAAGACTTACTCCAAAGCAGAACAGTGTTTCTAGCACACATCTGGACTGCCTGCTGGTTCCCAGGAATGGAGAAAAAGTAACATCACTTCATGCTTTGGCTATACTCACCATATCTGAAGACATCAAAATCCCGTGAGGCAGATAGGTGTGTAACCCTTGTCATGTTGCTCATTCACTGGGAAAAGACAGAATGGGCTAGTGGAGAGTGTGAGTTATGGAAGGGGTCAATATCTCACTGCAAGAGAAGGGAAGAACAGAGAAGAGTTTTAGAACAGTGTTTCAGAACCATTTGGGCTGAACAACAGCTCTGTTCAGACACAGGTGGGAAGATGCCTACACAAGTACTCTGAGGGTCTAAGTCTGCAATACCGTCAGCAGGGGCTTGTTAATACAGTCAGGAAATCCAGAAACTGAATAATCTCTCCAGACAGTTGATGTCTTCTCCAGGGTGAGCTGAAGCATTCTCAGGACTCCACCACCTTTGTTGACAAGGTTCACATGTAACAGCAGATGAGGCACACATCGACACCTACATGAAAATCTTCTACCTTGTAGATGAATTCCTTCCCTGTTGTCAGCAGTTTGATCAGGAATGAAGCAGCAGACAGGTTGCAAGCAAAAGTATGTGAGCTGGTCACCACCAGGTCATGTTGTGTTAGATCCAGCAGCATCTGCAGTGATGGTGTTTGCTTGGAAATCTTGCCTTTCTCTCCTAACGACACATATGTGTTTCTCAGTTGAGCTCAGAAAAGTAATCACTAGCCTATAATCTAAAGTCCTGCAGACTGTTCAGGCATACTTGTGTCAGAAGGGTGACTTAGCCACAGGCTGAAGTATCCTGGATGCTCTGGGAGTGTTCAAAGGCCACGTCTTTATTTTGTACTACAACGTTTATACATTCCCAGTTAAATAAGGGTAGATGGAGAGTTGCTGCAGTGTCACATTAACATTTTGCTTTCATCCAGATATATACTTGGAAGAAATTTTTAAAGGGCATCAAAACCCCAGACTGAGCTATGTGACTTATGCAGGGTTTTGGAAGTGCCTGTCTTCTGCTGTCAGCTGTATGTGTTTTCCATGATATTATGCCTCCTAGGGCTACCTACCTAGCAGGAGTTCAGGGACACAAATCTCATCAGCCACATGCCACATGCTAGGTCATAGGTGTCAGAACTTTTGGCCTGCCTGGGCCACACTGAGTGAAGAGGAATTGTCTTGAGCCACATACACATAGACTGCTTCAAAAATAATGCCTCCTAATTATTTCCATGGAAACTACAACAGATACAATGAGTACAGTAATAGTATTTGATAGAACCAATTCTCAGCTACAAAACATCATTTTTCAACATAGTCACCACCACTAGCTACGCATTTTTGTCAGCGATGAACAAGAGGCTGCATGTTAGTCTCATCAAAACCTGTACCAGTGGAGGTGACCCATGGTCACTGTTGCCACTACTGAAATGCACCTCACTGTGTTAACATTTATTGTTTGGTCTCCATAAACATTGAGCAAGTGTCGATGAATGTCAGTGGGTGCAAATTTTTCTGCATGAAGGAATTTAGTTCCGCACCTTTGCTTCATACACACTTCCATGTCAGACACCATTCTGTCAGACTGCCCCTCTGCTGCCATTTGTCACACAGCAACAATATGGAATGGAGTATTGGCAAGAAGGTTCAACCTCTACTGCCATCTCGCCAACATCCACCTCTGACATTATGGACCAACATAATAAAACAGGAGGCATTCATTTCAGAGAAGCCTATATACATAGTTAATATATATAAGTAACAAAACTTATTATAACTGTTAATATTTTTATTAAAACATTAAAAGAAAGAGACCAAAAAAACCATAAAACTAGTGGGATATTTGACCTTGTTTTTGTGAAACTAATGAATTAGTCTGATTTGATGGCAGTGGCTGAAATTCTTAGTGAGTTCTCAAGGTGTTCATCAGAGATTTTTGATGAAATTTTACTGCTCCTGTGCTTCATCCTTTAAAACAGTTTTTCACAAATATACATACTGTGAAAAAGCAATGGCATGAATAAGGTGTGACTGTAAAACAAGGGATATTTTTCTCTGGTAAGACAAGGCTTATAAAAGGCTAGTAAAGAAACATGATCAATTATCTTCAAGTTGGATATATGATTGCAACTCAATATATTCTATTTGAAAATCTGCAGGTAATTTATTTACATCAACTGAAAATAGAATCGCAAAAAAAAACCAAAAAATAAATTGATGATGATGATTTTTTTCAGCAACCTTGAAACTTACTTATTCTCAAATTCCTTTATCAGAATGGAAAGCACAGCTGCATATTTTTTGCTGTTCACAAGACCGTGTTTAGCCAATGTATCAAAAGGCATACAATAATTTGCCACTACTTGAGTTAGCACTGCACTGCACTGCACTGTACTGTACTGTACCCTCCCCATGCCCTGGTTGCTGCTGAGTGATAGGTGCATACTTGGGGCCAGGACCTGGCCGCTAGGTGGGGAAGAGCTACTGCCTTTATAGCGCAGGGCAGGGGGCAGGCCTCGCTGGGAATTAAACTGGGTTGGGGGTTGGATGTGCCTGTGCTAAGTCATGCTCTGAACACATTGTGGAACCAGAACAAGAAAAAGAGATTCTCAAAAAAAAATCTGAAATTAAAATGCAGCAGTCACAGGACTCCAGCTGCCTCTCACTGCTCCTCTTATGCCTTTGGCACCTTTCTCAAACTAAGCTTTACCCCACCCATGGAAGAAACTCTTTGTTTCTAGCTGGGGTGTTTCTTTTATTTAGTTTCAGCATTATTCTGCACTGTTCATATCATGTTATTGCATGTACAGAAAGAGCAACCATGTAATATCTCACAAATGGAGGACATTTGAAGTATCAGTCTCCACTAAGCATCTGATTCTCTACACCTCTGACTGAGTCACAGTCATAGGAACATTAACATTAAAAGGGACCTGTGGAGTTCATTAAGTACAGCCTCCTGCTCTAAGCAGTGCTAACTCCAAAGCAAGGGCAGGTGGGCTGAGCAAGTTCTTCACATTGCCAGGCAGCAGCAAGAAAGGAAGAGAAGCCAGCAGCTGAGGACAATCACAATACAGGCCTGAAGGCTACACCACTTTTAAAGGTAAGTATTTTCTCCTTATAACATTCCCTCCTCATAAATGTCCAAAATGTCTGCCATCAAACTCCAGGAGTTAAAATCAGATGGTTATCAGCTTGAAGTATTTGATGGTTCAAAAACATCATTTGAGCTGAAAGATGGAGCTGGTATTTTCCTTGCATGTAGCTCTTAATGTGAAGCTTCTAGAAGTAAGTAAATGAGGGTGGGTGGGCAACTCCTTTTTATTTCTTTGTTATGTAATACAAAGTGAAAAGGATATTTTTTGATTTCTCAACACCAAAACAAGTGACACAGAAAACAGGGCTCAAGTGATGTCAGAGTCTGCTGAGAAGCTCTTACTTCATACAGATCTTTCTGAGGACTAAGACTAACCTAGACTGATGAGTTTAGCTACTCATGCCAAACTGATTGTAACACAGATATTTTCCATGCCAAGGATGGGTGAAGAAAGGAAAGTACTGATCATTCTATGATTGTTCTAGAGATAAGAGTGCTTTTGTTTGCTGCTAGGTAAGAAAGAGCATGGGCTGGGATGAGGAAGCAACAGTTTCTGTAAGATTTTGATTTTAGCTTCTTCGCAAGACTCAAGCCAGATTTTTTTTTTTGTTAGAGAATTACAAGCTATTCATTTAGTTCAGTGACCTGCAACTAAATTCTTACCTGAACAATAAACTAGCATGTGGTAAAAGCAAAGCTTTATTGCTAGGCAGAAGCACAAGTGCTTGCACACGAAAAGCAAGGAGCAGGGAAAGTAACAAAGGTGTAACTGCTCATTCATTTGGCTATCATGCAGCAGAGTATTTGTCCAGCAGAACTCTTTATCCAGTGAACAGTTAAATGACAATGATATTAATAAATTTTTAAACAGGAGTTAGAAAAAGGAGTGAAAACACTGAATTAGAATACAAGAATAATTAAAGAATAAGCTACTGTAATACAAACCTGTAAATCTTAGACCATTAGCAAAGAATCAGATATATAAGACTTGTTATGATAGTCTTTGTAGGAATTAGGTTATCAGTTTAAATTATTACAATTATTACTTTTTTTTTGAGAAAATTGTTGTCTGAGAATCTGAGAACAATGTCCATACTGCACAGTGAAGGAAAGAAGAAAGTGTGAGAAAGTATTAAAAATGATGGCCAAGGAAGGAACAGGCAAAGTTATTACAATTTTGGAGACATTATGCTGTAGTTTCTAGGAATTCCCCTTCTACTGTTTAAGGCCATATAACTGGTAAGATTTAGTTATACAAGGGCACTATGTTAGTGACATAGGCTGGTTTGTTTAGAGGTAGGGATCAGTATATTAGTTTAAGGACCAATATATTAGTTTAGCAAAATGAATCAATAAGCGCTAATTCTAAAACTTTCCATTTCAACTTTGCTTGGTGTGTGAACAGCCTTGTTTTCTCTTAATTCTGTTTCACAAGAAGCAGTGGAGTCATAATAAACTACTTATCTTTGCATTTCACCATGTGCAAGGACCTGGATTGGATTTTCATGTATATTGTTTTGGGGGTTGCTTATTATGTCCTAACAAGCAACGGAAATTTGCTAAACTGGGGAAAAACAGCTAAAGGTCAGCCAAAAGTCTCAGTGATTAAGCTGATGGTGGAAAAATGGAGATAAAGTAAGTGGGTGTATGACCACCCTAGATTCTACCATGCATACCCAGAGGGACATTAGCATATATTAATGAGTTCTTGGGAAAGAATGAATATGTATGCCAATGTAGTGCATATGTATGCCTTAACTGTTTAAATGTAGAACCTGAACTCTGAGAGCACACGCTTGTTTGTCAAGTCATCCAGTATGTACTGTGAGGGATAAAGGAAAGACCACATTAGAGTTAGGGAGTTTTCTTCCTGGATTTCGGATGACATTAGGAAGGATGAAAGAATGGGAAGAATTCTTTCCAGGAAATGAAAAAGGAAAGAGAGGAAGAGCAACCTACATCATTTTGAAACAGAAATGTGATGATGTAGTATTCAAAGATACTGAAGATTCTGAAACAAAGTTTTGCAGTTATATATGGAAATTTATCTTGGAAATTGTGGGGAACTCATCAGATTTGCTAAAAGGCTACATTCTTGGTATTGCAGTGTGGTGCATTTGTCCTTCCTCGCCACAGCTTCTGACTCAAATTCAGTTTGCTCTCCACCAGGATTCCCAACCTCTTTCTAAAAGCAAAGCTGCTCCCCCAACCTCTACCGTTGTCAGGAATTATGTCTTGGAAGGGGCAGGGCTGTTTATTTGTTAATGCTGGTCTGCATAAAAGCTTTTCAGGTTTCATCTGAATGGCAATGCTACCTTCGTTGTTTCAAATTTTCCTATAATTGTTGTCAATCTGATGCTAGTGATGGATTCTTCTATTCATGAAGCATGTTTTATGTGCTCTCTAAATCATTATTCATTGAGATGGTCCATGACTGTATTGTACAGCTGAACTGACTGAAGATGCAGACCAAAGACAAGATGGGATTAATAAACCTAGAGTTTAAATAAAATTTATTACCATGGCCATTGTGTAATACTCATAAAGCTTGCAAGTCCAATTTTCAGAAGGAAAACCATTTCTGTGTCAAAATATCTTCCAATTCTTGTGCATTGAGTCCTCAATACTAGCACCATTTTTCACAGTGGAGTCTGGGAGCCATTGAAGAACTGGCTGTAAGTACTAAGTACATCAGTGGCCTCTTTCCAAATATCATGAAGCTTTGCAAGGTTCTCTGACTTAAGACTACCTCCTTGCTTGCCTTTAAATGGTCATTTCTGATGCTTCTGATATGAGTGGCTGTCGCAGTTTTATGATTTTTTGTTACTGGTATTCCACATCATAACATCATAGAATCATAGAATGGTTTGCGTAGGAAGGGACCCCTTACGTCATCTAGCTCCAACCCCCCTGCTATAGGCAGGGAAAATGCAGAACACTGGGAGTTAAGAGTTAATGCTCCAGTTCTGTGGACTACCGATTTTCCAGGTGCTTGGTTCTCAGAAGAGAAGAAGAATTACATACCCCAGAGGACTTTTTGTTTCTGTTTTCCATGCAGAGGGAAAGATAAAACTCTTTGCAAGTCACGAGATTGCCCCTTTTTTCCCTTCTGCTCGTCTGCAGTACGTGCTCCCTAGCTGTCTCGCATCAGAGACATCATCCTTTAACAGAATGTGTATTCCAGGCAGGATTAAAGAACAGTTTGTTCTGATGCACACTGGACAGGCAACATGGAGCAGTGTCAAGTCAAACATGTAGCAGAGCTCTGAAATTTCCTTTTTGATCAAGCAGGACGTGAGCATATGTTCGCAGCTGGAATGTGTGCTCCATTCTCTTTTGTGAGGTTTCAGCACTGACCTTCTGCTACATTCCTCCAGCAGCAGTAAAATGGTTCTTCTTAAGTAAACTGAGATATACCACATGTAAGTTCAGCTGTCTCCTCCAGCCCACCATTTCTCCTGCTGTTACAAAAAGTCTGAAGACATGGGAATGCTTTAATTTAATGTGTAATAAACTATCATGAAAACAGTGTTGTGAAAAATAATTGTGCTCATGGCACAATGAAATCTACCTTGAGAAATCAATCTAAGAATTGGCTACGGGGATGAATGTTAATGGATCCTGGACTGTTATAAGTTGTGACTGGGTGGCTGACACATACAGGAGGTGAAGGGCTCTTACACATCTCCTGCTAAATCTTATTGCCATCTCAAGCTTGAACCATCCCTACATCTCTTTGGTTGCTTTGTGTTTGCCACCTTTGTTCTTGTCTTGCTTTGTTTTTCTAAGTGTCTGGCAGGTCTGGCTTGTGTATGATTCCACTGTAAAAATTGAGACGGTTTATGCAGCAGGAGGGTAATTGAGCAATTACTTATAACTGGACAGAATGCTACTTATTGAGAATAGTTTCATTCACAGATCTACCTGTGACAGCAAGTATCACCATTAGTGTGATCAGAACACAGGTAACAGCCTGATTGTGTCCTCATATTTTTGCATGCGCTCTTTCCCAGATGACTCGGAATTCCTATTATCCCTAATTTTGAGATGCATTCAACTTCATACACATTGGCCTGGCAGAAAGAGCAGAAAATCCCATCTGAGATCCAGCTTGCTTAAACTGCCTTAGTTTGAATACTCAGAAATTGAGAGATTACTTGGCATTAAGATAGACTGGGGAGAGCTTTCCTTTATATGCATGGTCTGAGGATTCTGAACATCACAACTGAATGTGTCTCTCACCCAGTGATGATCTATACCCAGCATGTGCTGCATACAGCTTGCACTTAAAACATTCTTGCTGACTTCTCTTCTGGAAGCTGAAAATGCTGGTGAATAGCACTAGCAGGAAATATCCAAATCCCTCATTTTTCCCCTTCTCATAGGGATTAGAGTACTGTCTCCATGGCCCTCCTCTGTTAAGTAAGTCAGTCTTGACTGAGTTTTCTTCCCATTGTCATCAGCTGAAAGATCTTCACCTTCTGTTGCTCCTTGCTGCTGCCTTTCACTCAAACAGTGGTGGGTCAGTTAATACAAGGCAACTGAAGGGTTCTTCTGAGCCACCTCTGCCTACAGAGATTCAGCGAGCATTCTGATTAGTGTTTTGCCTATTGAACATAGAGGTGGGGGTGGGGGAAGAATCGCAGCTAGAGACTGAAGGAGGTCCAGAGTTCCTCCAATTTTCTAGTCTCCCTAGCTCAAGCCTCCTCTCCTCTTCTGATGAGTTTACTCCAGCCTGTGCCCACACACCATGCTCACAGCCTAGTGAAGACTAGGGATGAATCCTGTCAGGTTGTGCAGCACCATAGGAACATTAGTGATCCCAGAATGACAGCAGCCAGCACGGTGACCATGGAGGCATTGTCTACTTCAGTTATAGAGGAACTCTAATGGGTGCCTCCAAAGTCCACCATTTTTCCTGGTTTCAGACTCTTCTGTCAAGTCTGGATTTATAGACTCCAAACCTTCCTGAAGTACTGAAGAGGAAGGAAGGTTATTCTGGACTTTTGTATATATTTGTTTGTACATAGTACATACAAACATAGTACAACAGAAACAGTACAAACATCGTACTGTTTCAATCTCTTTGAGGTGAGAACTCAGATTTCAGGCCCACTCTGGCCTGGAGATGTTCAAATCCAGCTTTCTCCAGAAAATGACTTGACCATTGTCACGGTTTTATGATTTTTTTTTGTTATCGGTATTCTACATCATAACATCTTGTAGTGCACTGGGAGTTAAAGAGTTAATGCTCCAGTTCTGTGGACTGTCGATATTTCTGGGTACCTGGTTCTCAGATGAGAAGAAGCAGTACATCTTCCAGAAGATTTCATTGTTCCATTTCCATTTTCCATTTTTAGGGAAAGATAAAATTGCTTCTAAGTCACGAGATTGGCCCTTCTTTTACTGCTCATCACTGCAGTGTGTGCTCCCTAGCCATCTCACCTTCAGCATTAAGAGTAAGGCTTTCAGTTTTGGACGCTGTTTCTCATTTATTTGGTTTATTAGCTTCAATCCCAACTAACTTGTATTTCTGCTATTATAATTAGAAAATTAACTTTCATCCTCAGATTGTTGCCATTGTTTTGTTTTTTTTTTTTTAATTTCCCTTTTTGTTCCCTTTCCCTCGTCTGTGGGCCTGCTGTCCCCCTGTCACGGGCACAGATGGATCTAGAGATAACTCTGTGACAACCATCAAGGGAAAAGAATGCCATTAGAAGCTGGACTTGGCTGAAATTAGGGATGAAAGAAGCTACCACTCTTGTCACATGTTCCAGAAGCCAGGGAACATGTGGATGGTGCACATCCTCGCTGTATACCAGATGCATTACCAGTGAAAGCCCTGTGTGAAGTCTAGGTCATGCACTCCAAAAGATACCCAAGATGGATTAGAAGCACCACTGAATGCTGAGTCCACTGTGGATAGAAGGACAACACCCTTGCCTGCCACTTTGGCCATGACAATTTCTGTTGCCATAAAATCCGATTATAAGCATAATTTTAAGTCTGAGCATACTGGATATGTCTGCAGTTACACAAATACTTGCTTTCTGAATCAGGATCCTACGCAGTTCTGCAGAGTTGTAGTCATAAGTAAATCAGTTCTTCATCTTGACTTGGTATTTAGTTTTTGCAGTGGACATGATCTGTTTTAGCTGGAAGAGAGATTATCCCATATTTTGACCCGAACAAGCCCCAAAGGCTTTTTGCTTTCCTTCTGAGTCCCATATCCATGGTAGGCAGTAACCCCACTCCATCTGTAATGTGATGTGGAAAGAGCCACACCAGTTGGCTCGTCTGGTGGATCTCACATCCAGAAAAGGGTGCTGATCATCCTCATCAGTAAATGCCTACTTCTCATTAAATAAATATAGGGAGATGAAAAACTAGGAAGTGCCTGCTTTTAGCAAATTATTCCTTGCTGTCAAACAAAAATAAAATATAATCTTGTTGTCTAAAACATGGTGTACGGAGATAAAGAATCGCTATTAAGGAAACTTCCTTCAAACTTGTTTTATATGAATACCCCTAATGAGCTTTGCACATCTCACGTATATATATATTTTTAATTAACACAGTCCCTTTAATTGTAATACAGGTATGAGATCATACCATCATAGAAATGTTAGTTGGAAGGGACTTCTGGAAGTTAAATAGTTTAACCTTCCACTTGAAGTGAGAGTGTTGCCAGCTCTAGAAAAGATCAAGCTGTGGCTGACCTTCATGCCATATTTCCAGCCATAGAGAGATACCCAACTAACCTAGCATATGATGACCACTATAGAGCTAAGAATAATTCTTTGACTAGGGTGCTCTTTTGAATAAACGGGATGGTGTCTAACCTTTTGCAGTGAATTTTTTTCTTTTTCTTTTTTTTTCCCCTTCTCCTTTTTTATTCCTTTTTTTTTAAACTGCAATTTAAAAATTCAGAAATTTCCCTTCTGAAAAGAGAACATGTGAAAACTTGAATAGCAACTGAACAGCATTACTAAAGTGAATGAAGCATGGAAGAATGTATTGATTTGTTGCTTTTTCATGAAATTTACATTATCTACATCAATACACAATCCAAGGGAGATTTGGGACATATATGCTAGAATGGTGAGGAGCTGTATATATATATAGTGACTGAAAAAACACGTCTATTGTAGCTTTAACTATGTTGTGACATTAATCTAGCACTCTTTTACTTTATATCTCAATTCTGCAAGGATGAGTTTCATAACTCATGGTTTTCAAATGAAATTGAAAGGGGTAATGTTGGCAAAAGATGCCATGAGGCACTGGTGAGAGTGAGGAATTGAGTCATTCTTCTGAGGCTGTCTGGATTTTGAGCTGTTAGATCTGGCTGCTATGTAGCTTTTTTACCTTTTCTTTAGAAAAGCTGCAAATATTTGATGTCACAGAATCACAGAATTGTAGAGTTTGAAAGGGATCTCCTCTAGATATCAAGTCCAACCCTTGTCCTAAAGCAAGCTCCCTAGAGTACATTGCACAGGAAAGTGCCCAGATGGGTTCTGAATATCAACAGAGAAGGAAACTCCGTAATCTGTCTGGGCAGCTTGTTCCTGTGATCTCTCACTCTCACAGAAAAGAAGTTCTTCCAATTTCTGCCTGTTTCCCCTTGTTCTATTGCACACCACCAAAAAGAGTCCATCCCCATCCACTTGATTCCCACACTTTAGATATCTCTAAACAGTGATGAGATCCCCTCTCAACTTTCTCTTCTAACTGAAGAGTCTCAGGTCTCTCAGCCTCACCTTGTATGGGAAGATGCTCCAGGCCCTCTGCTGGACTTTCTCTAGAAGATCCCTGTCCTTTTTGAATGGGGAGCTCAGAACTGGACACAGTATTCCAGATGTGGCCTCATCAGGACGGAGTAGAGGGGAAGGATTACCTCCCTTGACCTGCTGTCTACACTTACATATTTTACACACATTCATCTTATTTATCCACTGTATATTTCAAGAGTTAGTGGGAAATGAAGACCTGGCCCCACTGAAGCCAATATCAAAACTTCCGCAAAATTCAGCAGGGCCACACATTAACACACTACCATTATCACATAAAGCCCTGATTTTGGCTTAAGCATGTGGCTGAATGGAGGAGACTAACTGCAAAGTCAGCTTGTATAATTGTATCCAACAAAGCTCCATCATGTGAAGGTTTTGTGCTTTAGCTTTTCAATTTCTGTGATTTCTGTGTAAATGGGCTTTACAGAAAAAAGAAGCTTAAACAGATTTTGTAGGAATTGTCTGGTAAGAGTTTTCTCATTCATCATATTGAAAGCCTTCCCTCAGCATTGCTTTGAATCATCCTCTTGAACACAGTGTTTTATTTTTATATGCATTATTCTGTTGATGAGCAAAGAATTTTCTTACCTTCATAAGGTTTTTATATTAAGGAGGGCATATTGTGTTTCATATATGTCAGAATTAAGACAGGCTCATGAACTGAACTGTAGTTAAGCTGGTAGCTCAGAGATAGCAGTCATAGCAGAGCAACTGAGCAATTCAAGTTCAAATCTTGCAGTTTTAAAGGGGTGAGAGAATGGCTGTTTTAATATGTTGGTCTGGCTGGAAGCCTCTTGTAAAGGTCTTCTAAAGCACTGAGTGAGTACTTTGGTGTTCTGGAGTATGCAATGGAGTCTACCATCACAGAACACAATGTCCAGTAGACACTGCATTAGAACATTAAAAATAATCAACCATCCAACACAGAAACAAGAAGCAAGAATCCTTCTTGCTCAAGGTGCCTGTGGTGGAATTGACATGCACCTAGGGCTGGAGAGAAGGCAGTGGGAATGACAAACAGACTCTTAAGTTTCACTAAGACGAAAGCTGCTTTCTTCTCTGCATGACAACATCTAGTACATTCCTAATGTGATTTTTAATATCCACATGATTTAAAATAATTTTAACATTTCTAGAGCCTGATAGTGTTCCCAGGCAGTAAAGTTTTTCTCATCAACTACTTCTTGTCTTTCCATAATCTGTCCTAACATTACATAGTGGACAGAATGTAGTTTCAGTGCCAAACCTTTAAGTCTGCGGCTTGTCTTCTGTGTGACTGTCTACCACATATATCATTCAATCAGTTGAGTCCTTCAGTTTTACTACTGACTTAGTAGAATAAATTGTTCTAGCCAAAGCCAGGTGTTTTAGAAGGACTAGATAATTTGATACATAGAGAGTTTCACTTTCCTGGGTGTTAGGTACTTTAGAGACAGGGCGATTCCTAAAAAAAGTTGTGGTAACTAGGACATGAAGTTTTGTTCTCTGTACTGCCATGGTCACTTGTGTGCCATGGGCTAATCATCCAGAGCTTCACTGAGACCTGGACACGCTGGAGAGTAGGGCAAAGAGGAACTGTGTGAGGTTCAACAAGTGCAAGTGCAGTATCCTACACCTGGAGAGGAATAACTGCATGCATTGGTACAGGTTAGGGGTTGGCCTGCTGGAAAGGAGTTCTGCAGAGAAGGACCTGGGTGTCCTGATGGACATGTTGATCAGAGTGTGCCCTTGCGGTCAAGAAGGCCAATGGTATCCTAGGGAACAATAAAAAGAGCATGGCCAGAAGATCAAGGGAGATTCTCCCCACCTGTAATCTGCATTGGTGACGCCACATCTGAATACTGCATCCAGTTCTGGGATCTCCAGATCAAGAAAATGAAATTCTAGAGAGTCCAGTGGAGAGCTACAAAGATGATTAGGGGCCTGGAGCACCTTATGAGGAGGCTGAGAGACTTTGATTGTTTAGCCCGGAGAAAACAGAGAGACCTTATCATTGCTAATAAATACCTACAGGGCAGGTGTCAAGTGGATGGAGCCAGGCTCTTTTCAGTGGTGCCCAGCAACAGGACATGGGACAAAGGGCACAAACCGGAACATAGGGTGTTCCATCTGAACACGAGAAAAAATTTCTTTGAGGGTGGCAGAGCGATGGAACAAGCTGCCCAGGGAGGGTATGGAGTCTCCTTCTCTGGAGATATTAAAAACCTGCCTGGACACTTCCCTTTGCCTTACTCTAGGGAACCTGCTTTATCAGGGGCTTGGACTAGGCGATTTCCAGAGGTTTCTTCTAATCACTACAATTTTGTGATTCTACACCCATCACTTAGCTTTGCCTGCACGTCATCATCTTTGATGGGATTCACAATAACTGCCAGCCACCGAGTGACTCACAGGCAGTAGGTACCCAAGACTTTGTCTTTCTTGAGGACTGCGCATAGTGCCCATTATTAAAGGCAGACCTGAAGAATCAGTGGATCAGATGTGCACAGCAACTCCCATCTGCTGAAAAACAGCAGAAATTGCACTGCACCAAGGAAACTAAAATATCCTTTAGTGTTATGCAGCACTTCCCTGAATTATTTTGAAGGTTTAGAAATCAAGTAAAACTTGCAGAGCTGCAGCAATTGCTAACAATATTTTTATCTGCAGTTTATATTTCTTAGCAGGAAGGCACAATGAACAGAGCTGAGCAGGCTACTTATCAACACAAGAGTGGTATGTACCATTTTGCATTTAGTAACATCAACTTGCAGGACTTACCCATGATTTATGGACTGCTTGAAAGAAAGAACCACTTCCACAGGCAGGAAGAATTACCCCAAATGGCTAAAAATATATCCAGAATAACAACTGGCACTCCAACAGTGGTTTCCAAAAAGCTAGTCAACAGAAGCATTCACATACTCTTGTGTAGTTGGTCAAGCTTGAGGGAAAGCTCATGTCATTGACCTGCTACAATTTCCACTGTTTACTGGTGAACAAGGAAAGATTTATGTCTCAAAAAAGGAGGCTTAGTTGGCTTGTGTTGGTAGGGATTTTGCTGCGGAACTAGGCACACAGAAGAGTGATAATATAGATGCACACAGGGAGTGGCTGAAGAAGGCAGGCCCCTGTTTGTGGAGTGATGCTATTTCTGCCTGGATTTAAAAGAGTTCATTGGAACAAAGTTGAAACAGTCACTATAAATTACTTGTATGAATGAGTACAGAGCATTTTGGAGAATTATAATTTATGCTGGCAGATGCTGTTATGGTTCAGTATAAGGCACTTAAAATAAGACTTTTGGGAGACTACCAAACCAGCTTCAAGTCTGGTAACTACTCAGTTCAAGACAGTAAATTTATACGTACAGGCTCCATTACTATGAGGGGGAAAACAGGCCTTGAACTCCTATTGAAATCATTGGGTTTCAAAGATGTTCTGATGATATTTGACATTGCTGCAAATGAAGCAATGTACATCAGGAAAGAGATGATAATGCCATGTAGCACATGACTCTCCTTGTCAACTCAACTAAAGGATTTGCTACCCAATGCTTTGTCTTTCCCAGTAAAAACATCTTGAAGTAATGGGGAATTCTTCATGGTAAGCTGATTTGTGCACATTTAAAACTGGTCAGCATATCAAGCCAACTTGGAAAAAGCTGTCTGTCTGGATCCAGATGGTCAATCAGATTATCAATTAGGTTGACATACTCTCAGTCTAGTTATCTGCTGAGTTTTTGATGTGGATCTTGACAAACACTGTCACTGTATAGTTTCCCAATAAGTATAGGAGCCTACCATTTGAATACCTGCTCAACTTGTCCAAGATCAAGGTTCAATTTGTTTTTCTCCTAGTGGAGATGCTCTTCTACAGTCTTATTCACTTAAAGAATATTGATGAAGGTGGCCCTGGGAGGTAGTTTCCAAGCACAGCAAATTTTACATAGGTACTTAGTTTATCGCTATCTTGCTTTTTCTGACTGACAGGGGTGATCTTTGAATGCAGCTCCCCATGATTGCTTTGTTCCACCTACTTCTGAACTTTGTGGTAAGATTACAGTTCCATGTTTAAACACAATTTTAGCATAACGTCAAACCCTCACACTTACATAAGCAGAAACTAGGTTGTTTGTAATTGCACTTAACAATACATTCTTCTAATTTTGTGGTCCCATGGGACTGCAATTCTGTGGTTGCTACTGAAACCTACAACATTCAGTATGCAGGATGAAGTAAAAAGTTGATTTTTGTACAACACTAATGGTCTTCCTGATATCACAATGAAGCAAAGATAGAAGAAGAAGATAGACATTTCCTTACATCTCTGACTTGGCCTGGATACCAGGCAGCAGCACTGTATGTTTGCATACAGTACAGACAAGAAATAGTACTAATTGTGGCATTTAAGACCAATGCTCAAAATACTGTACAAGCATAAATTAAACTTTTCTCTAACAAGGGGAAAAATGAGGCACAGAACAAATGAACTGATCAGCTTCATGCTCACATAAATAACAGACCTGGGTTAGCTGTAATTTCCTCCTTTAAGTTATATTCTCCCTCCATAACTGCCTTCTGTGGCTTTGCTCATCTCTCATACAATGGGAAAAGTTTGGGAATAACATATTCCAGTTGTGCTTTATTAACTTCTGTTACAGAGTGAACTATTGTAGAAGGAAAGACCTCAGATCCGATTTCTTATCACTGTAGACAGCGACAACTCCCAGCAGTGAAACGTCTGGAATTACACCAGGGTAAAACCATTCTGGTGAGAACTATGTCTATAAATCTGTTCTTTCTCTTCATAGCAAGAACAACTTATTTAATACAAGCCCACCCACGTACACAATTCAAGACATTTTTAAGGTATTCAGTAGTGTTATTCTTTCAAGGAATGCTGATGTGCATATACTAACAGAAAATTTGCCTATCAAGTTGTTTTCCTCTTAATATCAAACAGTTTCTTGTGGCCCAAATAGGATTTCCCACCATGGCTTTATGTAAATTGCAGTTTGTGTACTACTGGCCTGTCCAGCTGCCAGATACAGATCAATCAGAAAGAACAGTTTAGGTCATCTCAGTCTGTATTCTGTTTTTTTACAACAAACGAGAGCTTAAGATGATGCTAACACTACTTTCTGGGAACAGACAGGAACAGCAGGAGTAATAGATTAATCAAGAATTCTTTTGACAGATTTTGGGAGGTCAATTCAATGTTTAAAAGACACAATCTTCCACACAATTTTAAGCATAACTAATAGTTTCCCTGCACCACTCCTACCATTTTGCCTTTCCAAAACCTCACCACTAGACCTTGTTCTTTTTTTGTATCAAAGACCAGTTGGTTATTACGGTGAATTTTACATATAATCCACTGAGAACTGAAAACACACAGCTTCAAAAAATTAAAAGCAGGACTTATCACAAAAGGTAGTTTTTTTCTTAGAAATTTATTGCATTTTTAGAACAAAAATTACCAAATTAAGTAGCATGTCTTGAGTTTTTGACAAAATAAAAGGAGAACATGGACGCAATTTTTATTAACGGTCTGACAGTATAAGCCAGGTGATTTGCTCAAGGATTTTTGGTGTTCCGTGGGTTATTTGTTGGTAGATAAACTGACAGAAGAGAAAAAAAAAGCACCCAAGTCCATAACCCAGACCTCTTTTATAACCCAGAGTAAGTCTTATAAGTGATAAAAGAAAAAAAGGAATACTCTGCTACCAAATCTTTCAGAAACCAAATCATGGTTAGAGCACTTCCTTTTCTCATACTGGAGTTTGATTTCAGCTTCCAACCAGTAATGTATAATTAGCTCTAATAGGATTAATCAAGCTCCTTCTAGATAAGTACACACCCTTATTTTCTAGAAAAGCAAGTTAGGTCATTACTTGCATGATTCTTCTTTAGAAGCTGCTGGCACAGCAAAAGAAAGCATTTGATAGTTCAGCAATAGGTATCTGATCAGAGACTTCTGTACAGCATGAAGGATTCAATAAAAATACTAAGCTAAGAGTTTGTTACTTACATAATGAATTTCTAAATATCATGAACTTATTTATATTACTTTAATTCAGTAAGAATTCTAAATTGTAACTTCCTTAGAACAAAATTTTACATTCTTCACAGTTATTAAACTAAGTAAGATAGTAAGTCACACTGACAAAAGTAAATAATTTCAAATTTATTTTTAGTTTTCAAATGCAAAATCTGGCAATCCATAGAAAGATTACATATTCAAAGTGAGCCCTGCCAGGATTCCCAGTGCTTTCTATAGAACAGAACTGTGGACTTTACCTGAGACCTTCTCTACCTCAGCTGCTTTCTTGTGACACTAACTCCTCTAGGAACTCTGTAAATACCAGCTTCAGACAGGACGTTCCCCGTGCCTAGTCTCTACATTTAAGAATTACTTCCAGTCACCAGCGTTCATAAACAAGTCAAAAAGCTTGAGTGTCCAAGATGGGGTAAAAGCAGCTTTCCTGGCTTCCCATCAGGGGAGGTAGGAGGTTATGAGATAGTTTTTTAGGTAAAAATTGAATCCTGTCATAAATAAAGAAATGTCATACAAGCATCCCGAGTTGTCTCCCTGGCATTTCCAAATAGATTGTTTAGTGGCAAAACTTACTGATAATAAGCAGCAAAATATACCTGTGCAAGAGATTCCAGAATGCTATTGTGCTCTTGCTAAACTGAGCATGACAGACTTGTTGACGTGAGATCTTCAAAGAAAGCGAAAGGACAATATACCATAAAATAAGGGAGGAGTGATAATTTAAAGAAAAGTCAAATTATAGATACATTAATACATTAATTTGATTACTTTTTAATAATTCCAGTGATTTACAAAATGCAACAGATTAAAAAGAGTTCTCATGTTATTCATTTTATCATGGTTAAGGGCTGAAATGAAGCAGTAATATGATTTGTGTTCACCTTGTAAAGAAAACTCTGACAAATAATATCAAAATTATTAAAAAGGAGATACTTGACACCAATTTTTTCCTCCTTTAACTATCACTGAGCAAATTCAGAAAATGTTTTTAAAATCAGACAACTTGAATCACCTGTTTTGCCCAGAAGATCCTATTGCTTCCATAAGCTCTTATTCCTACTACTTAACCTCGAATATTGTATCTATAGATTCCATAAGACTAGCTGCATTTAATGTCTTTCAGAAAAAGGTGAAGAATTCAATATTAATGTGTGCTGAAAACGAATGAGAGAGGTAAAAATGAAATGCTAACATCCAAGTACAGGTAGCATTTTATCTTTTATTCTAATAACATTATTCTTGAAATTGCAACAAATAACAGTTCAGGAACATCAGGCTTCAGAAAAGAGATATTCCAGTACCAACTCTCCAGAACCTCTTCTTCTGTCAACAGGATACATCCTACTGTTGCACAAAACTCAGTGCTTAGAGGTTAGAGTTAATGTAGAGGATACTCGGAATATCTGGGGTAGCATGTTACTCAGCTGGTAAAACAATTCCTCAGAAATTGTCTGGGGAAAAAAAAAAGATAAACTAGTAAGCTTTGGTTTTTTTGCTGTACTTTAGAAGAATGGAATCTCTCTAAACTTTATTTCTTGACATTTAAGAGTATCGTTTTTCAGAAGGCCAAGAAGATTTTTTACATAATGCATGCTATAATTCTATTTAATTCAATCAAAAGATTGACCAAAAAACTGTATAGTAATGTGACATATATGTACCCAGCAGATTTCTTATTCCAAGTACTTCTGTCTTGAAGAATGACAATAGTGCTCTTTGCTGTATACAGGACTCCAGCTCTCTGAATTCCAGAATTATATTCAGCTTCATTTATCCTTGGCTTCCTCCTTGTTCATTAGTTTATTACTTCATGAACAAATACGTGTTCTTTCTTTCCTAACATAACACTGATTTTTTAGACAACTTCCAGCACCACTTTTTATAATAAAACAAAACACAGAAAACCACCACCAACAAAAAAAAACAACAAAAACACCTCAGTGTTGGTCACACTTGGAAAGATTCCTGTTCCTGAAGATGAGTTTAAGCTCCAAATTAAATCATTTAGGAATCTTTATTACAATTAACTTCAAACATCTAGAGTAATTATTTTGTGGAAGCATGACTGAGCTCTCTTCACTGCAATTTTCCAAGATGTTGAACAGTATGACTAACAAAAGCCTAACATTACATAATGCAAGGTTCTCTTCAGAGAAAATAAGAGCAAATAGTATATTTTTCAAAGGTAACATACTCACTATTTGTAAAGACAAACTTCCCAGTTTGAATTTTTAGTACACTCAGAATATTCTAAAGGATACCCCAAAATATAAAACCCTTTTATTCCTATTTTGTAAGCAAGGAATCAAAACAACAGCGACTAGTTTAAGTTCAAACAAACAATAAAACAGGATACAACAAAGAAATCAAACTTAGGTATACTGACATTTAACTTCTTGTTTCAGTAGTCTCCTAGGTTAGATACAAACTTAGTTTAACCTACCTGCGGTACCAAGAATTGTACAGTCCGAGAAATTCCTCCATCCCATGAGGCCATTTCCATCATGAAACCTTAAAACAAATATTCATATTACATGGATTACTTATACAATCTTCCCTCTCAATTACACTCTTACCTAGCAATGAGGAAGTCAGGAAGTTTTCATACGCAGTTAGGATTCAAACTGTCTTAACTATTGTCATTGTTTGTAACATTCAAATCCAACTTGGCTAATCTACTTTGAAACCTTATTTAACTGGAAAATCTAATGAGGAATTACTGAGAAAAATGGAACGCCTTGAAGAGCAAAATACCCAGCTACAGTATAGAAGAGTGTATGTCAGCAGAAGTGAGAGGTTTCTCCAAACATGATTGCTATGAGTTCTTTCAATAGCTTCCCTTCATTTGAGAAATAACTCTTTTCTTTAGTTCTGATATGATCATATCCATATGAATGAGTGCAAGCCTAAATGTGTCAAAAGTACTTCGGCCATCTGGCAGGAAAAGAAACAGCCTGAACTAACTTACGTAGAAAAAACTCAGTGCTCACTGATCAACTTAAGATTTTGATTTTTTTTTGTGCTAGCATTTCTTAACATGAACTGATGAACTACAAGATCCACCAGAACACACTGGTGACACTTAAGGATTTTTCAAAAAATACTTATATAATGAAAGTGGTTACATGGATGATATCCCATTGTGAATCACTAAAGGTCATAACAGCACAAGGTTCCTGAAGTAAGTAGTAGAGAGAATACTACACTACTAACACTTCAAATGCTCTAAATGACTGCCTGCTGTGAGTATTTAAGTGCAATACACAAGAATGTAGTAAGTAATAATACAATTGGAAAAGACAGGAAATAAATGTTAAATCTGATGACTTTCCAGCAAAGAGATGTGTTAGCGTATAAACTAGCCTTAAAAGTGCGAGGAGTTCTCATTGTTTGAGGAAATTAAAATAGAAAAGACACTGGAAAGTATACTGACAACTGTCAGTTCCTGCCCTCCTTGAGAGACTGCTCAAAAACAGTAAGGGGTTTTTCTTTCACTATGTGTGATTTGTAAAAATATTTTCAAAATATTTTTAGTCTTCATTCTAAGTGTAAGATTATTTCCTGATGCTAAAGATAGTCCCATAATAACATGACAGTTAATAATTTTAAAGAGAAAATACCAATATTTTAACAATCAATAAGTTACTGAAACAACTTTTTTGGAGCAGTGGGCTTGAGGTAAGGCTGGATGTCATCAAATTCAACTCTAGAAGAGAGCTGAAGCATTCACTAACATACCTTTGACACACTTGAACACAAGTTCTGCTCTCTTTAAGCACCATGGAATGGTCATTTCCTAAAAATAAATGAATACGTGAAAAGGTCCAATGCGAATGGATGAACCAACAACTGCAGCAAGGAAATTCTTTAAAATAATAAAACCATATTTTCCTATCAGGTATTCGAGCAGCATCACAGTCCATGAAGAAGGATTCAGTTTTCTAGAGAATTCTAGACAGGTGTTATTATATGATATATATCGTATATATATGCATGTATATATATATAAACATCAGAAAATTGTAACTGACAGATTTGTGTTTCAGATAGCCAAAAAAGGCTCTTGACCACAACTAAACAGCAGTAACTGATGGTTACCAGCTATTCTGATGATTCTGGTTTAGGCTTATTGGCATACCCATACACCTTATGTAAAAACCTCCTCTTCTAAAGGTGAATTTTTAAAACAAACAAAAGCCATCATCTGTTGGGTGAGTTTCAGATATAACCAGACAGCAAATTCTTACCTCAAGTTAAATAACAAGATAGGATATGGAAGCCACATTGGTATAAGTTACTGTAATATGTGGCTACATGCACTAGTCTAAATAATTTAAGCAACAATTTAAATGTTTTAGTACATAAAGCATTCTTTTCCTGTAAACTATAACATGAATTATATTATGATGAATATTCCTAGTTAGAGGCAGAAAGGCTGTCACTGTAAGTACTTATCAGAAAAAATAATATCCATTTGTTCTGATGTGCTCTCCAACATCTAAATGTGTACTTTCTAGTCTAAAAACAGGAATATAGAATGATAAATTTGATTCCATGTGTAAGTGCCTTTTCGAATTTATGCTTTACATAATTTTCTTTTCACCTATTCTGCAGTGTCAAACACTGCAACCTGTCATATTTCAGGAGCTTAATTTCAGGATTTAAAATTTTGAGTAGTAAGGTTATCCAAGAATGCAGACTAGTAACACTGAAACAGTATACTGAATGTGTCTGGATTAAACAACTACTGAAAGCCAGTTTCTATTTAGATAGAAGCATCTCCTTCCATACATGATATACATAATATCTTAAAACTAGCCTAAGCTTAGAAATATCTTTTCAGACTTTTTTCAGTCTTTGTTATAATTTAACTGCCTACATTTGCTTTCTGTCACAAGCAATGTAGGTGTTTACTGCTAGTTTTGATCACTGTTTTGGCTTAGGTTAAAAACAAATGTCTAAAAAGAAAGTCTCTTACTCTAAGGGCAATTTAGAAGTACATTATGTAATCAATAAAGGGACCTAGCCTAAAAAGGACTGATTGAAACAGCCGGATATGACACTATTCCTTGGACTTTTTCAGAGGAACATAGATGCTAAATCTTGTGGGCACTCAGGGAAATAATAGGTTGAATCTGGAACGTCACAGCTGGCAAGCCACAAGAACAGACAATGACACAGTAGTGATTCAATTCCAATCCATCTTTAAAAAATATGTTCTTATGACTTTCACATGTTGTTAGAATTTTTCTCTATTTGTAAATTAATTAACAGTAGTGAAAACAGAGGATTGAGTGAGTACCAATTCAAAATACAGCACAAGGGATAGGAAAACACACAAAACCCTATCACTTTTGGTAAGCTTTCATTAATAACATTCCAGCAAGTTAAAAAATGCATGGGGCTTTTGGTTTTGTTCACTGTAGAGACCACACACTACTCCATTTTAGGATTAAACTATCTGTTGTCAAATTAACATTTCTTCTGCTGGTAAAAATAAAAAAAAAAGGTCAACTTAATCGATTGGAAAGATACACTGCAAAGCTGCACTGACAGACTAATTCCATGGGATTACTGCTTCTTTAAATTTATGAGCATATTTAAGTCTTTGCAGAAAGCCATGTCATAACCAGGTAAAGAAAACACTAAATTCTAGAAACTTCTCATGGAACAAAGATTTCAAATCTTATTTCAATGGTTAATTTCCATAAGTGATGAATTAGCAAGGTGTTTACTTGAAATACACCTACACAAATCCTATACGTTGTATGAGCAGCTACACATTTTAAGGTGGGAAACTGTAAGAGGAGAAAAATTAAAGGTTAATACACACATTGATAATCTCATGGTTGTCCAACCTTTTGGCTTGCCTGAAACGCACTGATTAAAAAAGGAACTGTCTTGGGCCAAATATAAAATATATAGTTAATGTATATAAGTAACAACACTTTTTAAATACATATTAATTCTGACATTTTGAATTTTATTTTTTTCTTGTACTTTCATCTGTTTTAGATTTTATCATAAAACATTTAACTTATTATGCTCCTTTCACATTAAAAAAAGTTGCTGTTAAATACACAATCTAGTGAATATACAGTTTCTGAGAAAAAGTGAATAAATGTAGGTATTACATGCATCCCCTGTAAACTTGCTTTTAGCATGCCTGACTTAGCAAAATGACATACTTATTTAGGCAATTATTACAAAAACACTAATCAAATACATATCGTACAATTAATTAAAAACATGTTGCAAATTATATTGTTTGTGAGCTTTTGGAGATGTTCAAAATTACAAAGTTTGTCAGCACTGCACAAGTATTCTGGATATTTCTTCCTCAGTGATCATGTTAACATAGTAAACTATCTTATGAAATAACACAAGCCCAATTTTAATAATTAAATCAGAAAACTTACGTGCCTGCTTAATAACAAAGAACATGTGTCTTCATAGGCATACACATGTAGGTAAGCTGAAATACGTTATGGTTTAACCCAGAAGGCAGGTAAACACTACACAGCTGTTTGCTCATTCCACAACCCTCTACCCCCTGCTCACTTTAGTGGAACAGGAGGAGAGAACTGGGATCAAAATAGTGGGTTACGATAAAACTATCTACTAAGACTAAACAAAAGGAAAACAGGAACAAAAATGTGATGATATCTATATTTATCTTTGTGTGTGTATACATACATACAGAAACATATATAAGTCCACAATGCAATTAGTTGCTACCCATCAAATGGAATCCAGCTAATCCCCAAGCAGCAGCTGGCCGCTGGTCAACTCTCCACAGCTTTATAGCCTTCTGCATGGTGTCACGTGGTATGGAATAAACCCTTGCCTAATTGAGCAGCAGCTCTTCTGCCAAGCAGCCTGGCCTGGTCCCAGACATGCTCCTGTCAATCAGCAACAATCAAAACACTGGTGTGCTATTCACACTCTCTCAGCTGAAACCAGGACACAATATTATTACTGGTCATCACTGCACTTTATTTGCCGAGTGGCACATGTGCACATAATGTGTAACACATCTGGCTCGAAATGTAATTGACTGTGTGCAGCAGATACAAGAAGCAGAGTTAGCCTTGCACTTCACCCTTCTCTTCACAGCATTCCATTGTTATCTATGCAGTTTGTGTTCGAGCAACACGCAATCAACTCATAACAAATATCACTAGAAGTCACAATAATGTTAAAAGTTTATGATCTTGTGGGACTGCATTACCAGCTGTCCAGGGCCGTGTGCAGCCCAGGGGTTCGATAACTTATAGAATCATTAAGGTTAGAAAAGATCTTTAAGGTCACGAAGTCCAACTGTCAATTCATCACAAGCATGCTTACTAAGCCATGTCCCTAAGCGTCAAATCTGTGTGTTTCTTGAACATCTTTGGGAATGCTTACTCCACCACCTTCCTGGGCAGCCTGTTTCAATACCTCACTACTCTTTCTGAGAAGAAATTTTCTCCTAATACCCAACTGGTGGAACATGAGGCCATTACCTCTCATCCTATTGCTAGTTACCTGGAAGAAGAGAACCAACTCCCAGCTCACTACAACCTCCTTTCAGGTAGTTGTAAAGAGTGATGAGGTCTTTCCCTGAGCCTCCTCTACTCCAGACTGAACAATTCCAGTTCCCTCAGCCGCTCCTTGTAAGACTTGCACTCCAGAGCCTTCACCAGCATCACTGCCCTTCTCTGCACACAGTCCAGAGCCTCAATGTCTTTCCTGTAGTGAGGGTCCCCCAAAACTGAACGCTGAACCAGTGCTGAGTACAAAGGGACAATGACCTCCCTAGTCCTGCTGACTACACTATTTCTGATACAAGCCAGTCTGGCCTTCTTGGTCACCTTTTCATACTGCTGGCTCATGTTCAGGCAGCTGATGAATAGCACCCCCAGATACTTTTCCACCATGCAGCTTTCCAGCCACTCTGCCCCAAGCCTAGTATTGCATGGGGCTGTTGTGACCAAAGGGCAGGATCCAGGACTTGGTCTTCTTGAACCTCATACAACTGGCCTCAGCTCACTGATCCATCCTATCCAGATCATCCTGTCAGGCCTTCCTGATCTCAAACAGATCAACACTTCCTCTCAACTTGGTGTCATCTGCAAACTTATTGAAGCTGCACTTAATCCCTTAGTCCAGATCATCAATAAAAATATTAAACAGGACTGGCCTCAGTACAGACCTGTTGCCAGCTGGATCTAAGTCCATTCACCACTACTTCCTGGGCCTGGCCATCCAACCAGTTTTTTACCCAGTGAAGAGTATATCTGTCCAAGCCATGTGCTGCCAGCTTCTCTGCATGAATGCTATGAGAGACAGTGTCAAAGGCTTTACTTGCAGACTACATCCATAGGGAAGGTCACCTAGTAAGAGAAGATCAAGTTGGTCAAGCAGCACCTACCTTTTGTGACTGGCCCTGATCCCCTGGTTATTCTGCACATGCATGAAATAGATAGCCGCCTGAGAGCTCTGAAGTGACCTGTTTTCTTCTGTGTTGCTATATGGATGACAGCATAAAATGGCCTGCATGTTGAAACTACCACAGAACTATGCCAGTTCTAGCATTTTTAGTGATGCCATGTCATTAGAACCATTTCATTTCTCAGTTCAGTTTATATTAATTTCAGTGCAATGATCAGACATTAATACTTCTGTTGTCCTAAATTTGATCTTGTTTGTTTTTGTCTTCCCCAAATATCAAACACAGCTTCCTTCCTTTGTTAAAATTAGTGATCAGAACAGAAAAAAAAAAATCTGGATTTCTTACTGTTCGAGTCATAAGACAAATCAAAGAAAACAGAATGTGATTTTTTTCTTACAAAAAAAAAATAGAGTAGCTTTTTATGAAGTCCCAATAATAGTGAAGTGTGATACACTCATTACTTCTGTGACGTTATAAACACTACTCATCCAGCCGTAAAAGAAATCCTTTGGGAAACACACAAAGCAAACTCATGATGAATGCCTGTCACAGAGAAGGTGGCAGATATCTCTGCAGCTGTGCCCCTGGTTAACCACTGCACAAAAACTTTTTTTTTTTAAATGTAGGTGGTAAATGTAGATTCAAAACTGGAGCTGCTGAAGGCACCAAGTTCACGTTAACCTTCAGAAACCTGTTATTATTCACTTTTCCTTCAACAAGTCACAGATTTGTGAGTTTCAAATTAGGTCGGTCAGCTGCAAAGCACTGTAATAGACTATGCTGCTAACGCAGTTCATTCAATTCAGTTTGGGCTTAACTCTGGCTTACCGTACAGGCCACAAGTTTAATATAAAAGGTAAAGTGTTTTACCAGAATCTTTTAATAATCCAACACCACACAAATAGATCATTCTTCAGTTTCACACATTCAGCAACAACATTTTCTGAAAGCACAGTGAACACATGGTCTTGTGTTCTATTTGTATTTTAAAATACATACATATAATGCAAGCTAAAACTAACATGTTTAAAGAAAGAAAAAGATGAATATAGTCACTTGGTGACTTGATTAAGAAAAAAGGTCTACACATTTCTGAAATGCAGTAATCGGGTCCCATTAATAACTCAGGCCTCCAAGTTGATTACTTGCATTTGCGCCCCTAAAAAGGACACTAATACAAAGATGCAGAAGTATATTTCTGAAATAATATATTCTGTTACTAACAGTTAACATTTATATAGAAGCACATCCTTTAGAATTTTCACTACTGGATATTTTTAACTTTTGCATTGCTTGAACTTTCACAAATCTTGCAAAAGAGGTCTCCATTTTACACATGTTCAGATCAAATTCTGTTAAAAAATGAATAAATCAGTTATTCCATCTGTTAAAAGCAATCCAAAGGTGAACCTTTTTCTTGCTATGAGTCAGGCACTTTTACAGAAGGAATGGCACTCTTAACTTTTGTAAGGTTATTCAAAAAAAACCAAAACAATGATAATTATACATATATAAGGATAACAGTAATGGCATCACTATCTTTTTTGTCTCGTTTCTTTAAGTTTCTAAACTTATCACCTAAGGAAGTGTGGCATGTAGCTGTACTGCCTGTCTGCTAGTTCTGTCCCCACCTCCATTTCCTTTCCTGCCAGTATCTTTTGAACCAGATCTGATGGAGGAAAGAGACTGCCAATGGTATTAAACTATAATTTATGCACTGTGAAAAAACAGGTGAGAGGCAAGTTCTATGCATTAGCATCCCATGGAGGAAAGAATACAAAAGCTCAGTACAATAAGCACATGTTTATCACCAAAGTGCCTCACAGTATGTTGCTTCTTGCCCAGCTGGTATATGGGGAACACAGAAAGGAAACAAGGGCAGAAACTGAAGGTACAGATGATTAGGCATGAAGAAGGTGACCATCCAGGGCAAACGTGATAAAAAAATAGTGTTTCGGGATACAGAATTCAAATTTCTTAAGCAACCAATCTTTGCAGGTACTGCTGTTCCTAAAAACTTAGTTTTAAGATTTTCTAGATGACAATTAAAATTGGGATCTGGCATCACTATTGTATCTTGCAGTTTCTAAGCAGTAAGTGTTGCCAAACACGTAGTGCCATCATTTCTTTTGTTAATACTTGTGCAGCCATGCAATGAGCTGGATCAAGGAGGAGTGGGATTAAAAATGAAGAGGTTCAGCTAACTAAAATGCTTTTAACTGGTTGAGTTCCTTACCTCAGGTCACCATATAGATACCAGTGTTATTACATTTATGTGGCAGGAGCACATGACTGGGATAAATTTGCTCATCTGTGTCAAAACAGCATGAAACATGCCTTTTCCAAAAAAAATTGCGAACAATTGCACTCTAGAAGGCAAAAGGAAACAAATTTACTTACTTCTGACATATCATGTACCAACAAGAGAGGGATACTAATGGTAGTAATGTCATGTGTGCAGCAAACTTTGAGAATGTTTCTGAGTCCCATGATTGCCGGATCTCGAGCAGTTATGTTTCCAGATCTCACATTATCATCCACACAAAGATGAAATGCAACGTGAATTTCAGAAAGATTTGAATGGCGAGTGATGTAGAATTCACCTGCAGAATACCATAAAATAGGAAGGCAGTGTAGCATGGTAGTGACCTATACTGAAACATATTTGTCATGCAACATAAGAGTCAGTCAGTTAAGACAAAAAGCCAATACAAACAAGTAGACAACATAGATCAGAACACATACATGAAGACAGAAATAAAAGAAATGAACTGATCTAAAATTGCTGAGAATATCATTGTTTTACATTCACCCAACCCTGCTTTGATGAGTTTCACTAGCATCACAGACACCTGGTGTAGTAAGACACAATAGCACCAGTACATGCGGATATGATCTAAACATAGTATGAAACAGAAAAACAAACACAGAGGAGGTATAATACTCAAAATATATTATGTAAGCACTGAATTGCAGACAGATGTGGGAGGCGGAAATACCAAAAATGGATGGGTTAAAATAAAGGATACAAAAGTATATGGAAAAAGAGTAATTGGTTATATTACATACATGATACATACTATAATACAAAGGTATCAACGAATATTAGAATTGAAAATAATTTGCAGTAATGGGAAGATGAGTTACAGAGTTGCTTTTGATAAGACATCTTAAGGGAAATTTTTCAAATCAGTTTTCATTTATCAGTGATAAAGAAGCAGCAAAGGGCAGTGAAATTCACATTTCTTCATCTTACCTCCTGTTGGAGAGCAAAATGTCTATACTGGAGTCAACAGAGAAGCAGGTATACGATAGCCCTGCTGTTTCAGTCAACAGATAAGCATCTTTTTTTAAACCTGTTTTCACAGGCAAGTCAAGATACCGCCTTTGCATTGGGATATCTGGAGAATGGGTATACAGTCCTGCCCGCTGATGGCCAAGGAGGAACTAATCCCCAGCAATGACTATCTAAGAATAATGATATACAAGTCACTGCAGCAAGATTTTACTGGGATTAATCTGCTAAGGCTCCAGAATGGATGTATAACCCACTTAGCTAACAAGATCTAAGACAACCATGAAATCAATTTTAATAAGCCCTCATATTCAACTACGCGTTCTATGGATTTATGTCCTTCCCAATACATTCAAAATATATTTCCTCTTTTGGAGGAATAAATTTTTCAGTTCTCAAACATCAAATACCTTCTAAAATGCTTTACTGTATCAGAACAGTGGCATTCATCAGAAAATAATTTGCTTGTATTTAAGCTTCACCTCTTTCCAGGATTCTCAGAAACATTTTTTTCTCCCCTCAAATTCTGAAAAAAAATTTTAGGCATAGAGAAGTTAAGTAATTTGCCCCAAAGCCATATGATGTGGTAGCAAAGCTGGGAATAGAAACCAGATGTCCTGACACCCAGTTCTCAGCCTTAGCCACAAGAACGTCCTTCTCCTTTGATTGAGGTCAACTCAGGTTTAGTTTATAATTTATGTTCTGAGTTTAGAGCTAAAAATGTGCATGTATAAAGCACAATTTGCCGTAAGAAGAGAGGGGAAATGCAATGGAACTCACCTTGTAAAATATTTGACTGGTTACGTTCAATAATCTTGGATTTATCTTCAATTCCACTATCTTTATTTCCTGTATATAAATAAATAACACAAATATTAAATATATCACATATTAATGTACTATCTGCTTTAGCAAATAAGATGTATTGAGCTGATGTCTAGCTTAAATTTTCACCATAAAGGACTCTTGAAACAAATAATTAGCTTTCTTCTTCAATCACCCTATTCAGACAAAAAGAAACATGATGTTCTCAAACATAATACTAACTTCTCAAAGTTAACTCCACAACTACATAGTACATTTCTATTACTTTTTTAATAATGCATCTATGTAATAATACCTAATACTAAAAAAATTTTAACAGAAATTTGCATGAATCATCACTATAAAAACAACTTTCAGTATTTTCCTTAGACTACAGCAATATGCTGTAGAACTTGTTTCTCTATGTACTCTTATGAATCTGTTTGTGTTACTGATGTATTTAAACCATATAAGTAGTTATCTGCAAGAAAAACAAAACTTCACGATGTACAAGTACTGCTTGAACAATGTGTACTCATAAGACTTCTGTGCCATTAAATATAACTGCAAAGTAAACCATTCATAAGGATTTAGTGAGCACTAAAGAGAATACACATTTAGTGAATGTATTGTTCAGTTTCTAGCACTCATTTATGAGGAGGGAAAAAAGTCATAACATGTATTCTACAATTTTTAGAGCTTTTTATTTACATGGAAAGAAAAAGTAAAATACATTCCGTGTTGTCACAGGCAGCTTAAATTGCAGAGGAAAGCATAATGAGCCTATACGTTTTACACAGAGATTGTGATGTGAGACTGATCACGAGTGCGGCGAGTAGAACTTAAGGACTTTTTTTTTTTTTTAAAAGGTATGTATGTAATGGAATCAAAGACATCACATGGACCATGTGGACATGTAGTCTGTAAACACAGAATTCCATGCAGACAATTCTTTCAGTTAACTTATAAACTATCACATTTTATAGGTAAGGTAACAGAATAAGAGCAAAACTAAGTTGCCCACAAATATTCCACTGAGGACTATTACAGAATAGTAAAGAAAGTAATTTTGGTTGTCACTGACCAGGATGTCTTTTCAACTTATTGCTACGCTGTGCTCTGGCCTTAAGTACAACCTTCTGGACAATTTCAAGTTGTTCTTGAATTCCAGGAAAATGAAAATCCGTGCATTCTTGGCAAACAGTTGCAAAATCTAGGAAAAAAAAAGATTTAAATCAATGTCACAGGGCATTGCTAAGTAACATTACATAACTCAGTTTTAGTGAGCAGTTAGTGAGCAGTGCCAATTGCAATGGTAAAAAAAAGCAACTAAAACCAGACTAAAACAATATCAACAACAATAAAACAAAGCTCTTTGTATTTCACTGTAAATCCTAGCAAACAATAAAGATGACAAAGACAAAACATCTTTTGAAATAAGAGAATTACTTCAAAAAACAACACTGCTTACTGTTCAAACAAAAGCATCAATACAGAAAATATCCAAAAATAATAGCAGCAACATATGTTTTACTGTGCTTCAAAAATAACCCTTCAATCAGTGATGCTTTATTAAAACATATATAGATTCTTCCAACAGCACCTACTGCATTCCAATTTGTTTTGCAAAATGACTGCTGTTAATTAAATTCAATAACAGTTTACCTGGAAATTTGGAATTACTGTTCTTTCCTCTTCTGTTCTCAAAACTGTTCTGCTCTCTGAACGCTAAAGAAGAGTACAATCAGCAGAAGAGAGCTACAAATCCTTTTTCCTAATAAGCAAGTCTGATGCCAGACTTAGAAAAATTAAATTGATAATTAGGTTCATAACATACTGCCCCTGTAACTGGTAATCTAAGCTCCAAACCATGATTTCTAGCCTTTTCTCCAAAGAAGTCAGTGACTGCCAGAAAAAGCTATTAGCAGGAAGCAATTTTGACTTTCTTCCTTTTTTAAGGTATGTGCTCTAATCCTCCTGAAGTACTTAATATACTTGGATTATTTGAGGAGCACCATATATTCCCGTGAACAGGTTGTGACAGGAATAGGCAGGATGTAAAGAAAATCTTAATATACTTTATGCATTGTCTCCATCATAAAGCATTTTTGAAATGCTGTACTGAATTCTGGTGTCCAAAATCAAAGGAAGCAGCTCATATTCCAAAAGATTGTTTTCTAGGTGCATCAAGATAAAAATAAAGCCAGGACTGGAACAACAACAACAAAAAAAGCCTCTTGCATTTAAACTAAAGTTAACTGTAGTTAACTCTTTGAATGTGCTATACTCACTTAAATCTGAGTCACAGCAGCCCTACAATGTCCTATTGTAAGAGATTTGCTTTAGGCAACACATAAATACCAAGTATGTAAGGAGACAACTCCTACACCTTACAACAAAGAGCTGAATGAAATCAACATACTGAAAGATCAGTTTTCTGTTGAAGGCTGTTTTTCTAGAGCCTAAGTCCAATTTCAAAAGCATATTCTGCTAGTTATTGTTTAGGCATTGTAAGAAATAAAGTCTACCCAGAAAACATTGCAGACATGATTTTCAGTGTTGCACATAATACACTTAATACCTCACATAATATGCTTAACTTTAAGATAAATACAACCATCTTTGGATAATGGATTTATCAATGATGCAATATGAAAATGTTTGCAAGACAGCAAAGCTACCAAAACATACTAAACAAGAAGCACATTCACTAGCTTCCTCAAGATGAAGTTAAACAAATAGAATCAGAATCATTAAGGTTGGAAAAGACCTCGAAGATCATCTAGTCCAACTGTCCACCTACCACCAATGCTGCCTACTAAACCATGTTCCTTAGCACCACATCAACCAAGTAAGTTGCGAGACTTTGTTGGACTGGAACCCCTCTCTGTTTAATGTTTGCTATGTTACTGATGTTGCTTAAAACAATGCAAGATGGCTGGGAAAATAGCGTGCTCACAAGAAGCTCATCTATACCATCCTTTTCTAATCTGTAGATTTGAGAGATGTTCCTAGCTCATCAAAAACAAAAGCTATTAGATTTGTGATCTTCTGTTTTGAAACAGAAAACCACTTCTATACTTTTGTAACCCAGAAATTTAAAGTACACACACCATTACTTCTCTATTTAAACAACAGCATCAATGTACTATTTAAAGGTCTTCTATGTACCATTTTTGCCAGTGTTATGAACCTTCAAACCTCCTAGCATATTTATGTCCTAAAAGGCCTTTTAGTAAGGAGAATGTTTTCTGAGTATTGCTCTTGTAACAAACTGATTTAATAGTTTAAAAGGAAAGTTTCTTCTCAAATGTGTTTATTACTGATCTACTATCAGAAGCCACCAATGTCACCACACAGAGCATATAAAGAAATGTACCCAAACATCAGTTGCTGCCTCGAGTTGCTTGAGGTTTTAGCACAACCAGATGTTTATTATTGATTTAAAGCAATATATTTGACTAGATTAGAAAAACAGAGACATGAGACATTCATTTCCGCAACATTTTTAAAAAGAATGGTGGCACGACAGCTATAGAAATTGCTCACAGTTAAGTTTGCCAAAGTTCCTTTGGATCTAAAAGAAGTCAAAACTACTGCTCATTGTATTTTAGAGATTGCCTGGTAGTCCCTTATTTTCATCCTACTTTCTGCTCTGCTAAGGCTGCAGTATCTAATTTTGTGTTTAGTGGTATTACTTAAATGTCAATATTCTCTTAATCACCTAAGATTCATGGCAAAAAACAAATTTTTGCAATTTGTTAATTATTTAAATATATAAGCAGTAATAAAAAAACCTAACTGAAAACAAGTGCAAGTGTGAAATAATACTATGAGAATTAAGCAATTTGGAAATCATATACAGAACAAATGCAACTGGTATTTTTATGAGCACACTTCCCTCTCCTTTTTTTTTTTTTTTTAAATTCCGTGATGTTTTCAGTTTTCATGAAAGCCCGCTTTTTTTCCTCCCTTTCTCAAGAACAGACATGCTGGAAAAACGACAATTAACACTGGCTACTGGTAAAAAGACATTTCAAATGTAAATTTTTTTGTGTTAGACTTCAGGAAGATGGGAAAGTTTATACGGTGGTTCACAGAATGCTTGGGCAACTAAAATTGTAACAAGAACAAACAAGTGCTTCATCCGTTTGCTTTCAAACTTTCATCATAGAGATCTGTTACTGATGCACTTAAAATGGCTATTAATCAAGCTTTCCAAGAGTAGGCAAATAATACCCCTCTTGTTCCTTTTTAATGGAATTTATGGTACTCCAAATATTTAAAGCACATGGCATTTTAACACATTTACTTATCAATTTTAGATCTATTTAATTGTTTTATTTGCAAATATGTTCTGGTATGATAAGCCGACATAAGAGTGAGAAGACCCTATTGATAACTAGCCAGTCTACAGCAGACAAATCAACATTAATGATTCTACTCTAACATCCTCCTTATTCAAAAGCAAAACCTAGGACAGAAATGAAAGAGTTAACAGCATATCAGAATTCAAGCTACTTAGCACAACTCTGTCTTCCATCTGTTTTTGCATTTGTTACTCTTCTGTAATATCACACACAAAACATTAGGTTCTCTAGCAAATTAATTTTACTGCGCTTTTAGTGAGAGAAGACAGCAAGTCTAAGTTACATTGGCTTTTAATGGCATGTTGTACTCCATTAGAGAACTCACCTCTTTTGATGCCGCTGTATGAACTGATACGATTATCTACCAATAAAACCAGGCCACAGAGAGAAGTTGAATAGAGAGACATTGCAGTTTGAAGTCTGTGAAGCTTTACTCCATTTTGATGATTGCGTTTATGTTTACAGAAATCCAGCATATCAGCTCTCAGTAACCTCAAATTATGCATGGTCTTCAACTGAGCTCCTACATGGAATATAAATGATTTTAGTACAAACGGTAAAGGATGAAACTCAAGATTGTTATTAAAATGCAAGGAACCAAAATTCCCCTAAGTTTTGTCAGATAGACCCATAAGGGAAATATAACCAATAATACACAAAATAAGTTCTTAACCAAATACATAGTTTTATATGCCTATCAACAATTTACAAAATACAGTAAAAATGCAATATTTTCACATATTGTTACAGAAAATGCATATCTATACCTGAAATGAAACTTGTTCCCTATGATCAAGCTAGAAATGAAAACTATTTGAGAGCAGTTAAAATAAACAGCTTAAAAATTTTTAGTGCATAAACAATAGTAAAATAAAATAAAAATAATTTAAAAAGTCAAGAACCTATTATTCTAGAATCGAATCAACACTCCTATTTTTATTTTTTAATTGCTATGTGTTTTGATGTCACCATACTTTTCTGTACTTGTCACCTTAGCAGAGTGGATAAAATTTTGCTTTTAGAATGTTTTCCATTAAGTATTTTTCAGATAGCTAGACACTGCTTAATACAGTTTATGATGTACTGCACTTCTCTTACATATGGAAAAACAAACACAAAACAATCCCAAACTGTATACAATAAATACATAAACAGTTAAATACTGTAAATAAGACATAGATGTATAATTTACTAGCATCTGTTATTATGTTTTGGCTTTGCTGTCAGTTTATTTTACTTACCCAAGTGAATAGTAAAACTTTCTTCTAAAAGTCTTTGCTCTTCATAAATTCTTCCATTTCCTTCTACAGATTCTCTCAATTGACTGGGCTGAACCTTAATTTCATCACTAAAATAATAAGAAACCTACTGAAAAGTTTATACTAGCTTTTGTTCAACACCAAAAATATTTCACAAATGCTATCAAAAATTTTCTCAGCTAGTTTGTGGAAATCAAGAGACTAAACCTATCTGAATGAACTCTACATATATGAAGTTTTGCCTTTTTGTCAAGCTGCAATACTTCAGCTGCATATCAGCAGGAAAACTTCAGATTAGATTTATTAGATTTATATTATTAGATTTATTATATTTATATTATCAGGCTTCTTTGTAAAGTATTTTGAGACTGAACAATAAAAAAATCTCAATGTCTAGTTACAACATAATGATAAGATCAGGGAATAAAAGGGAGGAACAGAGTAGAAGAACAAGGTGGGATGACAGTAGAGGTTGAACCTTCCCACCAATATTTTGTTCTATTTTGTTGCAATGGAACAGAGAGCAATAGAGGGACAATCTGACAAAATTGTGTTGTACATGGAAGTGTGTAAGAAGCACGTCACTGAATTCCTCCATGTGGAAAAAATTGCACCTATTGACATTCATCAATGCTTACTGAATGTTTCTGGAGACTAAGCAGTGGACATTAGCACAGCAAGGCAGTGGTCACTGTCTTCCAATAGTGGTGACAGCAGCAGTGGGTCACCTCCACTGGTGCAGATTTTTACAAGAGTGGCATGAGTGCTCTTGTTCATCAGTGGTGAAAATGCATAGCTAATGGTGGCAACTGTTGAAAAACAGAGGTTTTTTTGTAGGTGAGAATTTGCTCTATCATACAGAACTTTCTGTGTGTGTTGATCCCATGGAAATACACAGGAGATACTAATTTTGGGAAGACCTACGTATAAGTATATGCTTACACAATCAACTATCTTTCTTGTCTCAAAGCTTCTAGTTCTCTGTTATAGACATCCTATCCATTACTTCCACATGCATTAGGGACCTACGGTTCTCAGAACTCAATACAGTCTGAAGGACCACACTTTCTGTTATAGTACTTCACGTACACTTTACATCTGTTAAGGTGAAAGGAAATGTCTGATACTGTGTACAAAACTATGAAGACCATCCTCTGTTTTTCTCAGAGGTACTTGCCTCTGGACCTCTAGCTGCTCATTTCTTCTGGTTTTCAGTTCTATGTAACTCCACCTAGGTCACATATTTCAGTGAAAGTAATTCACAGTAACAAGTATGAACAGCCTTTGTAATTTTACTGTCTTTAAAGCCTCATGGGAATACCCAATAAAGCTGAAACTCTATGGAAAAATATTTAAGGACTGGGCTTAGTCTGAGCAGACTGGCACTATTACAGTGATATTTTTACCTAGTCGCTAGCTTAGAAAGAAGTCAGCTTGACTGGGAGATGTGCAGTCCTAGGAATATATTCTGCAACTAACGTGAAAACTGCAAAAGACTTCCAAACACTCCTGAGGAAAGTATTGAGAAATCTAAACATATATATAGTGTCTTCCAATATATTTCCCCTCATCTCTTTTCTTTCATGTTCCATACACTTTGCTTTCTTATCCTGAAAGGAAACACCTAGGAGGAAGTGATGAAGTATTTTGTACTTCATCACATTCCATGGCATTTTCATCTTATCGCTGGCATCCACTTGGTACAAACATTTCACTTTCCCCATAAATCCTTACTACATCCACTAACACTGCCTGCTTAGGCTCTTCTACTAATGTGAGACATG
The DNA here is from genome assembly GCF_002078875.1 of Numida meleagris. Lineage (NCBI taxonomy): Eukaryota > Metazoa > Chordata > Aves > Galliformes > Numididae > Numida > Numida meleagris. The sequence goes on from NW_018363448.1 coordinate 603,922, forward strand.
AAAAAGCATCACGTTTTACTCCTTCAATTCTAAAAATAGTAACAAAGGTGGTGGATAGTAATGATACAGAATAAGGATCTCCCGAAGTAACAAATTCTCATTTCCTTACTATTTCCTCAGTGAAGATATTTTTCATTCAACACTCACCGTAAGTAGTCAGACTGAAAAACTCTAAATTTTTAGGGCTTCTGTGATGTCTGCATAAAACTTAAAAGAGGCTTATCAATTAAAATTTTGTGACACTGGTATCACTTATTAAACTACAATTATTCTGTGTAATATCAGTAAGCATTAACAGAAAGCATTGTAAAATAGCGTTAAACAGAAACGCTGTGAACATGGAAAAATAGGAAGAAACTCCTGCTTAGGCAGCAGTGTAGTATTAGAGCACTTTATTGTACAGAAAGGTTGTAAAATATTGCACATATATATTTAATTATAATGGTTTATTTGCTGTTGATTCTCTTGGATTATCCTGTTTAAATGGCTACTGTGAAAGAAAGGTTTTAAAAAACAATGTATTTTGAACTAATATAGACAGCAATAAGCTTCACAGGGGAATTAAATACCTGATTGAGCTGTTGTTGGGATTCTTTAGGTCCTGATGAAGTTTTATCACCCATTCCTGATATTCCTGCTTCTGGATAGCAGTAGATTGTTTTAATTCATTGGTCCATTTGTTCTCCAAATCCTAACAAGAAGAAAGTAATTTGACTGTTTTGAGTTCTCAAGACAGTTATACACATGATGTTTTGTAATTTGCTGAACTTAAGTTTACCTGCTGAGATTCAAAATGCCGAGCTGCTAATAAATTTACATCTTGGTCTGTTAGAGATTTCCCTAACTCCTGCATCACCTTATCCATTTCTGCTCCTTGTCTGAAAGGGAAGCAAATGCAGATTTAAAACAAGTAACACTTTCAATAAACTAGCAGAGGAACACCCACTGTTGTTGATAACGTCGCTGATTAGTTCTATCAGTCAGGTGATCAATCCTCATCACAGGCCCAAGGTCCTCCATTTGCACCAGGGCAATCCCAAACATGAATACAGGCTGAGCAGTGAGTGACTGTATTGAGAACAGCCCTGTGGAGAAGGACTTGAGGGTATTGGTGAAAATAAAAATAAGCCGGTTTTGTGCACTTGCAGCCCAGAAAGCCGGTCGTATCCGGGGCTGCAACAAAGAAGAACAGCTAGCAGGTCAAGGGAGGTGATTGTCTCTGTCTATTATTCTCTTGTGAGATCCCACCTGCAGTACTGCATTCAGCTCTGGGGCCTGCAGCATGAGGAAGACATGGACCCGTAAGAACACAAAAATGATCAGAGGGCTTGAGCACCTCTCCTTTGAAGACAGACTGGAAGAGCTGGGGTTTTTCAGCCTGGAGAAGAGATGGCTCTATGGAAACATTGTAGGGGTCTACTAGTACTTAAGAGGATCTACAAGAAAGATGAAGAAAAACTCTTGAACTGGGAGTATAGTGACAGAACAAGAGGCAAAGGTTTTAAAAGTGTAGATTGAGATTTAAGGAATAAATTCTTTACTATGAGGATGGTGAGGCTCTGGAACAGTCTACCCAGAGAAGCTGTGGAAGTCACCACCGTAGAAGCGTTCAAGGCCAGGCTGGATGGTACTTTATGCAGTCCGATCTAGTGGAAGGTGTCCCTGCTCACTGTAGGGGGATGGAACTGGATGATATTTCAGGTCCCTTCCAACCCAAACCATTTTATGACTCTACAGAAAACTCAACATAGCTGAAAGATATATCATGCAGTACTTTAACTAGTGTAAAGCAAACAAAGGCAGTGACAGAGCTTTTATTTGAGATCCAGGTGCTGCAGAACAAGATATCAAAGAAAGAGGAATTAACTCACCCCTCCCAGCAACAGTTTGGAAATAAGGGGGAGCTGAGGAGTGCAGCTTTCTCCAGTTTGAACTCTGGCACATCAGAAAAAGGAAGGAGGGGTGGGTGGGAAACCCACGCGCAGGCTCTGAGTGCATATGCACTCCTGGAAGCATGGCCAGGAGCACCACTGAGACAGGGAGAGGAAGCAAGGGTGGATCTAGGCTCCCCCCACCCGCTCTGGGCACTCAAGTGCTCATGTACTGGTTCAGGCTGTGACCTGGCAATTCCACTGCAACTACCTACTCTTTTTGGAATCAGAATCCACACACTTCAAGTTTGTCTGCACATATGTCAGTTTCTCTAGACACTCTAATATCTGGATCACTTTACCATCCTTATCATTAGAAAGGTTTTTACTAATACATGGTCTGAATTATCTTTGCTGAAATTCAATTAGAGTGCTTCTTGTCTACTGTTCTACCAGGACAAAGAAAAATCAACAAGACTTCTCAGCAGAAACAACCCTTTACACAAGGTAGATTGGCAAGGGATCTAGAAAACAAACGTGACCCATGTTTGAGGAATCCAACGAGGACTGTATTACAGGGCAATGAATGAACTGCATTTTACAGCAGCTATTTCATAGTCAGATGAAATTCTACCAATGTAAGGGGGTAGTTCTTTATTTAGTTAACTCCTTCGAGTTAACAATTTTATCCAAAAATAATGGAAAAGTCACTGGACATAACAAACAAACAAACAAACAAAATCCCCAAACATCTAAATGCTCAGTCCCAGAATCTGAAGAACATTTCCCTTTAACTGGTTTTTTAACTGATTTCAGTAATCTCAAACTTTAGCTTAGGAGCACATATATTTTCAATTTAAAATAGCTATTTTTTTTTCCAATTAAAAATGAATTTGAGACTCCAGAAGATGTAACAAGTAAAATTTCCCAGCTAGATACTATAATCCAGACATAACTATTATTTATGCAATTTATGCAAACATGTAACCACCAGGAAGTAGGCTAAACACACTTGTTTGTAACAGCCAGATAAGTTTCCAGCTCATGCTGTATTCAAGAATGGGCACTGGAGCTAATGAACAGCCCTGCTATCATCAGTTCAACCAAATACCTCATCTCTCATTCATCTTCTAAAGTTCTTGGCTTCACTTTGACTTTTGTATTCACCTTAGTCTTCAGCAATAAATAGATTTACTATAGCAAACTTAAGTTCAGGGTCACAAATTCCAAACAACCTCCTGTGTAAACAGAACATTACCCGCACTCATACTAGAGCTCTACGCAATTACTGCTATTAATACTAAGTGCTCTCTCTTCTATACAATTGGCCAAGAAGAATTAAAAATCTGCAACAACAACAACAAAAAATTGTACTTACTCACAGTACTGGAGACTTTCATCCCCAAATTAGAGATATGTAAGATTTGGTCTGGAGGTACATTAGAAGTAAACAAATAAGCTCCATAAATAGGTATTCATCATATAAAAGGAGCTTAAAAACAAGAATAGTGCTGCTTACAATGCTAAAACATACCTGTTTTGAATATTTTGGTATTTCACAAGCATTGCCAGCATTTGTAGCTAGAATTTATAAAATCCCGCAGTGCATGTTCTCCTCCTTGTGGGCAAAGTAGCCATCTGCAACTTTTCAAGCTTAGGGAATTCGGGATCCCACACAGACTTAAATACCTTCTAGAGTTTCTGAACTGAAGTTGATTCCGTTCCGTTCCTCCTTCTTTCATCTCGTGAAACTTTCAATTTCTCATTTAAATTACAATAAATGCAAAACATGGTACATACTTATACTTTGTTTGCTAGATATTCTAAGTACTTATTTATAGAACAAATGGAAATCAAGACCATCAAACCTTACATTACTCAGATGACCTTTTATAATTCTCAGTGATCAAACAGAATGCAAGATAGCTGACCCTAGTAATATAGGTTAAGTATTTACGACATGCTCAAAGACAGAAACATAAAACCGGTGGTGTGCACCTGTATTTAGTATAATGTAAACAAAAATAATACCTTTCCTGTAGTTTTTTCAATTCCACATCTCTCTCATTTATTAATTCTGAGATGCTAACAAAATAATTGTATTCCAGGTTTAACAGTGTCTCAGAAGCTGGAGAATGTATCAGATCATGATAAACGTCTGCAAAATCTTCATCCCAGCTGTTTTCTTCAGGTTTTGCATGCTCTAATGTTGTCTAAAAATTACAAAAGATACATCCTTGAGGGTTCCAAATGATTTAAAATAAAGACCTCTTATATTGGTGGGGCAAAACCAACTGGGCATTCATTATGATCCTGATCCTTCAACATAAATTAGCTATGTCTTTGCCAGTTTGAACTGTCTGTACTCTGGTTTAGCTATTATTATTTTCTCTCTTCTCGTATACTTTGTTTTTGAAAGCATCTAGCAGCAGAAGCATTTTGACTGCAATGAGGAATAATTAATTTTCACCAACAAATTGAAAAGAAGAAAATTTAGCACTTTTTTATAGTACCTTAAAATAATATAGTACCTTAAAACAATATTTCATCATTTGATGAATTTTAGATTGGGTTCAAAACATCAGCTACGCAAAGCAAAATGTTTTATTAGAAAGGAGAACCAATTGTTGATATCATTAGAATATGATCAACAATGATTTCAGAAAAGCAATTTTTATTGAAAAAAGAATGACCCAAAGATGTCAGTTCAGCAAGCTCTTTTATAATGAAACACTCCATATATCCTTATATACCAGTTTCAGCTGGTAAATGTAGCTGATAAATTGAATAATAGGTTAAGGAATGTCAAAAGACAATATAATCCTAATCCTTTTACTGAGACAAGGTTTTAAATAGTCTGCCTGACCAATTCATAGTAACCTTCAGAGAAAAAGAGGGTAAACTATTCGTTTCATCACACTCCCATGCTCCCCCAATAAAAAAAATTCCTTCTTAAAGTTTTGACTAATTTCATTTTGTTGATGTTCATTAAGGCAGACTTTTTTTTTTTGCCAATTTTGTTTATAACAGACTTATGTTCAGGTATTTTTCACAATATTCTTCTCTCTTCCATGATAAGCCAAGCCTTCAAACTTTTCCATATTATCTGCAGTTTCTATCATTCTTTTTTCCTTCCACTAGGAGTCCTCAAATTCCTCTGCATTCCTCCTTTTTTGAACTTTACAAACAAAACAAGTAACTAAGTAATGTACAATACTTACATGAACTCCGAAAATGAGCTGAAAACTATATACCTCCTCTTTTGCAGTCCTCATTGATATTTTTGTGATTTACTACCTTCTGATTTGATTCTAATGCACTGTAACCCATATAACTACTTCTGTTTGAGTATAACTAGCTATTTTACTTCTCTATTTTGTATTTTATAACTCTACTAAATTTTTTTCAGTAATGAGATAAATTCAGGAAAAACCTGATCAAAAACTTGCATGATCACTTCAGAATAAAAGCGAAAAATTACAAGAACTGATCAGTGAAAATTAATCTCAGTGTAATTTTGCACCTTCACGAGTGATTACTTGTGTATACATGCTCATACATTCACAAAAGAAGTTCTGAATATTAATTTTTCAGTCTTAATCTTACCTCTTTATAAGCTTTAGCCCAAGTATCTGCCAGCTGGTTCACGTCTACTTCTCCTGATTTCACTGCTTCTAGAGCCATTTCAGCTTCTCTATCATAACCTTTTATAGTTTCATCTTCTATGAACTTATTAAGAGATTGCTTCAGGTCTATTACAACAAGGGAACATTCCATCAATAAAACCATGTCAGTGGAAGTATCAGTAATCAACTAGGAAACGTACAAAAAGTTTTTTCTGAAAACATTTGGGCACCATACTTGCTTGTACTGATAGCCATATTCATAAATGTTTTGCTGTTGTTCTTATTTTTAATTAAAAAAAACCAACTTTTTTTCGGTACTTGTTTTACAACATACTTTAAGAAATATTTATGGACATTGATATATGACATGGATTTCAAAAAAAAAAAAAATCAGTTCTTACCATTTTCTATAAAACATGGCAGATTGTGCAGAAGCATTAGACGCCCATGCAAATGACTAATATTCTCTTGCACAGGAAATATGAGAGGCACTGTAAGCACAAAATGTTGATTTCCAGCACTGAGTGTGTACACATAGTCTCTTTCTCCAGCACAGGTCTTTCCTTTATTAGGCTTCATCTTCTTGAGTTCATTTCCTGCAGTAGCAATGAAAATAGCATTAGTTACATTCTTGTAAAATCATAATAAAAAAATGCTAACAAAAAAAGCGCATGGCTTTGTTAATAATTTACAAATTTCTAGCAAGAAAACTTTTAATCCTGCATTTTTCATAGATATTCATCTCAGCTTTGGCTTCCAAACATGCAGGTAGAAGCTGAAGAATGAACACCAGTTTCCCGAATACTGAGTTACTCCAAATTGTGATTGAGCACATTAGGGTACTTACTTTCAAGAATTACAGTATAAACCTTGTGACTAAAAGGTAGAACCAAGACAGAAGGAAAACACATAAAAAGCTATCTTTAACTGAGACACTGTAACTGCAGACGGATATGCCTCAAAAACTGAAACAGTTTGGAGCCCATTAGGATTTTTTTACCTTCTCCTCACTGGTATTAGAGTTGCAGGGAGGGGAAGGAAGCAATAATTTCTGAAAGAAGCTTTCTTAGTCATTTTGAAACTTGCCTTAGGATAGATTGGATTTATTTTTAAAGGATACCATGAAAAAAGAAAAAGGAAAAAATAAAAAAGAAGAAGAACTGTCTACAAGACAAAAATGAATGATAGGAGCTGTCTTGGTAATTTTTCTCAACACAAGGTTTCCTCCACACATTTACATTTCTCTTTACATAACCTGCAAAGCTGGACCTCTTATTCTAGCTGAAACCTCCTCAGTGCTAAAAGCCACTGTCCAAAGAGAAGAAAAGCAGAAAACCAAAAAGTTTATTTTCCACAGAAAAAAAAAATATATAGGATTAGTTTATAGGGTCATGAACAAGTCCACATGCTGGGAACTGATTAAACAGATGACTTTAATACCATTTCCTCCACCTGGAGTATGGCATTTAATTCAGGGACTCCCAGCACAATAAAGACATACACTTACTAGAGCAAAACCAGAGGAAGGCCACAGAGAAGATCAGCGAGCTGGAGAACCTCTCCTATGAAGACAGGCTGAGAGTTGTTTATTTTCTTGCCTGGAGAACAGAAGGCTCCAGATAGACCTTATAGCAGCCATCCAGTACCTAAAGGGAGGCTGCAGAAAAGCTGGGGAAGGGCTCTATCAGGAGTGATAAGACAAAGGGTAACAGTTTTAAACTAATAGAGGATTGTGAGACACTGGAACAGGTTGCCCAGAGAAGCTGTGGATACTCCATTCCTTAAAGCATTCAAGGCCAGGTTGGATGGCACCTTAGGCAATCTGATCTAGTGGGAGGCATCCAAATAGTTGGAACTATATGATCTTTAAGGTTCTTTCCAATCCAAACCATTCATTGATTCTGTAGAAAACTCAACACACAGCTGAAAGATATATCATACTGTATTTTATCTACCAGTTCCACACATGAATGAACACTCCAAGACAACCAAAACTAAATTGAGGCCAGCACACGTTCACTTGTAGAGAGGGATCTAAACAGCACCACTGAGACATGCAAAGTGGCAAATGTCTTTGTGCCACTCCTCGAGTAAACTAACTTTAGGAGGGGAAGACAAAGGATGTGAAAAGGTGACAGCTACTGTCTTCGATCCCCATGCAACACAGCACCCAGTTTGCCCCGGGAGAGAGTATTAAGTCTCCTTTTAAAAAACACCATCTGTGTCCTCTAATCCACCACAGCCTCAGGGTTACCAGGCTCAGAGGAGAGGCAGCAGTAGCTCTGGTTACTGAAAATGCAGGGAAGAGGAGAAGGGTCTGCGGCAACGTGTTCCCCGGGCGAACAAAGCCTCCTGCCCAGCTGCGAGGCAAGCTTGTTCAGCCGCGGGACTGCAAGGGTCAGCTGCGGAGGTATGGCACAGTAGGGACGGCCCAGCCGACAGAGCCGACAGAGCCGACGAACGCCGCGCCGGCTCCGGAGCAGTCTCGCCAAGCCGAGGGGCGCTGGGTGCAGGGCTTACAGAGGCTGGAGCCGGCGCCCTCGTACGAAAGGCAGAGGTGGCGTCCTCCACCCTCATCTCTCACCTGGGTCCTGGATGAGGGACGCAGTTTTGCTGGCCGGGAAAGCGCCACCGCCAAGACCTCCACCCTTCCCTTCAGTAGCTTCGCAACCGGAGACGCAGATTCGACGCTGCAGAATCGGCCGACTCCGCTCCGCCATTTTGCGGCGAATGTGCCATTCTGCTGGCGTCAACGGAGGGGAACAGTGTCGTCAACGGCGTCCGTCTTTCCCGGCCGCTGCTGGCTGCCGCAACGATGGCGGGGATGGTGAGGAGGTGAGTGACGTGGCTCACATCGGGTCTGGCCGGACCGCGCAGACGGGGCGAGGGACTCGAGTCCGTGTTGCGCGGGTCGGTGGCCGCTGGTGCTACGACCCACCCGCCCCTCGGGGCGCACAGACATTGGGAGTATGCGCCGAACGGCGCCGAGCGACTTTTCTTTGAAAGCCTCCGGCGCGCGTACTGCATCTGCCCGTCTCTTGCCGTGACGTCCACTCCGCTCTCCCCCGTCGTCGATTCTGCTGGACCTGCTCTTGTATACGAGATCTTCTCTGTGGGCTGCTGCAGAGCGGGGCTTGTGGGCGGCTTGGCAGTGTTTCTTCGGCTGAAAGCTCAGGGCTCTTCCTACAGTAGGAAAAAACAAACAAACCACAACACAAAAAATAGGCAGCAGGGACGCCTCTGTCCCTCGAAGAGCTTGTGCACGCAGGTGGTGTCCCTCAGGTGGGCTCTAAGAGGCAGCCTCATGCCTCTCGCAGAGAGGCCATCTGGGTAGAGAAACACCTGTACTGGTAGCAGTGTGCCACGGTAAGATATGTAAAAGCTGCATGGAAAACACACCTTGGGCATCTGAAAGTGACCCAGGAATTGAATAAATCTCTGAAAAGGTGTGTGTGTAAGGAGAATACCCTGCTTCCAAAGGAAAACAACAAAAACATTTATTATTGCTATTCAGGCAAGAAGATGAATGGATTGAGAGCAGTGCTGCAGAGGATTGGGAGCGTTTGTTGGTGAGAAACCAAACATGTGCCAACAGTATGCAATTGCAGCCCAGAAGGCCAACTGTATCCTAGGCTGCATCAAAAGAAGGGTGGCCAGCAGGGCGGGGAAGGTGATTGTTCTCCTCTACTCTGTGCTCATGAGGCCCCATCTGGAATACCATGTCCATGCTTGGGGCTTGCAACAGGAGAAGGATGAAAAGCTGTTGGAGCTGGTCCAGATGAGGGCCATGAAGATGATCAGGGCCAGAGCACCTCTCCATGAGGCAGGTTCAGGGGGTTTGGCTTGTTCAGCATGGAGACAATAAGACCGGAAAGACCCTATCTCAGTAATCTAATACCTAAAGGGGTCCTCCAAGAAAACTGGAAAGGGGCTCTCAGGGATCCTAGTGGTAGAACAAGAGGAAACAGTTTTAAACTAAATGAGGGTAGGTTTAGATGAATATTAGGAAGAAATTCTTAGCTGTGAATGTGGTGAGACACTGAAACAGGTTGCCCAGAGAAGCCGAAGAAGGCTAAATCGGGTGCTGGGCAGCCTGATCTCGTGGAGGTGTCCCTGCACTCAGAACTAGAATGGTTGGAACTAGATGATCTTTGAAGTCCCTTCCAACCAAAGCTATTCTATTATTCTTAATAACCATAATAGTAATAGTAATGTAATAGTTACACATATGTTTGGACATACATTTTTTTTCTCCTTAAATATACGATTTAAACCAGATCAAGAATTAGATAGTAAGGATTCTCAAAATGAAAGGCTTAATATTGTGTTCTTTTGCCACAGGAACAGGAAAATTGTTAATTATTCAGAATTTGGGGATTTTGAAGATGGTGGTAAGTGATGTATTTTTGAACATAACTGAAATGCCAAGCACTAATGCCACAATCCAAAGCATCAGAAGAGCGTTCTTTTTTGTGAATTAGTTAAGTGACAACTTCCTGCTGTTTTCTGTGGAACTAAACTGCGCACATTGTTAAAAATCCTGATTCAACAAGAATATGATTTCTGTAAGCCAGAGCGTAACAGTTTGCCAGGGAGCTGTTGAATGCACTGTGTCTTTTAATTGCAGTAAAGTCTGTTTCTTTGTCTGCCTCAGTTTTCAGAGAGCATTACTTGTTCCATGTCCTCTTGATGATCATTTCACAAGACCGCATATCAGAATATAAAGGGAGTTATGTAATTGGCTGTGTACAGACCTAACATTTCTCATGCAGCTCTGTGTCTTAAAGGATTTTGGATAAGAACTTAGCAATCAAATTGTGAGTTCTGTTGGTAAGAAAAATAGATTGCAGGCTACTTGATTTCATGACAGTCCTCCTTTACCTCTAAGCCCTAATGAGTATAATGTAATTTTCCTTTATGAATTTGGTTTGTTTAACTTTTTTTTCTCTTTTTTTTCTGTGCTATTTGTCAGGTTTTGGTATCCATTTAACAGTTTGAAGTGATAGGAAGGGGAAGGAGAAATAAAATTATGTTGAAGGCCCTTTCAAGTCATGTGGATTAATGCAGAATCTTTGTTTCATGAGTTTAAATATGGTTCATAACTTTTTTTTTTTCAGTGACCACTTATAATATTAAAGAAAAAATATGTTTGTTTTCTTCTGTCTCTTAGATTTTTTCTCTCAGAAGGGATCATACATCTGTTCTATGGCATTTAGAAAACACATTATTGTATTATTCCTTATTTTGTGCTGGCAACTGCATTGTAATTGGTCAGAAGAAAGAAAAGTTTTTCTACCTTCTAATATTCATGGAAAACTGGAGAAAGTGTTTTGTGTTTAGTGAGAGGCAATATGAGAAAGCTAGAAAATGGGAATCAGTCTACGTTTCTTACAAATGGGAGGCATTAATGTGATTAAATACCGAAACACCAAGACTCTAAAACTAATGAATGACAGTGATTGCAATTATAATTGATTATATCAAATGGTGAAACTTGCAGCTATTGAAAAACTAAACACTGAACCATGAGTCACATATTGTTAATAAAAATTGAAACAATCACCCTTAACACAGATGCAAAAGAGGTCTTGTTAAATTTTCATTTAAATTACGTTTGAGGACAGTATATTTATATCTGTCTCTTTTTTAACAGAATTAATTTCAGAAATGTTGTGTATTTTGTATTTTTGGTATGTGATGAAACTGGGTTGAGTGACTTCTTCCTGACCACAAAGAAGAATACACAGAAGGAAAATTAACTAAAGCTTGTTACTGTCTCCTACACAGATGAAGACTTTGCATGCGTAGCTGCACCTTTGACAAAAAAATCCAGAATACAGCTTAAGGAACTAAAAACGGAGAAAAAGAAGCAAAAAACACAAAAAGAATTGACTCCATCACAAAACCAGACACCTATTAGAAGGTAAGAAATGTGGAAATGTGGTTAACTGTGTTTGTAATAGGAACCTGGATTTAAAAAAAATATATTTTTTTTCCTTTTTTCCTATAGCTTTATGCAGTTGAGAATAAAGACCTAAAATGTTATTTTAAGAGTTAGAATGTTAAGAAAGTACTACTATAAATGAGAAAGCGTTGGGTTTTTTTTGACCCCTTATCTTCATTAAACATACTGCACATTGTATTTTCAAGGACAGCCTTTTGTGCATATCTCAGATGTATGATATATGATTTTTATATCTATTATTTTATAGAAGTGGAAGTCAAGAGATGGGTGATGTTTGTCTTGTTGTCTCTTGTAATAATACTTCTAAATATAGTGTACTTTTACTATCAGTAGATAATTTCCTTAAGTCTTTTCAGGAACTAATTCATGGTACGATATTTGATAAAGTACATATTGAAATACTAATTTATGTAGAAATACTGGTATTTAAATCTTAGCAAGTCAGAAATAGATTGGTAACTCTTGTCTCATTATACAATTATTTTGCTTGTTTGTTTTTTCAGAACATCCTTGGATGATAGTTTTTGTGAAAGGGATCTGAACGTTACCTTGGCCTTGTCCGTTAAAGAAAAATCAGCAAATATCCTTGAAGTGCAAAGTTCAAAAGAACAAGGTTATTGCACAGTTCAGTGCAACAGTCTATTTATATGTGGTGAACTTGACATGACTTGTTTTACAAAAAAATAAACTGACAGTCATGTTTTGTTTCAAGATGTCATGATGAGGAAATGTGAATTTCTAGGTGATGCTTGTCTTCTTATGTTAATGTTTTTTTTCTATGAGAAAAATAAATCTTCTATAAGATCTTTCAAATAGGCTGTTTAGAGACATAAAAATTTTATTTTCATTTCGTAATAGCTTGTCTTTTTATAATGTCATTTTCAAATAGTAATATTTTATATTTTTTAAATTTTAAATTTTACTTTCTGGATATCTAAAATAAATAAGAATATTGAAACAGGAGATAGGAGACCTGTTTTTCCAACTGCAGTGTAGACAGTGAACTTTTAGGTAAATTGTATTCATTTATATGCATTTTCTAAACTGGCAGAAATCATCCTACTTCTCTGTATATGCTGCAGTATGTCAGAAAATCATTTTTCTACCCACACTGTCTGGGGAAAAATGGTGTTTTGAAGGAGCCTCTGTTCATTTTTGCAGTTGTATTCCACTGAAGTGTCAGATATTAATTCTTTCATTATTGGCTTTATCTAAGCTTATTAAAGAAGAAAGTAGCCTTCCTTCTTTCGGTTATCAACTGTCAGAAAACCTTGCTGCATCTCGTTGTAAGTCAGTATGATTCTGGTAGGATCCAATTATTGAATGTCTATAGCTCTCCCTCTCTCTTATTCCCCAGTGGCTGACATGTCTCTATCCAATCTTTATCCATTACAGAATGCTTACTGGAAAATATTTCTAAAATTGTCAGTTAAATAAAATATTTGGGGAATAGTCCAAATATTCCTGCCTGGAAGTTATTCCTAAGATTTGCTAGTGTATTTTTAAAAATGTATTTAAATAATAAATGTGTAAAATTTTTCTTGCAGCTGAAATTTGACATAATATTTTTCCTCATTAAATATTTGTGACCAAAATTATGTGAAAATCAGAAGCTCTGACAAATAATTTTACCTTTTTCATCTTGCACATGGGGATTTTTTTTAACTGATAATTAAAAACTGTTAAAAACTGTTAATTGCATTTATACCAGTATTTAAATATTAAAATATAGGGAGATAAATCTGTAAATGCAGAATGTTTTGTGATAGATATTTCTTTCACATTTCATCATATAAATATATTTTACTGTATTTTTAATATATCCTGATTCTTTACATTCAGCATGAGATTAGAAGACTCTAGCTAGAATAATAGTAAGTTATATTTCCTCTAAAGAGTTGAGATGGTTTTTCCTTGCCGTAGATGAGGAATCAGAAAAAGATTCAGATTATAGTGAAGGTAATGATGAAGACTGCGCTATGGAAAAGATGAAAATCAAAGGAAATGAAACCAAACAAAAGAGGCAGACTGGAAAAAAAAAGAAGACTCCTAAATCTGAGAATTATACTACAGGTGAGTTTCTACTATGAATTTGAAATATACTTATTTTAGTATAAAGGTTCCTTTTGTTTTAATCTGTATTTTTCACAGTAAATATTTCATGGTTTTTTTGTTTTGATATTTACAATCATTTTTCTTATTTAAAAACGAAGTATCTTAAAAGAGACCGGCAGGAGCAGATAAAATTGGCTGACAAACTGACTCTACAGAGTTAAAGGAAATGGAGATAACAAAAAATCTGAAAGAAAAAAAGCTTTAAAATAAATAAACACTGCTTACAATAAAAACAGACAAAACTGAATAGACAGAGTTCATTTCTTTAAAAAAAAATAGCATTTAAGAAAAGGCTAAATAATATTGAGTGATATGAGGACTTTAATATATGTATACAATTTCAGAGCCTGTTCTTGCAGTTGTTGTATGTAATTGCACATGTAAATCTTTAATTCAAGGGTAGCCAAACAATGCTAGTGCTAAAAACTGTTTGGAGAAAATGTTAGATATTCATGTCCTTCACACTTAAATTTTTCTCTATATTGCTAACATGGTTTACTTTCACCTAAATAGCTTTAGAAAATTCTTACTGTCATGTTAATCTTGTCTGACTTTATAATGTGTTTCAATTTCAGGCATGAATTTACGTAATTTAGTTTACATTTAGTTTTAATTGTGACGAGGAATGGTTTGTTTTATGCAGCTGACAGAAGAATCTTCCGTCTTGGCAATTCATTATCTGGAATATCTTTAACAATAAATAGTTGCAGTGCTTATTTACAAACCAGGATTGAAATTCCAGAGTATAATAAGTGTAACTTTAAATATATATTGTTGGTTGGAAGATGTGATACTCTATTAACATTCCGTTCTCTTCACTCAATTCAGAGAGGTCTTGCAGTAAAGAGATCTATCGTCTTATACAGTGTGATGATTTCTCAGTAAAAGTGTCTTTCCAAGATTTTATTTTTATCACTGTTTACTCCTTCACAAGTAATGGAACTAAAATCTGAGCAAACACAAAAGAAGATGTCCAAGTCTTCAGAACCAGTTGGAAGGCCTTTACATACATCAAGTCCTGCAACAATCAAGAAGCCCAAATGGGTACCACCAGGTACATTAAAGTTTGTAATCATAGAATCATAGAATCATAGAATTAGCTAGGTTGGAAAAGACCTATAAGATAACCTAGTCCAACCATCCACCCACTAATAACCCCACTAAACCATGTCTCTCAACGCTATATCTAAACGTTTCTTGAACACCCCCAGGGACGGTGACTCCACCACCTCCCTGGGCAGCCCGTTCCAGCGCCTGACCACTCTTTCAGAAAAGTAGTATTTCCTAATGTCCAGCCTAAATCTCCCCTGGCGCAACTTGAAGCCATTCCCCCTCGTCCTGTCACTAGTTACAAGAGAGAAGAGGCTGACCCCCAGCTCACTACAACCTCCCTTCAGGTAGTTATAGAGAGTGATAAGGTCCCCCCTGAGCCTCCTCTTCTCCAGACTGAACAATCCCAGCTCCCTCAGCTGCTCCTCATAAGGCCTGTGCTCCAGACCCCTCACCAGCTTCGTCGCCCTCCTCTGTACACGCTCCAGGGCCTCAATGTCTTTTTTGCAGTGAGGGGCCCGAAACTGGACACAGTACTTGAGGTGGGGCCTCACCAGGGCTGAGTACAGAGGGAGAATGACTTCCCTACTTCTACTGGCAACACTATTTCTGATACAAGCCAGGATGCCATTGGCCTTCTTGGCCACCTGGGCACGCTGCTGGCTCATGCTCAGCCGAACATCAACCAATGCCCCCAGGTCCGTTTCCTCCACACAACTTTCCAGCCACTCTGCCCCAAGCCTGTAGCATTGCCTGGGGCTGTTGTGGCCGAAGTGCAGGACGCGGCACTTGGTCTTGTTGAACCTCATGCCATTGGCTTCAGCCCAGAGATCCAGCCTGTCCAGATCTCTCTGTAGGGCCTCTCTACCCCCAGGCAGATCGACACTTCCTGCCAGCTTGGTGTCGTCTGCAAACTTACTGAGGGTGCTCTCAATGCCCTCATCCAGGTAACATAATCATAACAGATAAATTTGTTGTCTGAAGTTTTTAGAAATGCCTCCTAAAAGCACGCAAGTAAACAAACTATTTCAGAACAACTACTGCCCTCCAGAGCATTGATCAAATCTTAAGCAAGAGATTGTGTCCCCTTCTCTCTTATTAAATGTTTTCTTTAGCTCTGGTATGTGCTGCATTGTTATGCATTCTAAAATAATATTAGAAATGTGTTGGAGTGTTTCAACTGTTTTAGTAAAGTTGATAGTTAGGAGTTTTAACTTTTTAGGATGTTTAAGCATGCTGCTGCTGATTCGTACTTTGGTTTTCCTTCTTATTCCTTTTCTGCATGCATTTCTTTCCTGTTTGACTCCTTTCTCTAAAACATTCTTTTCTCACTTGACGTTACGTTCTATTGTGTAATTGTCTGTGGAACATCTGAAAATGCACAGTAGAGTAGGCACAGTTTTTCTGTGCCTGTCCAATGCCATGTGGTGGTGTTGCTCTGAGGTGTTGCTGGTTATTTAAAAATGTGTGCTATGCCAGCTACTTTGTCTGCCAAATGGATTGATTCCTTGTGAATATGCTAATTTTCTTGTACTTTTATGGTATCTTGCTCAGTTCTTTTTGTAGTGCCTTTTGAATACTTTTTTTTTTTGCTCTGCTTTGAAAGCTCTGAAAAGACTAGATTTATATGATTTTTTTTCGATATTCTTAAAAATTGTTTTAAATTATTTTCAGCTGCATCAGGAAGAAGCAACAACTCTATGAAATATGCTTCAGTTAAATCACCTACTCTGTGTCTTAGGCTTGGCCTTTCCAGATTAGCAAGAGTCAAACCACTGCATCCAAGTGCCACCAGCAGTTAGGTGGTCAGTGACAAGGTGCCATGTGAAGGACTGTATTCAGGAAAGACTTGGGAATGCATTTTGTTTATACGTAGAGGGTGGAAAACCACTGGGCAACAAAAGCTTTACAACATCTATGGTTTTGTGGGGTAGTTGTTGAGGTACATTTCTAATATTATGGAGTTTTTATTCTGTAAAGTGCTAGGCATTCTTAAGTGCTACTGGATAATGTTATTTAATCGAGGTGAAATCTGGGTCACCAACTCATTATGAGTTATACTCAGAGATACAGGTTTGTAATCTAATTCTCTGGTATGTGAACTCAGCATTAAAATAGTCTAAACAGCGCTGTGTCAATTATGGAATTCGCTATCTTAAATAGATTCTTCAATACAAGTGAAAGTGATTGTTTAAAAAATATTTCTTGGAAGGCTTAAGCCATCACTTTTACCCCTCTTCTTGACTTTCAAAATCTGTTAATGTTTGCATATCTTAAATGTGTTTTTAATTGCTTTTAAAATGTATTTTAGATATAAATTGTATTTAAAATGTTGTATTTTGAAAAAAGTAAAGTAAAATAAAATATATAGTCTAATGAATCTTAATAATTGATTTTGTTAATTTTGAAGTCAACTTCCAAATTTTGGCTACAGCCCTACAAATGTGGGGATAACTTCTTGGAAGTCAGTAACATTAGTTAGGCTCAGACAACGAGGATCTTGGCTTGGACCCCTTAGTCTTTGTTGGAAACCATGATGTCTGGTGTGCATATGGGATTTATAAAATTTGAAGTGATTGTTACCGAGTCATGAGACTGAGTTTTTAGACAGTTTCCCATCTCAGTTCATGAATTATGCCAGATGCCACAATTGCCTCTGTATTAATTAAAGGATTTTGTCATGAACAAGTGATTTGCATTCACATAACTCATGATATCTGACTGCTTAACATACACAGTAATGTTAAAGGAATAGGAAATTGTCCTATTGCACAAAGTAGTTATGCAGGCAAAAGCATGGTGTTGCTTAAGGTAAAAAATATGGTATGACCAATTTTTAACTGCACAGTAAATACATGATAAAACAACATAGTAATAAATACATGCATATTAAAAATAATGTACATATTGCCTTATGGAAGGAATGTCAGAGGATCTATGGATCAGAGACTGTTTCTCAGAAACAGGGAAACGTGGGCGTTGTTACATGTGACCTCATTTTATCCACATGGAATCACAAAGCCATGAGTGAAGTGGGGCCTGGTGAACTGGGCTAAGTGAGTTTAGGGAAGGCACATACCTTCTCTCTCATTTGTACCTGTCTGCCTCATTTGTGAATTGTCTTAGCTTGCTAGAATGACACATGAAAAAAAGACACTTTTACCTTTGCCGGCAGATGTGCTGGAAACCGCTTCCAAACAAAGGTGAAATAGAAGTACCCAAAGGAAAAGATAAGTGTCTAAGAATAATGTGATAACTAGGAGGTCGATATTGTGTTATTCCTCTCCTTGATTCCCTTTTTTTGTGCTTACTTAACTAGATCCCTTCTGAGATGTATGTTGGATAAGCAGCTGTAGAAGAACAGGAAGCACAGAGAGCCTTGGGCCTTAGGGTGACTCAATGCAGCATCCTAATCCACTACCTTCCATTTGTGCATCAGTCATTTTCTTTCTACTTAGAGTGATCATGCTCTGCAGTCCCTTAGGGCGTCACCGTCACCTGGTCTCTTTCTTGCTACAGGGAAATTTACCTAACAATGATAAGTGTTTTCTCAATGTTAATCTTTTGGAAAATTCCTGCAGTTGGTAGATTTAGTAAGCCCTATTTTCTCTGACTTTCCATTCATCTCTTTTTTTTTTTTTTTTTTTTTTTCACAAAACATACTTTTGAAATTTGTCTCACTCTGGTCTCAGTCTTGGCATCATCTTACTTTAAAAAATCACGTCTGTCAAAATTGCTAAATCAAAATTCCACATAGGCAATTAATTAGAAAAAAAAAATCCTTTAAAAGGTTCCTGATTGTATCTTTCAAGGCCACTGTATCCAACCTGAAGAAACCAGGTCTTGCCAGTTGATGGGGTTATTTATATAAAAGGTTATCAAAGGGAATGCTCAGAAGTGACCAAATTAATTGCAGTTGTTACAATAATATTTTTAAACAATGCTTCATAGATAGGTCCATGCATCATTTCTCCAATTATTGCACAATGGTAGGTTGTGAAATGTACTTGATTTGAATCTCTGAAACTGTCAAAAAGATAGCGTGTCTCTTAGCAAGTCAGAGTTCATAGTCTTCAAATACTTGCTCTTTTAGAACTGCATCATATTAGTAAAAAAGTAATAACAAAATTGTTAAAGAAGAAATTTTTTTAAATGAAAACTTTTCTGTCAACACCTTCAAAGTCAAAGCTGTCTTGAGTATATAGCCTGTCTGATCTAGAGATCACCTCTTGCTACAGAACAAGTCTTTTTTAGGTGTTGTTTGTGACTCTGGATATACCATATTCCAAAAGATGGAATCAGCAGTATGCTAAGTGAAGTGGAATCAGCAATAATGTAAGTGAAAGCTGTCTTTGCATTGCTGTCTGCAATTCTTCTGGTTGTAAATCTCAGGAATGCATGTTGGTCATAGAGAACAGGGTTGTGTCACAGAAAAACTGCAGAATTCCACCAGCCTGGAGACAACATGCTCCAAATCTGGTGCTCTAAATCTTGGTCCAGAACAAGAGCAAAAAAAAAGTGGAAAATGCCTACAATTCAGGAATAAATGTTTGAAATTGCCTTGAATATTCATAACGCATATAAAAAAGATATGTTAAGATACACATTAAGATCTGTGAGCAACAACATGGCAATTAATATTGATGCTTCAGCAGAGCAGTTCTTAAGAAGTGCTGGTTTAGCAGTACCTGAAAGTATCTGTATTTATTTCCATCGAAACTACAACAGATACAAAGAGCACAATAACACTATTTGGTAGAGCTAACTCTCAGCTACAGAACACTATTTTTCAACATAGCCACCACCACTGATTATGCATTTTTGCTGGGGATAAACAAGAACCTGCATGCCAGACTCCTAAAAATCTGCACCAGTGAAGGTGAACTGCTGTTGCCATTGCTGAAACACACCACCAGCACCTTACTGTGCTAACATCCACTGCTTGGTCTCCAAAAAACATTCAGCAAGCATCAATGAATGTCAATGGATGCAATTTTTTCTGCATGGAGGAATTCAGGGACACATCTTTACCAATCTGGTGGCATTCTATGATGGAGTGACAGCACTGATGGACAGATTGATGGAAGACAATGGCTGTCATTTCCCCAGCAAGTCCTTTGACATGGTCCCACACCACATCCTTAACTCTAAATTGGAGAAATATGGGTTTGAAGTGTGGACTATTTGGTAGATAAAGAATTGGTTGAATGGTCACAAACAGAGAGTTGTAGTAAATGGCTCTATGTCCAGGTAGAGGCCGATGACGAGTGGTGTCCCACAGGGGTCTATCTTGGGACTGGTACTCTAACATCTTTATCAATGACATATGTGATTGGATCAAGTGCACCCTCAGCATGTTTGCAGACAACAGCAAGCTGAGTGGTGCAGTTGATAGGACAGAAGGAAAGGATGCCATCCAAAGGGATCTTGACAAACTCGAAAGATGTGTCCATGTAAACCTAATGAGGTTCAACAAAGCCAAGTACAAGGTACTACAATCACAGATATGTATACAAACTGGGAGAAGAGCAATTTGAGAGCCCTGCTGAGAAAGACTTGGGGGTCCTGGTAAATGAAAAACTTTACACAAGTCATCAGTGTGTGCGCTTGCAGCCCAGAAGGTCAATTGTATCCTGGATTGTATCAAAAGAGTGGTGGCCAACAGGGGGAAGAAAGTGATTGTCCCTCTCTACTCTGCCCTTGTAGGCCCCACCTGCAGTAATGCATCCAGGTCCATGGCCCCTAGCTCAGGAAAGATGTGGAGCTGTTAATAGTGGGCCCAGAGGAGGGCCACAAAGATGATCAAAGGGCTGGAGCACCTCTCCTATGAAAACAGGCTGAGGGAGCTTGGCTTGTTCAGTCTGGGGAAAGCTCTGGGGAGACTTCATTGCACCCTTCCAGTATTTAAAGGGATATTATAAACATGAGGGAAATCAACATTTTACAAGGGTAGATAGTGATAGGACAAGGTGGAATGGGTTTAAACTAAAGGAGGGGAGATTTAGATTAGATATTGGGAAGTTTTTTCAATCAGAGCATGGTGAGGTGCTGGAACGGGTTGCCCAGAAAAGATGTGGATGCCTTGTCCCTGGAGGTGTTCACGGCCAGGCTGGATGGGGCCCCAAGAAACCTGTTCTAGTGCTTGATCTAGTGGTTGACAACCTTGCCCATGGCAGAGTGGTTGGAACTAGATGATATTTGAGGTCCTTTCCGACTCAAGCTATTCTATGATTCATACACACTTGCATGTCAGACTTCATTTTGTCAGACTTCCCCCACTGCTGCCATCTGTCACATGGCAACAGAGTTTAACAGAATATTGTCAGAAAGATTCAACCTCTACTGTCATACCACTATCTGACTCTGATGTCATGGACCAATATAACAAAATAGAAGACATTACTTTTGGAGTAGCCCTCATAACTTAAGGTTTAGAATTTAGAGTTGATGTTCTTAATAACATAGAGTATGTAATGGAAAATATTTAAATAGAATAGAAAGTAAGAACAAGGCTTGGTCTTCCTGATTTGGAAGAACATCAAATGACACTGAACAGGCTTGCACCCGACATGGGTATTGGGATATTCCAGTGCCAGAATGAAATCTAAGCTCTTAGATCCAGCTTTCTCATTTATGTTCATTGATTTATCCTTGCTTAAGTACTCTATTGCATATTCTACTTACATTATCTTTAGAGAACCATTTTCTGTAGGAGTTTTGCTTGCTAATGAGTTTAAAAGAGTACTAAGTATTTTATCATTGTATTTATGAGTCCTGCACATTGCACTGAATTTGAATTTCTCTGTGTTTTACAGAAAACAGCTGAGATAATGTGGTAATTATTTCTATGGTGTTGAAACACCATGCTGGGGCATGGTGAAAAAAGGAAAAGGAGCTAGGTTCAATTAATCCTGTTCTGACAGAGGCTTGTCTGAATCTTTCCTAACTTCCTGGGGTGATCTGTTCCAGAACTTGAATCTAGCATAGCACGTTATTACAAAGACACAAGAGCGCTAAGAATCATATTCACATGATGGGAAAATGAGCTCAGGAGTGTGGTCATCCTCTCCAAAGCTTGTTGGCTGGCAGTGGCTTGGTTACTACTGCACAGACATCTGAACACAGCTGAAGAGAACGATTTTTACAAGGGATTTGAGTTCTACCTAAAACCATTAAAGAATTCTGTATTACAAACCTACAGCTTTGAATAATATTTAATAATACTTTTAGTTAGTAATAATACTTGAAGATTTATTTAAGCCAGAGTACTCTGTAATTAGCTCTGTTCTTTCCCACGTTATTCAGGTTGGAGCTGATGGGTCATTTTGATAACAGCATGTGAAATGCAGACTGCAGTCTGAATCCCAGGGGTTTCTCGTGGTGTCCAGGCACTGAAAAAAGATCTCACTACCAGGTGCTGCTAACATCCTGAGGAAGTGCAGTGAGGATGGTAGTGCTGCTACTACAGGAGGCAGTTCAGACCTTTCTAGTGCTTTGTGCCCCTTCCTCCTCATTCTGCAATACCTCCGTTCCTCTGGCTGCAGTCATAGTGCTGTGCCTTTTCAGAGGCTCAGTGCTACTGCTAGTCTGGTGAAGGAGATGGACATGGACTCCTAAATGATATGCTGCATGAAAGCAGGAGGAATTCAGTAGCCATGAATCATCTCACTAAGAATGCAACAGCATTTCTGATATGCATAACTGCCTGCATCATGTATGAAAGTAGACATTTTGCCTCTAAACTCTATCTAGTTAAATGCAGATAGCTTGCAACAGCTAAAAATAGATACCAGCTGTAGATGGTCCAGCCTTCCTACATTAAGTCCCTGGACTTCACACAGTCCTTACAGGAGGGTGGAACCATTGAAAGCACCCAGAGGGAGCCACTCAAAGCTAGTGAACGGCAAATTGTAGGCAGATAGATGTGCCTGAAAGATTCATCTTGCCTTTACATATTTCCAACTAATCATTAGATCTGCTTTTGATTCTAATAAAAATATATATGAGTAGGGCTGTCTTTTGTTATTACTAGTAGAAGATATATAACTGCAATTGTGGTACCTAAGGATGTATATGAAGTAAGGTTTGGAGAGGGTGGCAATTTCTTTTATCAGCCTAATTTCAAATCTTGGAAAGAAACAGACTTGCTTCTCTTATTAACAGCATGTTATTTTTTTTTAATGTGTTATATTTTCATATAGTAATTAGTTCATCTGCAGAGCTTTGTTCCTATACTTTTCCATTCATTCAGATTATATTTGGAAAAAGTATATCTTTTTCCGTTAAATTGCTCATTGGTAACCATGACACGGTTGCCCAGAAAAACTGTGCCCGTTTCTTTTTTGACTGTGACTTGATTGCTTTTAGTTTTGGAGTTGTAAGAAGAGATCACATTTTCAGATGATTGCCTAAATAGCTGCCTGTTGTTTGCATTCAGTTACCTGCTTTGCTTGCATTTTGCATTCAAAATTGAGCTGACTGGTTTTAAAAATATTATCTTTTGTACCTTAACTAAAAGACATAACTTCTTCCATCATTCTTCCCAGGTCATCTACTATGAATCTCTACTGTTTAGCTGTAAAAGCATGTAATTGCCACTTGATGTGTAACACTTTATTTTTCTGCTGTGATCTTTACTTCTATCTTCTCTTCTGCCTTCCTTTATAAACACTGATGGCAGCTTTACATGAGACCATATTTTGTGGGTCAGCCCCTGCCTAGCAATGTTAAGTCTCATTAAGTGCACCAAGTTCTCCTGACACCTGACTGGTGACTCCAGTCAAATAATGCATGATAACACCAACCAAAAATGATTCATTAAATAAAAACTACCCAAGTAGCCACAAACCCGGGCAGCAAAGAAATGGAATTCATTATATGAGTCTATACTGATTAGATTCCATTCATTTGCTTTACAAATCTTTATAAATGCTCTTTTACTAATTTAATTATTATATTAACTCTTTTGCACCTTATTGAATTCATATTATGTATTTTACAATGTAAATAAAAGCAAAGGGCCTTTCACTACAGATGATTGACTGAAGTATGGCTGGAGAGGACAGCAAACACAAGTCAGAAGTGTAATAAGAACAGTATCAACAGTAAGAAGATCCTCTGGTTCTTCCTTCTATACACCTTCATCTACCTAACAGAATGAGAAATTTTGTGCAATGACTGACAATGTAATGAGTGCATTTTTTTTTCACTGTTTTTTGTTTATAATTTACTAGAATTTTCAAAGCAACAGGAAAGCCATCCAATGAGGCACAATTCAATTCTCTTTGATAAGTTAGGAATCAGAATTCAACAAATTTAATGCCTGAGTTAAATGTTCAGCTGTAAAGAACAGTGTTGTATATACTTGTCTGTATATAGGCTTGTCTGTGTATGCACTAGAGTTTTGCTCCATACAGGTACACACAAGAATCAGAGGTGTAGTGTACCAGCTGTACACTAGCAGTCTTCAAGCACAGAGTAGGGAACAGAACATGAAAGTAAAGACAGAATTTGTTCATTATAGAATTTGTAGTGCAAGCTGTTCAGTTTTTAATTTTATTGCTGTATTATCTCCTCCAATATGAAACAAACTCTGCTGTTTCTCTGAAATCTTTCTCAAGCTTTGAGATACTATTTGTTGTGAGGGAAGGTTATGCTCTTCAGATTTTGTCTTTTTAATATTGAAACAGTTTGGTGTTTTGACTTCTTGGCATTTAGATTTTCTTTTCCACTTGCCTTTTTTTCTAGTTTCTCTCTTTCCTTCCCTGTCATTTTTTTTCTTCAAATTTATGAAGGAAATAAAAATCAAATAAGAGAGAACATGACTTCAGTGTCTCTGAATCTTATTTTGCATAAAGAAATGTGGAAGTAAGGATCAAATAATATTAGTGTTTTTTAAATGATTGTTAACATTAAAAATATAAGAAATTTAATTGATATTAATTTTAGTGTTTTCCAAAACAAATGCTTGGAGATTTTTCTTTTTTATTCCATGCCTGCTATAGCTTTATCATCATTATGCTTCTGTTCTTCTGCTTTTCAAAATATTTCTTTCAGTTTAAAAAACATTCTGTTTGCATTTTTTTTGCTCTGTATGAAATGCAAATTTCTTTATCATTCTCAAAAGAATAATAGAAAAAATAATGAATTGGGATGTTAGCTATTCCTCCATGGAACCTGTCAGGAGAACAAAAATAGATTGCAGTTTGCTGAATAAAAGATCACAGAAGTCTGTTCCATTAGTATTCTAAAATGAAACTTGTTCTGCAGCAATTTATTTTGATGACAGAACGTCTAAAAGGCTGTCAGAACCTATAGAGGATTAAGTTTAAGTAGAAACAGGATTGCCTAGAAATAGTCATTTCAAAATTACAAGTAGTTTAGAGGGCTAAGAGGAAGCTGTAAATGAAATGTCAGGAGGCACTCTTTGGATTCTAAATAAAATTCTATGGATTAACTTTGAATTACCTTCATCAGAGACTTTATGGTTTTTAGCAAATGATGCAAGCAGCACAGAGGAAGATGTTCTGGGGGCGTTAGTTGACAGCTGGCTGGACATGAGCCAGCAGTATGCCCAGGTGGCCAGGAAGGCCAATGGCATCCTGACTTATATCAGAAATAGTGCAGTCAGTAGGACTAGGGAGGAGATCAACTCTGTACTGAGCACTGGCGAAGCTTCATCTCAAGTACTGTGTTCATTTTCAGGCCCCTCACTACAAGAAACACATTCAGATCCTGGAGCGTGCCCAGAGATGGGTAACAAAGCTAGTGAGGGAGTTTGGAATACAAATCTTATGAGGAGAAGCCAAAGGAACAGGGATTTTTTAATCTGGAGAAGGGGAGGCTCAGAAGACACCTTGTTGCTCTCTACAGCTACCTGAAGGGAGCTTGTAGTGGGGTGGAGGTTGGTCTCTTCTCTCAGGTAACTAGTGATAGGTTGAGAGGTAACGGCCTTAAGTCACATCAGCCAGGGGAAGTTCAAGTTGGAAAAAAATTGTCTGGTTGCCTTAAAAACTGTCCACTTTTATGTGTGAAGCAAGGTTTTGGGTGCAATCTTGGGCCCTAATATATAATTAACCTAAGTGTAATGGAAGCAGAAGCTGATACCAGGCTTTTCCTAGCTGCTAGCTGTGCACCTGCACATTATGCAAGGCTAATATTTTTTGCCTTGTTTAACACTGACTGCAAGATTTTTTCTAGCAATTTTGACTTACTTTCCTAAAGAAATCCAAGCTAACCTGTAGTTACACATGAAAAAAAAAATTCCTCTCTTTCAAGGAAAGGTTGTTATGTTCTTCATCATTTGCTAAAGCTGTAGAAATCATTAAACCATTTTGTTTTTCTGGTTGAATTCAAAAATTTCAGTGAATCAAAAACACCTGTAAAGTAATTTCAGGCCACAGAAAAAATATATATGCTGGTATTTTTTAAAAAATTCTTATTGGAATGAAGCAAGATTTGAAATGAAAACTCACTTGGGCATAGAAAAAGAAATGAACTGTTTTGTCTTTTTCTGTTGCCAGCCTGTGTTTATCCTAAGCAGTTTTGTACATATGCCATGAATTTACAAATAGTTTTGTTCAATATAATATACAATAATTTTGCAGATAAAACTTCAAGATAAAAAACAATCCACTCAGCTCTTGTGGTGGTAAGAGTATATTTTTTCTACATTATTTCTGTATAGTCTGGGACAGCACTAAAATTAGACAAATCAGAATGAAATACTCTGCAGCTTATGTAGAGATTTACGTGAATGAAGTATGTATGTACATGTATGTGTGCTTAAGCACTGGAAGAAACAAATGAACAAGGGTTCAACAACTGTCTGATATTGATAATAAAGGACACTATTCCTAGGACCCTGCTCCCATTTGTGAAACTGAGAAGCATGGTGTTTTTGTCACAGCCAGGGAGCCTACACTCCAGTGAGACCACACCACAGAGCAGGTGACAAAGACTGAAAAATCTTAGAACCTGTATCACTTACACCATTCATTTTCTTATTCCAAAAGAAAAACAGACATATAATTCAAACATACAAGTAAAATAAGATGATGAGTAATTACTTTGCCCAATATTTATGGAAATTGAATTCAGAAAGGTTCCGATGTGAAGGACAATGCCCAAACAGCAAGTGACTTCTAAAAGATACAAATGACTATTTCCCCGTCACCAATAAAGAACCCCAAAAATGTGATGAGGACTCAGTAGCTGTCATTTCTTGTTTTCTGTGTGACACACAAGTGGTCTTGGCTACAACATTTGTGAGTATGTGGATTTGAAAACAGAGTGAAGTAAACTTGTGATAGAATGTATGTGAGAGGATAAAGTAAACTTAGAGCTTCTGTAAAAAAAAGTCACCTTTCATATCCATAATAAGATCTCACATGAATTTTGTTACACTAATTCTCTAAATTAGTTTCAACTGTAGCTAAGTTAGGGAAGATTTATCTTTCAGTGAATTACCCTATGTCTCATTTGTGTTCCCATTCTTGGAGTTTGTATTGACAGAATGTGAAAGCCTTGAAACAAACATTGAGTAAGGTCTCTAATAACACTGCAGACTGTATGTTTTTTGCCTTTAAAAATGTCTTGATCCTGCAGAAGCAAAGCACACTGCTGAAGTAAAAAATTGTTAGCAAATGAAAGGATGGAGAAGACCAAATGAGTTTTCTTTATTTTCAGATAAAAATCTTTTGCTTCAAAAAATGTCCTCATGGTGTGATTTTCAAATACTGAGTTTTTTGGTTTAAATCAACCTGCAGTTCCAGCTACTATTGAACAATTACCTACTGTGGATTTAAGGTGGGAACCTGCTTTGCACATGACTCCAGATGAAGCAATGATGCGTGTCTGGATCCAGGAACCAAAAATATATAATGCAAAACAGAAAATGCAGTCTTCAAGGAAGTTGAGTGATGGCTCTTTCTCTGCATCAGGAACGAAAAAAGAGAATGTAAGCTTGTGTGCTATCTGGAGAACAAACTGCCACTATATCAAGGTTTGGTATTTATTTATATTAATAGCATCTGACTGAAGTAAGGTGAGTTGATAGTATACCATATGCAGACAGTAGTAGGTAAATGGAATCGTGGATAAAGCCGCTATTTCTTACTTCTGTAGAAACAGATGTACCCATTACTTATTTTTTATAGTGACTCCCAGTAAGAAGATTAGTAGCACTAAAGGTTCACTGTCACTTCCCACCTGCAAGGGGAGGAAAGAGGTGACCAGATTAGCAAATAGCCCCAGTTATATTAAGGTAAAACAATAGGCAGAGGTCTGCACACAATCACCACTTTTAATGACAATCTATATACTACAATTATCTCAGAAATATTTTCACACAATTATCCTCAAAATATTGGCTCTCTAACACTTAGAATCTATCTTAAGCTATGCAGCTAAACTACATGATCTTAAGGAACCAAAGTAAGCCTCGCAACTGCTTAACAACTCTATGATTTAATAACTGTACAAGAGATACAGCTTTTAAGAAGACAAAATAAGTTTTGCAATCACTTAATAATTTTACTAGAGAAAAAGAACAAAAAAGAGAAAACTGAGGAAAACAGAGAAAGAACAAGAGTCAGAAAAATGGACAGGGAAAAGATTGATCACTGGTCCATTTTGAAGGACTGTTTTGAGGAGTTCCAGTGTTGGCCCGCAGTGCTGGAGAACAGATGAGGGAGATGAATACACTTGTCCAGAGGCTGTAGTCTTGAACCAGCAAACAGCAACGATGAACACCAAGAAGACAAAGAAGGTGAAAAAGACAATCCATGGAGTCCCTTTGATGTATGCTAATGATTATGACTGCTAGGTTTGCAGGTGCACTGTCCCAAGGTTGTAAACAAGTGAGTTTGCAATAACAAGTTTGTCAAAAATAAGGTTTTAGCCAAAATTTTCTCATGGGAAGGGTAAGCCTGTTTCTCAGAGAAGCAGGACTAGCCCATTGAGAGTACAGGATATCACACTTGCCGACATCAGCCTTTGACTGGCTGTCGTGGTGATGGCCTTGCACTGCAAGTGTTTGATACACATCAAGCACACCCTAGAAAATCAGAAAGTGTTTTTTGTCGGTCCTTTACATTCACATAGAAAAGGCTTTTCTCTGTTAAATAGCAAAACTGTTATTATATTTGACACTACAACATAGCGCACTTCACTTTCAGAGTGAAGGAATCAATCAGTCATTCTTGTGAGATCACAGAGAAAATATGCAATAGATTTTATGAGTTTGAAGCGATCCTGTGTTTACCTGCTGCTGACAGATCCCAGTCTTACTCTGTCATTTTTTGTTTACTATTACAGAAAATTTTTGGAAAGGCATGGCTGACAAAGTAAAAGTGAACTAAGTGAAATACTGATTCTTACTATGCCCTCTACAAGCAGAGCAGGCAATGATGTGCAGAACACAAGGAAACACGCTATTCCAGAGAAATTTTTGGAGACCCAAGTAGAAAAGCCTACCAAAAAGGATCAAACAGAATACAATGATGAAACAGCTCTTCCATTTTTTTTTCTTTTCCCCATCAATTAAGTACACAGTGCAAGTAATGATTGGTTCAGTTGCGTACATGGTAAATTTTTGTAGGTATCTGTATCTGTGCATGGGCTGTGCATATTGTAGGTCAATGTTCTTTTACTTCGAAATAGTCCAGGCAACCAAAATCAAATTTGAAAAACATTCCTTTTTCCTAACCTATATCCTTGTTGCGATTAGACATCCTTCACAACTAGCTGCAAAAAAAATGGAGACTGTAGAAATAGAAAGTGATTTGTTCTTCATGTTCATAGAATCATAGAATGATAGGATCACCAAGGCTGGGCACACTGTTGGCTCATGTTTAGCTGAGCATCGACCAACAACCCCAGGTCCATTTCTTCCACACAGTCTTCTAGCCACTCTGCCCCAAGCCTGTAGCGTCACCTGGGGTTCTTGTAACAGGACCCAGCACTTGGTCTTGTTGAACTTTATCCCACTGGCCTCAGCCCAGTGATCCAGCCTACCTAGATTCCTCTGAAGGGCCTTTCTACCCCCAGGCAGATCGACACTTCCTCCTTACTTGGTGTCATCTGCAAACTTACTGAGGGTGTATTCAATGCCCTCAATCAGGTCATCAGTAAAGATTCTGAACAGGACAGGCCCCAATACTGACCTCTGGGGAACAACACTCATGATTGGTCACCAGTTGGATTTAACTCCATTCACCACCACTCTCTGGGCCCGGCCCTCCAGCCAATTCTTCATCTAGCAAAGAATGTACCTGGCCAAGCCACGGGCTGTCAGCTTCCCCAGGAGAGTAGTATGAGAGACCGTGTCAAAAGCTTTGCTGATGTCTAGCTAGACTATATAAACAGCCTTTCCGTCATCCACCAGGTGGTTCACTTGATCATAGAAGGAGATGAGATTGGTCTAGCATGACCGGACTTTCATGAATTCATGCTGTCTGGGCCTGATCCCCCAGCTGTCCTGCACATGCTGTGTAATCACACTCAAGATGATCTGTGCCATAGCCTTCCCTGACACCAAGGTCAGGCTGACAGGCTCTAGTTCCCCAGATCCTCATTACGACCCTTCTTGTAGATAGGAGTCACATTTGCAAGATTCTGATCCTCTGGGACCTCTCCAGTTGACCGAGAATGTCCAACTATGTTCTGGACTGCACTAAAAGAGGAGTTGCCAGCAGGGGGAGGGAGGTCATTGTCCCCCTCTACTCGGCTCTTGTGAGGCCCCATCTGGAGTACTGTGTCCAGGCCTGGGGCACCCAGCACAAGAAAAACTGTGGAGTCCTTGGAACGGGTCCAGAGGAGGGCCATCAAGGTGATCAGAGGGCTGGAGCACCTCTTCCATGAAGAAAGATTGAGGGAACTGGGATTGTTTAGCTTGGAGAAGAGAAGGATTCGAGAAGACCTCATTGTGGCCTTCCAGTACTTGAAGGGAGCATATAAACAAGAGAGGGTACAACTGTTTTCGAGGGTAGATAGTGATAGGACAAGGGAGAATGGTTTTAAACTAAGACAGGGGAGATTTAGGTTAGATATTAGGAGGAAGTTTTTCACACAGGACGTGTTGACACACTGGAACAGGTTGCCCAAGGAGGTTGTGGGTGCCCCATCCCTGGAGGCATTCAAGGCAAGGCTGGATGTGGCTCTGGGCAGCCTGATCTAGTTGTTGACAACCCTGCACTCAGCAGGGGGGTTGAAACTAGATGATCATTACGGTCCTTTTCAACCCAGGCCATTCTGTGATTCAATGAGAAGGGGGGCACAGTAACCTCCCTAGCCCTAAACCCCTAACCCTAAACCTAAGCACTAACCCTAATCCCTAACTTATCCATTGATAAGCCTCCACTTGCCAGACAGGCAGACCCAATTGCCTGCTGGCCGTTACTTGCTTTTTCCCAAAGGGCTCCAGGGTGGACCTTATAGAGGCCTCCCAGTACCTGAAGGGGGCCTACAGGAAAGCTGGGGAAAGACTTGTAGCGACAGAAGGGCATGTAGTGACAGGACGAAAGGAAATGGCTTTAAACTGGAAGAGGGTAGATTTAGACTAGTTATTAGGAAGAATTCTTTACTATGAGGGTGGTGAGACACTAGAACAGATTGCCCAGAGAAGCTGTGGATGTCCTCTCCGTGGAGGTGTTCAAGGCCAGGCTGAATGGGGTTCTGAGCAACCTGGACTAGTGGGTGGTGTCCCTGCCAATAGCAGAGGGGTTGGAACTAGATGATCTTAAAGGTCCCTTCCAACCCAAACCATTCTATTATTCTATCATAGTTGAATAAGTGACTTCCATTTATACCTCTAAGGAGTCAAACTTTTCACTATTACTGTGCAATTGCAAACTCTAGTTTTTACTATCTCTAGTTAATAACTTTTTCTTTCCTAGTTATAAAATGTCTTCATTTTTGAAGGCCTGAAGCAATGAGAAAGAGTAAGATAGAGATGTTCAAATCCGCTTTCCTTTGTCTGCAAGATTTTTCTATACAGTAGTTTTCTCTTACTTGTCAAGATATAACTGGCAGAGGTGCTAGGGTGTTTGCCCCTTCTTTTAGGAGTTTTTCAGTGTCTGATAGAGCAAATAGCCTCAGAAACAATGACAAATGGCCCTGGAAGAGACTAGCATTATAACTAGCAAAACATTTGTCTTGCGTGTCTTAAATCTTGTCTATTCTCTGATTACATTTACTGATCTAAGTGTAAACAACCTTTTCCTACAAGTCTTTCTGCTATTTTTGCTGTAATTTCTACCAGCCTTGATTTCTCTAACCAGTTCATATACATGCAGTCCAATTAATTATGCTGCAGTTTGGCACCAGCTTTACCCAAGTACCGTATTAAGCCAAGAATTCTCAGGGAGTTGTGATCCCCTGGAGTGGTCATGAGTCCAGCAGCTCATTTGAAGAGGAGGAGATTGCAATGAGAAGTTGATGGGAAACAGCAGTAAGGTTTCAAGACAAGGTTGGAATTTCTGTTGAAAACCCTTTATAAAACTCTCTGCATACACTGTTTAGAAAATTGGTGAAGGGTGGATTTTGTCAAGCAGAAGTTGCAAACTAACATTTGTTTCTGACCTGACTCTGCATTGAGCTTTATCCAAACTGATCTCTTTGCACATAGACTTTCATTTGTGTCCATGTACCTGAAATCCCAGCCAGTGGACATTCAAACACAATGTTCCTTTTTTTCCCCCTCCTCTTCCTCAAGGGAATCTATATATGTATGTAATCACAGAATATCCCAAGTTGGAAAGATCTTATATGGATCATCAAGTCCAACTCCTGGCTCCACAAAGAACCACCCAAATTTCAAACCTTATGTCTGTGGCATTGTCCAACTCTGTCAAGCTCAGTGCCATGACCTCTTCCCTGGGGAGCCTGATCCAGTGCCTGAGCACCCTCTGGTAAAGAACCTTCTCCTAATCCTCAGCCTGACCCTCCCCTGATGTAGCTGCATGCCATTCCCTCAGATCTTGTCACTGTCACTCTAGAGTCTTCTCTAGAACACTGTGTGGCCCTCTAATCCCCTTGCGAGGAAGCTGTAGGCTGCCCTGAGGCCTCCCCTCAGCTTCTTCTTCTGTGCTGAACAAAGCAAGTGACCTCAGCCACACCTCATACATTTTGTTCCATAGACACTTCATCATCTTTGAGTGCTCTCTTAGTTTTACGTCCTTCTTCTATTGTGGCACTGAAAACTGCACCACAGAGCTTGAGGTTAGGCCACACCAGCACAGAGCAGGGTGTGGCAATCCCTTCTGTCAACTGGCTAGCAGAGCTGGGCCTCATGTACCCCAGGGTGCAGTTGGCCCTTTTGGCTGCCAGGGCACACTCCTGACTCAAATTCAAGTTGCCATCAACCAGAACCTTCAGATCCCTTTCTGCGGGCCTGCTCTCCAGCCTCTTATCTGTGCATAGATCCAGAGTTGCTCCATCCAAGGTCTAAAATCTGGCACTTGCTCTTGTTAAACTTCACACAGTTGGTGATTGCTCAGCTCTCTGTCAAGATCTCTGTAAGGTCTCTCCAGTTCTGAGGAAATCTACAGTTCCTGCTAATTTAGTGTCATCTGCAAAATTACCTAGTATGCATAGACATGGCCAGTACATAAGGGATGCAGAATAATGGCCTTAAAGTGATGGTTTTCTCCTGCTCTGTTTTTGTTTAGGCAGACAGAAATAACTACTAGGTGGCTTTTCAAAGACGTTACCAGAGCTATTGCCTTGATACTGTCTTGCCTAATCTTCATTCTGGGTTATTTTTACAAGTTATACATTTTTGTAGTTGCATCTGTATCTCGATGAAGCTCATGTGATTGTCAGTGCATTGCATGCTCTTTCTCCTGAACGGAGGAGGTCAGTGCAGTGAGCTACAGGAACTTGCATCAAGTAAACCCTAGCAAGACAAGCAGATCAGTGTGTGACCATCTTATAGCTGCAAACAAACAGGTTATTTCACCAGATCTATAGGCAGCCAACGTTTCCTTTGCTTCGGTATCCTACTCAGTAGGTAGGGTGTGAATGCTGGACTTCAGAAACTTACTTTAATCACCACGCCATAGAACTTTCCTCAGTCAAATAGTCCCGATTCAGGCAGTTATGAAGTGGGATGAATAGCAATAACTTCTGATTGTCCTTAGTTGAGGGAGATGGGGATGATTGTCTGGGACCTCTTCCCTTAAGATGTGGTACTTACTATGTCATATAACCTACAGTATCTAGCCAAGGATTGGTTCTCCTTCATAACATCATTTCCCCTTTCCCATTTTAACTCTTCTAGAAAATAAATAGCAATACAATTTCCCCAGTTTATTTAATTATTTGGCTTGGTAGTGCTCTGTCATCAGAATGTCTGAAGGAAAGCTTTAAATGTAGAAGTCTGCGGGTTGACCTTTAAGTCTTAGTTTTTTAGAATGAATTTGAGCTTTCTTGCTGGTGGCTTTAATTCACTGATGCATCTTAATGGCAAATTGATTTTTTTTTTCCCTAAATATTGTATTTACATTAAAAAAAAAGGAAAATTATATTTTAAGGAAAGATTTGATAAAATGAAAATGATGTATTTGATGTATGCCCTGAGTTTCATGATTTGAAATTACTTTCATTAAGAAAAGGCACATAATAATGACATGAGTTTATTGCGTAAAACTCTTTGCTATATTGCAAGGAAGTAGATTATTACTAGACAGTATCTCTGTGACTGTAGCAGTAGCAGGAAGCTGTTGCAAAGGAACTTCTGTCTGGAGCTCTTCCATACTAACAGGGGATGGCTCCCCTCTTCTTTCTCTCCTTGCCCCTAATTTTGTTTTAAACTACATCTAACAGCTGTGGACCATCAAGTGGATATTCTAGGGCCTGAAAATGTCAACTCAGCTCACTTTCTTTTCTTAGCTTCACAGTAAACCTGTGAAGAGCCAGCCAACTTTCCTTCTAATCTTGGCCTACAGACACTCCAAGGCTCACTGAACTCTTTTTCCTCCTCTTCTCAGATACAGACGATGTTCTTATAATAAAGGAATGACATTCATACTGTTTGGAGATGTGCGTGGGGTGAGGAGGGTGAGGAGAGTGAACCAGTGGTGAAGAGAGAGTAAATAGAAGCTGCATAACTTTCAGAAGAATGTGAAAAATGTGAAATTGGGATAGCAAAGGTAGTGAGGTTGGAGAAAACACAAAAACAGCCAAACTGGTTGTCTTGGCAAAGATGTGCCTTTGAGAAACAGCAAGGATTTGGCCCTGCATCATAGTTAGTCAGATTCCCTTGTCTGTAGCATTGGATTAGCCCCGCAGAATTTGTGAACTTATAGCTTATATGCATATATATGCACAGACGTAAATATGCATGTGCACATCTACACACATTCAAACACACTCCTACTCACACACATTTTTATATCTACTAAGCCTGTGTTGTTGAAAAGACAGTATCTGTATTTGCCAGCACTCTATGTGCTAAAAGTTCCATAAGACCTCATTGTTTAAAAGAAATAGGCCAACTGATGATGATCAATAGGCTATTTGCATGATTGTCTATTTACATGGCAGGAAGAAAGGCTTCTCTTTCAGAATTAGTAGTATGTGCCAAATACCACCTCAGTTTTCCAGTTGTTCTGGGATTTTCTTTTTTCAGAATTGGTCCAATTCATTCTTGTTTTAACTAGTTTTCAAATAAAAGAAAGAAAGAAAAATTCACAGTTTTTTTTCCCTTTTGGGGAAATCTGAATGAAAATATATTTGTGGTTTGGCAAAAATAGACCAACATGGTAAATTTTTGACAATATGATTGTTGGAATGGAGTTAGTGAAATGACTTCTGATTCTTGAAAAGAAAAATTATAACAGTAATTCTTGGAGAAAATATTTCAGCATGCTTTTTGATAACCAGTGCTTTTGAAAACTAGCAAACATGTACTTACATATTTTTTTAATGTTTTTTTTTTCTTGACAGTTGTTGGACAGAAACTGAAAAATACTAGTCCATCCACACCTATCACCCCAGAGACTGGGTCGCCACAATGCCTTTGGAATTTAATAACAGATGTTTTGAAAGGCATTTTAACTTCTAGCACTGAAAATAATGTCTGAAAAAGAAGCTAAAGTTTTGGTCATTGAGTATATATGCTAGTATATAGTATATTATATATATACTGCAGTATAATAGTATATATTTAAAAATTAGGCAAGAAATGGCTTATCTTTGAACTGAAATTAAGGCAACTCTGGCTACTACTTCTAAAGTTATCTTCCTGTAACATTTATTGATATTGTATAGCATGTCACTATTTTTACAGCATGCTTGCACCTTGCTATACCCACTTGTTAAACTTAATTGTAATGGCTATTAATATTAAAACACTACTGTTCTTTTCCAGAAAAAAAAAGGAAATTTGATGATACTGAGATTAGATAAGCCCTTTTTCCCTGCCTTGCAACACTTTGTGGCTATGAGCACTCATATGTTCCTCCATGAATATACAAATGACAAATGTATGTTTTGACCAGTCCTGCCTTGAAACATAATTTTCATATTACTACACACATATCTCTATGAGAATATATACTCATATATATTTGTAAGATTAAAAGTTTTTCAGATTGTTGCAAGGAAGTGCAGTCGCTAATTAAAATGGAAACGGTGAACCACAGAAAAATTACATTTTGTGCTCAGTACTGAGGTAGGCTGATTCTGGTGTGCTCCTGCTGAGCACTGCAAGAAGGCCGGGTAATCTTCCTTGATGAATTTTCCAAGTAGGGTCTGAGCCAGCATGCAGTAGGACAGCAAAAGGAGATGTGTGTGGACTGGTGTTAGTTTGTGCTGTGCATATACATTTGAAAATACAATTGCTGCAGCAGATAAGGGAATGGAAATACACTGATTTCAGGATTTTCCAATGCAGATAGGTAGAAGCATTTACTAGACTAAAACTTTAATGTTTCTCTTATAGGTGGGATGGATTTTTCTTCAGAATGTCTGGTATGATGCTACATTTTGGTTCTAACGGAAAAGCAATGTTGGTAACAGACCAGTGTTTATAGTTGCCTGCTAAGCAGTGTTGTACAGTGCCAAAACCATTCTCAGTGAAGGGCCCAAGGAGCTGGGAGGGAACAGAATTAGGACAGCTGACTTAAACTGGCCAAAGGGATATTCCATACCATATGACATCATGCAGAACTAGTACTATGCACACTTAACGGAAATGTATATGAAAGTCATATTGAAGTAAATGCATACCATATTTCTCTAGACTTTAAAAGCTTTTAAATGATGTTAACAACAAATGTAAAATAAAGGTCTTACCTTGCAAAACTAAGATCTTGAGGAATATTACCAGATGAAAAAGTGAATTTTTCAGGAAGTTCGTTGGATTATTACCAGTTTGTTCTTGCTGAAGACCTGTCCCTATCACTTTCTGCGGAGTATTTATTTGAGATGCTCCCATCCTGGTTGCGGTTATCTGGGTTAATGACTCACCATCACTACTTTTCAAAGTAGAGATTTTTCTCCCCTGCTTATTTCCCCTGCTTATTTCTTCCCTGCTTATGTTCTAGCCTGTGCAGGAGTTGCTTGTGCTGGCAGCTTCCTGTAGCCAGGGCTGTGGTTCCATGTAGGCTGGGACCCGGAGGACAGAATGGTACAGATATGACACAGACATGAAGCCTATGCTGAACTGCAAGTAACCAGCTCCTTTAGCAAGTAAAGTAAACAGATACCAAATAACCATAGTTTTAAAATATTATGTTTTATTAAATTTTTAAAGTAACATAAATATCATATTAACAATTTTATGGCTGAAGTTCTCAGAAGTTGCGAATTTTCCATTTTAACCGATTTGTGAGCTCAGAAGAGCCTTTACATCAGAAACCTTGTACGTAAGATTTATGATATTTATAGTTGTCTCATAGCTAACAAGAGAATAGAAATAGCAGATAGAACCATATAAACTTTGGACAGCAGGAGA
Source organism: Numida meleagris (assembly GCF_002078875.1). Classification (NCBI taxonomy): domain Eukaryota; kingdom Metazoa; phylum Chordata; class Aves; order Galliformes; family Numididae; genus Numida; species Numida meleagris. The sequence continues at coordinate 641,506 of NW_018363448.1, forward strand.
ATATTTGTTTTACTAAGTAAAACTGGAGTCTGCCAAGATTATGTAAGAACAACAAACTTTTTGTAAGCAACTTCATGTTAATCTGAACAAAATAATTCAAATCATAGTTGAATTTTTAGCAATAAAGTGGGATAGTAATTAATTATTCCCCAAATACATTTTTTTTAATTGTCTCAAGTAAGTCCGTATCACCTTCATACCAATATTTAGCACCATACAGTGAAATATTCATCCTTTTAATTTATGGTGAATATATGGTATATTACTTACTCTGTACTAGAACAAAAGATCTAATTGTGATAAAAATTTAAAAATCCACCTTTGCTTTCTGCAGTAGTATGTCATTGCTGGAAGAGCAACACCATGCTTTCAACCAAGAAGCTGTAGCTTATTTACAAATAAAAGAATGCCCTCTCCACATCCCTTTCCCAATTGCTCATTCATTATAATTATTTGATTATTTAATAGTACTACAGGTTAGGTTTTCTTTGCATTTGAAACTATGATAGGTTTTCTTGCTTCTTGCATCTTAAACTGATTTAGAACAGAGCACACAAAAGAAGTGTGGCCTGTTATTTCAGTATAAACTCCTCTGTGTTACCCTCTCTGTATGTTGTATGAGAAGACTTGTGCTGAAAGATGTAAACATGCACACAGACAGCTATAATTATGCTTTCTTGGAAAATGTAAAATAAATCCATTGAGGAGGCGGGCAATGTGCCAACAGAAAGTTGAGTATCAGTATGTCTGTTACCCATTTCTTCTACCAAGAAATAATGTAGTTTTCTTAACAAAGTTATTGGGGTGAAAGAGGATGGAGGAGAGAAATTTTATTTTTTATAGCAGACATGCTGGTTGTCAGTAAAATAGCAGTTTCAACTCTGATTCATTTTAGGGATTTGTTGTTGTTGTTACAGCAATTTAATAAAAAACACAGATACTTCTTAATTCCAAGCTTATATTCATTGTTCTTCGACAATGAAATGATAGTCAGTGTTTCATTGCTTTCATACAGCTATAGCCTACAGAAATAGTGTTTACATGGAGTATTAACAGGACATGAGTACACTGGGTCCAACAGTCATCCATGCTATTTCTGTAGCAGCACTGCAGGCTTCCAACATTGTGAGTGGGTAGCTACACTGCTAGTTCATAGGGTACAAACAGTCACAGACAATCTTGTTACAGTCTTGTGGCAGATATTTTCTTCTGTGGCTATGCAGAATGACTGCTAATACTGTTCTCTGTGCTGCCTGTTGGTTGTTTGGGAAAGAACTGAACAGGTTGTTGGGGAGCCTTTTAATTTATCCATCTTATTAGAAGAAATCAAACTGATCACAAAATGCTGATGGAGCTCTTCCCCTGCCCCTTGGGAGGCAGAGTCCTCTAGGTTTGGCAGCTCATGCTTCTCTGATTTCTTGCATCTCCCTTTCCTCTTTGAGCTGGATGTGCTATATCTAGCAATCCTGGTATGAGCACAAGCTGTAGAAATGCCCCTTGTAGCTTCTCCCTATAGCACTGACCATGCTACCTCTATAGACGAAAACAAAAATAAAAGCCTGAGTGAGTCCTGTTTCAGTCATACAGGTAGTAAAAAATCTAGCCTTCAGCAATGAGTAGCATACATTCCTGAATTGTTCACATTAATTTGAGCACGAATCAGAGGTCATCACCGGACCTCTGATTTAACTGAACAAGAGCCTTAGCTTGCTTTTCTTTTGAGAAAAGATTGTGAGTATACACGAAAGAGAGATAGACATGGAATAAGAAAAGAAAAAAGCTGTCACTCGGCATTTTTTATATTTTCTCCAAGACTTGGATTTCTTCAGAGTACGTTTAAGTACACTGAGAAGCACAAAGTAAAACATGTCTAAGTCATAGCTTGAGGTGAGAAAAAATTCTTTTGTGAGGTCCAGCTTTCCATGATTACTGTCAGAAATGGCAGATAAATACCATTGCCATGTGTCAGTTTCTCCACTGGGGTTTTTCTATGGTTTCTCTCCTGTTGTGGTTCTGATAATCACCTGAAAAAGGTGAAAAAAGATTCAAGTTTCACATGTGTTATGTCTGTGTAAAGACAAGCTAACAGCTTGGTCTCCCCCACAGGCTAAGGCCAGAGCACTGGAACCAGCTTCTGGCAATGTTGCATAGGGAATGAAAGGTCTCCAGAATAGCATATGCCATCTGCAATTGCAATATTTCTGTAACATCCCAGTTGTTTTTCAAGGATGAGTAGTAGCTTTGCAGTGGCTGTTACCTTCAGCAAAATGCTGACGTGCTTTAGAATGTGATACCACCAATGTTCTGAGTGAAGCCTGAAGTGTCCTTTTACACATGCAGAAATCAAGTCCAAACATACTCATCGTGAGCAGGTACATATCAGACTTGTTGGAACAATACAGACTGTGCAAATAACTATGAATGCCTACAGGCATATTTGAAGGATGCATGGCATGACTAGCATTGGTGAAGGGAAGGCAGCAAACTTTACTCATAGCTAAACAATAGTATGTCTAGTCTATATACACTGTTGTAGGTGTAGCACATCTGCAGTATTTGACTTTTCTGTGAGACTCAGTATTTCCTTACAATGTGTACAGCTTAAGATCTACAATCCCCTTAGCTATTGCTTCTCTTTCTATGTAAGTCAGGCACTTAAAGAGACTTCTTGGAGATGAGCTGGAATTCTTACGTCATTTTTTTTAAATGAATTTTGTTTCTAAACAGTCTGCAGTTTTGTTTTGTTTTGTTTTAAGCCTTTCATATAAGAAGACTGGAAGCTGGCTGATGATCTGATTATTTACTTGAGGGAATGCAGTCTTTCTAGAGGCATCCCTATGGTGACGTGCCTCACTTTACTAAGGTAACCATAGTCCCAGTTAGTCAAGTACAATGCAGCTGACTTTCACCATATACACTGCTACAGAAGAAGCATACATAAAATATCTGGATGCCAGCTTGTAAACCTGGTCTTCCAGGCCGTGACATCTTACATTAGCACAATGCACAGAATGCGCTGCCAACTTTCTGGCACTGGAAAACAGATAGCTAACAACTAGTACAGTTTCATTTAGAAAGCATGTTTTCAAGTCAAGAGCTTAAAAAAAAAATTGCATCTTTGTAAACTGTGTGCTAAACCTAATTGAACACAGATCACAAGTAATGTAATAGGAGCCTTTGCTAGGGAATGCTGGAGTCCTGCTGTTTTGGCTACCAGGTTTCTGGTTAGGGTATGCTGTGGGCATCATTCGGCAGTTGCTTAAAATTAGATCCATGGGGCATACAAGCATGAGTTTAATTCCTTGTATCTTTACAAATCTGAATCAGTTTGGATGCCCAAATAAAAATACATTGTCTTCATAACTTTCTCTTGCCTTTGCTACCACAACCAAGTATACCTTTTAAAGAATGCCAGCTTTGTAAATACTATTCTCAGCTCTCAAAAGAGCCACTATGTCATTTTTTGCGATGTAGCATTAAGACAGCTAATGTGACACAAGTCTAGACAAACTGGATTCTGCAATTGTTTCAAAAACCAGCTGTTTTAAAGTCTCATAATCTTAACATGCTTATTCAGTGTAATCTGAATAAAATATATTCCAGTATTACTTTTGATTTTGTAAATCTGATAGCATGACTAAATTTGTTGCACTAAGGCTGTCATTGCACCAGCTACTTTGAAGAAAGCTCTCTCTTTCTCTGGTCTTCCCAGGGGAATTCATAGTTCACTAGGTGAAACAAATATCTCCAATGGCCATAAGCTTTAGTAAGATCCTTGAATTCCTTTCTAAACTGCAGAATTATTATATTAAATTTAATTATTTTTTTAATTATTTATATTAAAAAACATTACTTTCTGAGCACATGACGATTTTTACACAGAAGTCAACCTTTGAAACCTTTCTTAACCTCAACAGAAATAAGTTTCAGACTCTCCTGACAAGTGGTAGCAGAATTGTCCTGATTGGTAAGATTCCCTCCATACATGTCTATACATATTTTTCACCAGTTGAAGTGATCAACTGCAAAGTGATTCAGCTGTAGTGAGATCCTGAAGGGCAGTATCAGTTTGTTTTTGAGCTACAGGGAGGCAAATGGAATGGAGAAAAGGACCTACTTCTCAAAAATAATAATGAGTTTCTGAATGTTTCTTCAATCTTTTAGGTATTCTTCTCTTTATCCTCAGAGTAAGTAGAGCATTTTTCAAGCTGAATAAATGTTCAAGCAAAAGTGATAAATGCAAGATCAAGGCTGTTTAATGGAAGATAGCTGCAACCTTAACCAATGAGAGAAAAAATGCCTCTCCATAAGAAAGCAGCATGTGAGTGAGTACAGTTAGCATAGGTACATGAATTCTCCTTGTGTCTTCAGTTGTGGCTTGAAAGTATCAGTCCTCCGTAGCAATATAAGACAAGATCTGAAAACTGTTCAGTGTGATCACTGGCCTAGTGTAACTGTTTGTTTTTTTTTTTCCCTCTAGGTTTTGAAAAATAGAAAATGTAAAATTTCTGAATGATAATAAAGGATAAATAGCCTCTTTAGGAAGTCCTCTTAAAGGTTAATTTCCTTGACTGGTTCTTCTCTGATGGCATTATTTTCTTCCAAGGTTCTGTGCTTTCAATTTGCCTCTTTTCTGGAGGAGGATGGGATTAAAATAATCTAAAACAGGTAGCACATGGGAAGACTGCAACTTTGGTTAATCTTTACTCTTGCACCCTGAACTCTCGGTAAAAGATTTCATCTTCATCTGTTCCTAAAGCTTTATGGTTTTAAAAATCAGTCCGGTCCTACGGAATAAATACCACCACGTATTAAAGCACTGGTTCAAACTAAAAAGGTGAACATATATCTGTGCACAATAGATGCAGGTTGCAGTTGGAGGGAGTGGATTTTTCTGCTGCTTTCAGACTCTGATGCCCATAGTTGCTGGTTAGAGAGGATTGGAGGTCCTTCTGGAAGAGGCTGGTTGTTGATGGACAGCTTCAGTGCCTGAGGGTGCTGGATGCCCTGAAGTAGGAAAGGAACTTGTAGCAAAGGCTCACCACAAAGTACCAGATGTTTCGAGCCATCTGTGACCTTGCGATGAAAATGCGCCAGATGATCACAAGGAGGGTGGTGTTAAATGCATATCGGATATTCCTCAGTCTGAGAAAAGACAGAGGCATGTTATGGAGGAAAACAAAAACAACAAAAGTTTACCAGCTTAATTTGCTACAGATAACTTTCTAAGAAATCTTGTTTACAAGTGACCCTTGGGCTTTTTGCCTGTCTTATATTAGTGAAAATACTACGCCTGGATGTCCCTACCATCCCAAGACCGTGTTGAAGTTACAGTGTAGCAAATAGTTAATATAATAGGTGGAATGTCTGTACTGTAAGTCTCTCTTGTTCCATGTACTCTGCTTTTAAACCAGAATAGACTGAAGTCATACTGAGAATTGTTTTTTTTTAATGATAGTGTAGGGCATGTCCAATGCCACCTTCTTTGATTTGGATATTAGTTACTTTTGACTACGTAGGATTGGTGACAAGCTGGAGGAGTTTTGTAGGAGCTGATGAATACGATTCTCCTATCTGAATGAAACTGTGCTTTTAATGTTAGGAAATTACTCAGTAATCATAAAGATCTTAACTTCAGCAGTACTGTAGCACCAGGAGTACTACATTCACCTCTGGGACCACCAGCAACACAGATCTGTTGGACTGGGTCCAAAAGAGGGTCATGAGGATGATCAGAGGGCTGGAGCAACTCTTCTGTAAGGAGAGGCTAAGAGAGCTGGGGTTGTTCAGTACAGAGAAAAGGCTCACTGTGGTTTTCCAGTACCTAAAGGGGGCCTACAGAATAGATGGGGATGGACTCTTTATAAGAGAGTGTAGTGATAGGACAAGGGATAGCATTTAAACTAAAAGAAGAGAGAATTAGATAAGCTACTAGAAAGGAATTTTTTCTCTGAGAGTGGCGAGGCACTAGAACAGGCTGACCAGAGAAACTGTGGATGCCCCATCCCTGGAAGTGTTCAGTGCCATGTTAGGAGGGGCCTTAGGCAACCTGGTCTAGTGGGAAGTGTCACTGCCCATGGCAGGGGCATTGGAACTAGATAATCTTTAAGGTCTCTTCCAACCCAAACCATTCTATGATTCTAACACTCTTTACTTTAGCAACAAGCTTTTTTCCACTTCTAGTGTTTGCAGTGCACAAGTATGGTTTTCTTAAAAAAAAAGAATCAAGCTCCAATAGAGCTTTTTGCCTGCACATTTCTGACTAAAAGGGCTTGAGATGAGAGGAAAAGCTTTGACGGAAAAGGAGAAGGGCAATCTCGTACTGTTCATTTAGGAGCCCTTAAAACTTTTACCTGGACTTGAAAATATAAGTTTTGCACCAATTTTGGAGAATTTTTCCCATTCTGCATAACTTCCTCCTCCCAAGAATTTAGAACCTTCAACTTTAAATTCAAAATGACAAACACTTAAAGTTTTTATGCAATCCTTTTCAAATGCTAAGAGCTTCAAGGAGCTTCACAATATCTAAGTCTGGCCTTATTTTTCTACTTTAATTCTAAATTACCAGGACCTTCTGTATTCATCGATTACTCTTATTCATTGCAACTTCATTATTTGGTCTTCTCCTGGGAAGGCATAATGTCTAGCCCTTGCCTGTTAAGTGCTGGGGAAGATCATGGTGCAAATCCTGGAAGCTATGCTAAGGCATATGAAAGAAAGGGAGGTGATATGGGATAACCAGTATAGCTTCACTAAGGGCAGGTCCTGCCTGACCAACTTTGTCACGTTTTATGATGGTGTAACTGCATCAGTAGACAAAGAAAGAGCCACTGATATAATCTGTCTGGACTTCAGTAAGGTCTTTGACACAATCCTCCATAACATCCTTCTCCCCAGAGTGGAAAGGCATGGATTTGATTGGTGGATTGCATGATGGAAGAGGAACTGGTTGTGAGATCATACTCAGAGAGTGGTGATCAGTGGCTCAACGTCTGGGTGGAGGTCAATGACAAGTGGTGTCCCTCAAGTGTCAGTACTGGGACCAGTGCTCTTTAACTTCTTCATCAATTAAATTGACAGTGGGATTGAGTGCACCTCCAGCAGGTTTCCAGAGGACACCAAAACTTGCGGTGAGGTTGACATGCCCATGGGATGGGATGCCATTTAGAAAGACATAGACAGGATTGTGCACTGGACCCTGGTGAATATCATGAGGTTCAGTAAATCCAAGTGGAAGGTCTTGCACCTGGGTCATGGCAAGCCCTGCTATCAGTACAAGCTGGGGGATGTAAGGATGGAGCACAGCCCTGCTGAAAAGGACTTGGGCATACTGATGGTTGGCAAGCTGGACATGAGCCAGCAATATGCCCTTGGAGCCCAGAAAACTGGCCATATCCTGGGCTGCATCAAAAAAAGCATGGTCAGCAGATCAAGGGAGGAGATCCTTCCCCTCTACTCTGCACTGGTGAGACCTCACCTGGGAGCACTGTGTCCAGATGTGGAGTCCTCAGCACAGGATAGGTATGGACCTGTTAGAGCGCATCCAGAGGATGGCCACTAAAATGATCCAAGGGATGGAACACCTTCCCTTTGAGGACAGGTTGAGAGAGCTGGGGCTGTTCAGCCTGGAGAAGAGAAAGCTCTGGGGAGATCTGATTGTGGCCTTTCAGTATCTAATGATGGAGTACAAGAAGGAAGGGGATAAACTCTTTATCAGAGTCTGTTGTGATAGGACAAGGGGAAACGGTTTCAAACTAAGAGAGAGGGATTTGGATTGGATTTAAGGAAGAAGTTTTTTACAATAAGGGTGATGAGGCACTGGAATGAGTTGTCCAGAAAAGTCATGGAAGCCCAATCCTTGGAGACATTCAAAGTTAGGCTGGACAGGGCTCAGAGCAACCTGATGTAGCTGTAGATGTCTGTTCATTGCAAGGGAGTTGGACTTGATGATCTTTTAAATTTTCACCTCAAAATATTGTATGACTCCATGATTCTAAGTCCCCTTTTTTTTTACAGGAAACAAAAATGAAGCACTGACAATACTCTGCCATAAAAATAAATAAGCTATGCTGTATTTATCTCCATCTTATTCAACAATAACATACTGCAATGTTGGAGGGCAGGTTGCTCGGCAGCACGTAGCTACTGATTTACTAATGATTTACGATGTAATCTTAGATGAAAGGGGTAAGTTATACCTGCATGGAATGTGGTGTTTCTAGTAGAGTTCTGTACTTAACAACATGTACTGTACACAAAATTAGCCTGGGTAACGGTATTGTTCTCTTATACGCTTGGTCGCATAGACCCTGTATCCCTGGAAGCATATATGCTATATAAGATGGTGTGTTGCGACAATAAAGTTGAAGCCGTGAACTCATATTGAGTGTAGAGCTTCCCGCGCCGTGGGGGGTGACCCTGTGGGAAACTTGGGGAGTTTCCCAACACTGCAAGGTAAATAGAATGATTTTCCTCACAATCCATTTAAGACAGCCAGGAGTTCCGGTCCTCATCATTGGATATGACTTACTTTCGTAAGTGCTGCTTTGCTGCAGGGATGCCAGACATGTCCTCATTTAGCAAATACTTCTTAGCACCTAGGCAGTAGCTTTCAATGTATTCTGACCAATGCAGTTGACGAACATCAAAGTTGTATAACTGGGATATAAAGACAAACAGCAGAAGTTAAATGTAAGTGTTCAAAACAAGTTCACTTTAAGCATTGACCTGATCCAGATAAGGCTGTCTATTAAGTTTTAAAGCCACTAAGTTTCAAAGAGGACATGGACACTTTAAAACTGTATTTCATAGCTGTCAATTAATGATTTACCCAGCCGAGAATTTGAGCAAAGCAGGTAGAAATTTAGTGCTAACTGGCAGGAAACAATGAAACATTTTTTCTTTCAGGTAGACACTTTTACATAAACACATGTAAATGTATACCCACCCCCACATACAATCATGGAAGAAAAATGGTATTCCACTCAAGCAAATATACATCTGAAAGCCTCCTTGCAGGCTTTTCTTTTTCTTTTTTTCTTTCTTTTTTTTTTTGGTGTTACTAGAGTTAAGTGTGAATAAATGAATCAATTGAATCAATAGGTGCCTTTGCATCAGTTGCCACTCTGTGCTGTGCTGCTTTTACTCTCAATATCTAGACTGACAGAAATCCATGGAATGGATTACTATGTTGTTTGGCATTAATAAATCTCATTGCAGAGTTAATTAGTTAATTTCAGTGCTGATACTGGAAAAATTGTTAGCAAGCTCTCAGGTTGTTGTCTGTCTGTTGGAACGAAGGTATTATTATTGAGAAATAATTATAATAATAATTGAGAAAGTGGTTTTGTTGGAGAGATGTTTTTTTTTTCAAATGGAGCTGTGAAGTGAATGGTATTTCTTACTTACAGAGCCTTAAAAGGGAAGATACTAAAAAAAAAATCCTTCCTTTCACCTTAGAGGCAATCTAGGCCTGTTGGCTTGGTACAGGAACTTTGGTATTAGAACAGCAACAACTTGAGCAAATTGTGTAAAATGCAGGTTAGCTACTGTGCAGATCCCTGTGTGTCTGTCAGATATGTATAGGGAACTGTACTCTCCATAAAATACCTAACTTGAATACACTGCTTGCAATAAAGCAGTGGCAACACAGGATGTAGAGAATAATCTATAATCTCATAAGCAACTTGGGAAGTCTGAAACACTGTCTAACCTGCACTGAAGTCCTTGTTGCTGTGATTTTGTTTATCTGTATCAATGCAAGCTTCTGAATTACCATTAAGTTCCCTCTGCATCTGCTACAGTCACAGCAGTACCACTGCTCTTAGCCATTTGAATTTTCTGCATGCACTACCTGTATAGACTAGGGAAGAAACCTCTTGGCTCTTGTCTTGGGCATCTATGTGAGAATTTCGTGTGAGACTGGTTTGATGTGAATGTCTAAATACCTCTTTGAAAGGAAATACTGAACAGAAGTGCATTCAGGCATACCGAACCTCTGTATTTCTTCAGTCTTTCAGTTAACAACCCCATTCCAAAGGAGCAGTATTTCAAACCTATAAAGACTTCAGCAGAGCTTGACATCCTGCAAAGTAATTGCTGTCTGGGGACTTAAATCAAACAGGAACATTTTTCATATTGTTCACGCTAACACACCATGTGTTAACTAAACTTACTTATTCAGTGCCCATTAAGACCAGTGTGGATAAAAATGCCAAAATCTTTCTAGTGGTTTCCTTCCAGGTCACCTACCAAATTTCATACTGCCAGATGAGGGAGAAAATGATACTGTAAAGGACCTTCCTAGTTTTCCAAAAGCAAGACACTAAGAAAACTAGGATGAGAAGCTACTGAGAATGCTACAGTTATAAATGATAATTGTATTAAATTAACCACGTATATTTGTATTTCCATTGATACCGTCTTTCTGGGGTTCCCGTACAGCACATTAGTTTATATAGATACATCCCCCATGAAAGGGGATGCTTGAAATTCTCAGGGCCCGGAGTTGTTATATGAAAACTAGGCCATTTCTTCTTAGAAAGAAAAACATGTTTCTGTACAAAAAGGAATATGCTTATCTTTCCAACTCCACTAGGTATTCCTGTCTATCTGTGCAGCCATCTCAGAGGGCTGAGTACCACTGGCTCACTGAGGATATAAATTTATGTTCCCTTTGTGCAGGCCATTTTGGCTGTGGAAACAAATCTAGTTTATTTATTATTATTTATCTGTCGAACAGAAATCTGAGGATAAAAGGTAAAGAGTTGCTATGTTAGTTGGAAAGAATAGAGTGATTGACTTCTCTCAGAAGAAAGAACAATACATCTCAGGAGAAAACATTCTCCTACAGGAAGTGGAAGGTTCCTGATAAGTTCTTGAATAAAATGAGAAGAAATATTCAAGTTCAAGTCAATTGCAATCATCTAGGCAGATGTCATTTGAGGACTCAACAATATAAAAAAACTAATTGCTGCAGATGAACATAAGTGGAGTCAGCAGTCCACACACATGACATACTCACCTTTTTGTCCTCTGTGTTAAGCTGACCCATTAACATATTCATATTATCTGAAGACCAATCCCAGGACTGGGTGGAGAAATACTGCAGGAGCATCATGGACTTATGCAGTCGATTGATGATCTTCATCATTCTGAAACAGAGGAGGAGTATCAGAGATGGAGAGAAAGTATGTCTTAATACAAAAAACTGTAGTTTTGGTCTAAGTGTTTTCACCAATCCACTTGAATAAGACTTGCAGTGCCCAATGAGCCTTCCACTGGCATATACCAGGCTGAAAACCAACTCAGCAAGATTCTAAAAACTGCTCCATATTAGGTCCTGAACCTACAGCTACTCAGCCTTGATTTTTATCTTTTACGTGAATGCAAACACACATTCTTCAGCACAAGACTGAGGCTTAATTTACTGATTTGAACTGAAGGGTAGAAGTCCGTATCAGCACCACATGGCATACATATCCATGAACCAGTACCAAGTCATAACAGTAGACTGCACAACCACAAAAGTTTCTTTTCCTCATAAGGTGAATACTTTTCTCTCTACCACAGAAATGCTCTTCTGGTCTCAAGTCTGACTTGGCCCAAAGTGATTTTGGATTTAGCTTGTACTGAGTCAGCTCTAATTCAAAGGTGACTGCTTCTGCAGCGTGAACAAGTTCTGAAGCCTAGTACTCAAGTTCAGCTTTCAGATAATGGCAACTTTTCTTTATCTTGGGTTTTCTTTCATCTCGCTGTTTTTCATAAAGGCCACAATTCTCCCTGTGTAGTAAAGTGGCAATTTGAAGTGATTTTTGTGTCCTTCCTTCCACAGGAAGGTTCTAATAGCAGTGAACTCTTGGTGGATAAAAATTTTCCCAGGCATTTTTATGGTGAGGGAGAATAGGAGTACATAGATAAACTGTCTCATTGTCTTCATGGAGTATGAGTGCCCTGGTAATGATGAAAGCCAGTTCCGCGTCGCTAGACAGTAACTTTGGAAATGCAAATTCAGGTCTCTCATGTTTCTTGGGCTTTTTTTTTTTTTTTTTTTTTAAATAAAAGGGAAATGACAGTAATGGTGTCCTATCTCACGAGATTATTTGATGTGTCTCAATGGTCATGAGTACAAAAGGCCTGTAGGAGGCAGTTGTTGTAAAGTGCTGTGATGTACAGTGCTTGATCTGTTTGGAGAGAACACCATGTTCTCTCAAACTCGATAAGGACAAGAAAAAGCAAAAAAAAAGCTGATTTCTGTGGAAAACAGAGCTGTTTTCATGAGGAATTTTGAGCTGCCTCAGAGGGTAACAAAGTCACTGTGACAAACAAAAAGTGGCAGTCTGTGGAAGAATGGTGCCAGGCTGGCCTCTCTTCATGCAGATGTGACTGCCACTTAGATAAGCATTAAGCACAGCAAAAAAGACATGACTCTCCTCAATTCAGAGGAGAGCTGTACAGCTTATGAAGAGTGTATTTAAAGCACACATAGAAACTCCTACTGAGAATTAAAGTGGCTTTCATTTTAGAAGCAAAACATCAGATTGAAGGAACTTTGATTCTGAATAATTATGTGCACATTGATTAAATGCAGTTTATTTAAACTTCAAAAGTGCTTCAAATTAATCTCTCTGTGCCTGTGTGAGCAAGTACTGTGGGACAAAATTTCAAATATTTTAATACCTTAAAGGAACTCAGGAAACAAAGTATATGATTAGATTGCAAAAATCAGGAATTCCCCCTTTAACTGGCTCTCAGAAAGCCATCCATTCTCTTTAAAGTGGTCAGGGTTAATGAAATCTATCAGAAAAAAAAAAAAAAACACCAAAAATAAACAAACAAACAAAAAAAAACCACACAGAGAGAATCAACAGCGTGTCTCTACTTTTGTTTTGAAAACAGGCTGTTACACTGGAAAACAAATACCCTATTCATATGGCCTCCTGTCAGTGTAAGTCCTACCTACAGAACTACTCAATGCAATTGAGCAGCTGAAAGTGTGCATCAAAGAGGGAAATGAAGATATCTAAACAGGCATGTATAAAAACTGTGGTATATGCTAACTCGTTCAGCTCAGATGTTGTGAGCACATTCAAAATATTTACTAGTTTGGATTAAGGATAACTGTGATGAAAAATATCAACTAAGCAGAAACATGAATTTCTGGTGCTGAGCAGCTACAACAAAGACTTTTTAAAAAATATCTCTTTCTCTACTGTGGATGAAGTGAGAGGAAAAGAAAACAGCAGTAGTACTTGTCACTGACATCCTTATTAGTTACACATAAAAAATGCACCTTGTCTTCTAGAATGATGTTTAGAACAATGATTTCTTTATTTACTCCCATACTGAGCCATGCATGAGCAGTCTCAGGTGTAACAGATTGCCTCAAGAGACAAGTAATGATATAAAACACATTATTTCCTAGACCATGAATGGAAACGTAGCAATAAGAGTAGGGCATATAGGGCAGTTTTGCTAGACACCTAGCAATTTATGTGAAGTGAACTAACATTTAAAGTAAAGTTCTAAGGAGTGCCAGTATGTAAAAGTTTAAGGCAGATAGAGATAGCTTTTGTACCTGCACTTTTCCACTTCTGGGAGATGGGCTACTGCATGTGATAAATACGGTTTTAATTTTTAATTGCTGGTGCCCTGCAGTCTATACTAGTGAAGCTCATAGGCTGTACCTGAATAGGAGACTTGCAAAAACTTAACCAATCCCCGGATATTCTGTTGTATATGATAATCCATCACTTTATGATGAGCTGAGTATGGATACAGTAGAGAAATAAAGCCTGAATCTTGTTCTTGACAAAGAAGATTCTCCTTCTGCTTGCAAATCTGGCATAACATCATAAAGGTAATCCAAGAAAATGCCATGAAGATGGCTTGTTCTTCTATAGGTGGGAGAGATAAGTGGCAATTAAATTAAGTTTAGGTGCTTGTTTGAATGAGCTGTTACCACGCTCTCTATCACATTGTTGCAGTATGTGGATGAGCTTAAATTGCCCTGTAGAAAGTAAAGGAGGATTATTATTCTAAAGGAAAAAAAAAAAAGAGAAAAAAACTTGGTGACTTCACAGGTTCATTGCTGAGTCATGTTTGCTCAGGTCACAAATCTGTTCAGATCCTTCTCAGCATGCTGAAATCTACTTGAAATTCAAAGAAGGTATTATGGCCAATGTCCACTGACTACCTATAACAATCAGATTTATGAAAAATGTCACTTGTAAAATCAGTGCCAAGACTTTACTGCTGCCTGTTTCAGCAGAGTATGGAGTCTCCAGCCTATTCTTGCTCAACCTTACCTCATTTCTAGGGAAATTCTTGCCTACTAGATAACTGGAGGATTTTTTTTATTGACCAGTTTCCCTCTGTAACAGACCATCAGAGAGGAATCACAGCAGTACATCAGCTAGGGATTTCCCTGCAAACAGATGAACCCAGTCTTCTAACTAATAGAGAGGTGCACAGCAGCTGACATGGAACAGAGCACTGGCATACCACTCTTTTATTTATTGTTGCACAATAAATTCTCCTGCATGGTGGCAAGAGTAAAGAAGGAAGTTGGCTGAGTTGTTATTTACAGTAGGATTTCTTCCACACAGGACACAAATGGCTCTATTCCTCCTAGCCATGATACTGCCAAGGCTCAAATATCAGTTGTAGCGGTAAACTGTCTTAATAAATGCAGTGTGCAATTTATTCATACTCAGAAACAATCGTTAATGCATCCTAGATTTCAGAGTGTTTGGCTAGTGATACGAACTGGTACTTACACATCTGATTCATGGACAAAAAATATTATCTAGAAATGTTCTAATCCTTGCCAGTCTCCAGTCCTTACACAAGTTTGTCTTTACTCATGACTGATAGTGGCAATCACATCACAACGTTGCAATGACAGAACTCTTGCTCTTTCTCAGAGGACAGAATAATTAACAGATGTCTTCTGGCTTGGGAAACTCTGAAATGTGTAAATCATAGAATTACAGAATCATAGGGGTTGGAAGATCATCTAGTCCAACTGCCCTGCTAAAGCAGGTTCCCTAGAGCAGGTTGCACAGGAAAGCATCCAGGTGGGTTATGAAGATCTCCAGATAAAGAGACTCTACAACCTCTCTGGGCAGTTTGTTCCAGTGCTCTGTCACTATAAAGAGGCTCTTTCTCATGTTCAGATGTAGCTTCTGTGTTTCAGTTTGTGTCCATTGCCCCTTGTCCTGTCACTGGGCACCAATGAAAAGAGCCTGGCCCCATCATCTTGACAACCACCCTTTAGATATTTATAAGTATTGGTAAGATCTCCTCTCACTCTTCTCTAAGGCTGAACAGTCCCGGGTTTCTCAACCTTTCCTCATAAGAGGGATGTTCCCTAATCTCCATTGTACCCCTCCACTGAACAAGTTCCCTGTCTTTCTTGAACTGGGGAGCCCAGAACTGGCCACAGTACTCCAGATGTGGCCTCAGCAGGGCAGATTAGAGTGGAAGAGAACCTCCATCAACCTGCTGGCCATCCTCTTTTCAATGCACTCCAGGATACCACTGGCCTTCTTGGTCACAAGGGCACACTGCTGGCTCATGGCCAGCCTGTCATCCCCCAGGACACCCAGGTCCCTCTCTGCAGAGCTCCCTTCCAGCAGGTGAGCCTATAACCTGTGCTGATGCATGCAGTTATTCTTCCCCAGGTGTAGGACACTGCACTTGCCCTTGTTGAACCTCATAAGGTTCCTCTCTGCCCAACTCTCCAGCTCATCCAGGTCTCGCTGAATGACAGCACAGCCTTCTGGTGTGTCAGCCACTCTTCTCAGTTTTGTATCATTGGCAAACTTGTTGAGGGTGCACTCTATCCTTTCATCCAGGTCACTAATGAAGATGCTGAACAACACTGGAACTTGTATTGACCCCTGGGGAACACTGCTAATTACAGGCCTCCAACTAGACTCTGCACTGTTGATTACAAATCTCCAGGCTCTGCCAGTCAGTTAGTTCTCAATCCACCTCACTGTCCACTCATCTACCCCACAATTCCCTAGCTTACCTAAGAGGATGTTATGAGAGACAGTGCCAAAAGCCTGTCAAGGTACACTACATCCACTTTTCTCCTCTCATCTATCCAGCCAGTCATGACATCATAAAAGGCTATCACAGATTGGTCAAGCATGATTTCCCCTTGATGAATACACGTGAACTACTGATAACTTTCTTTTCTTCCATGTTCTTGGAGATGACGTCCAGAATAAGTTGTTCCATCACCTTCCCAGGGACAGTGGTGAGACTGACTGGCCTCTAGATTCATGGGTTCTCTGTCTTGCCCTTTTTGAAGACTGCAGCAACAATGGCTTCCCTCCAGTCTTTAGACATTTCCTCTATTCTCCAAGATTTTTCAAAGATGAGAGTGGTTCAGCAGTCACTTCTGCCAGTTTCCTCAGAACTTGTGGGTGAATCCCATTGGGGCCCAGGGATCTGCGTTTGTCAAGTTTGTCTATATGATCTCTAACCAGATTCTCCTCAACCAAGGGGAAATTTTCCTTTGCCTAGACTCTCTCATTCTCTAGACAACCAGGGTTTGGGATTCCTGAGGGACAGTCTTAGCAGTGAAGACTGAAGCAAAGAAGATGTTCAACATCTCCATCTTCTCAGAATCCCCTGTTACCAGGACATACACCTCATTAAGCAGTGGACTCACATCTTCCTTAGTCTTCCTTTTGCTATTCATATATGTAAAGAAGCCCTTCTTGTTGTCCTTGATCACCCTTGCGAGTTTTAATTCCAAGTGGGATTTAGCCTTCCTAGTTGCATCCCTGCAGGCCCAGACAACGATCCTATGTTCTTTACAAGTTTTTCCATGTTCTGTAAGCTTTCTTACATTTGAGGTTTTCTATGAGCTCCTTGCTCATCCATGCGGGTCTCCTGCCACATTTGCTTGATTTCTAACAGTTAGTGATGCAAAAGTCTTGAGCTTGAAGGAAGTAGTACTTCAATGTTAACCAACTCTCTTGGACACCCTTACCTTCTACTGTTTTAACCCATGGGATACCTCAAGGTAGGCTCTTGAAGAGGTCAAAGTTGGCTTTCCTGAAGTACAACATTGCAATTCTACTTACTGCTTTGTTTCTTTCATGCAAGATCCTGAACTCCACTATCTCATAGCTGCTGTGGCCAAGGCTGTCCCCAGACTTCCTATCCCCAGCCAGTCCTTCTTTGTTTGTAAGAATGAAGCCCAACAGCAAAACTCTCCTCATTGGCCACCTGGACCAGGAAGTTATCCTCAACACACTTCAGAAGTCTCCTGGATTGCCTGCAGCCAGCCATTGCTGTTTTCCTAGCAGATGTCTGAGTGATTGAAGTCTCCCATCAGGATAAGAGCCTGTCAACAGCCTGCCGTTATTCAGACAGGTTGTAGTAGACCATGACCATCAGATGTCCTTTACTGGTCTGGTCTGTAATTTTTACCCTCAAGCTCTCAACCTGATCATAGTCGTTTCTCAGAGGCAGCTCTTTGCAATCCATCCACTTCATAAAACAGAGGGCAACTTCCCTGCTCCTCCTGCCCTATTTCTTCTAAAAACCTTGTAGACCTCAGCTGTAGTATACCAGCTGTGTGATTCATCCCACCATTTTCTCATGATAGCAATTAGTTTGTAGTTTTCTCATTGCATTGTTCCAGCTCCTCCTGCTTATTTCCCATGCTGTGTGCGTTGTTGTAGAAACACTTCATCTGGGGTATCAGCTGCATTACCTTCTTGGAGGAGCCCTCCCAAATTCCCTTGGGACAAATCTGAGGTTGTCCCTTGCTGCTTCCTAAAGTGTCAGTGTTCCCTGGCTCTTCTCTGTTACTCAGAAGTACATCCCCTTACCCCATCAAATCTAGTTTAAAGCTCTGCTGGTCAGTCCAGACAGCTTGCTGCCCAGAACATTCTTTCCCCGCCTGGTCAATTGAATCCCATCCAACATAAACATGCCCGGTCTTTCAAAGGTACATCCAAGATCAAAGAACCCCAAACCCTGAACATGACACTATCCACGCAACCAGTCATTTAACAGATCCATTCTCCTCCTTCTAGCTGGGTCCCAGTCTCCAAATGGGAGGAAAGAGAACACTGCCTGTATTCCTAATCTGTTCAACATCTTTCCAAGGGACAAAAATTGTCTGTTAATATTTTGTAGTCTCCTTGTTGCAGCCTCATGTGATCTAGCTTGAAGGAGTAGGAACAGATAATAGTCCTCTGGCTTTATCAGACCTGGTAGTGTCTTATTGATGTCACAAATGTGGGCCCCCAGAAGGCAACAAACCTCTCTATAGAGATTATCTGAGAGGCAAATGGGTGCCTCTCAGCAAGGAGTCCCCAGTCACTAAACGCTCTTCACCTTTTTTTTTGGTGGCAGTGATTCTAACTTTGTTCCTTGATTGGACCAATTTAATGTGGTTGTCCTTTCTTAGGTCTAGAGCTCAGTTTAAGACCTGTGCTGTGCTCTGACCACTGGAAAGGTTG
Source organism: Numida meleagris (assembly GCF_002078875.1). NCBI lineage: Eukaryota > Metazoa > Chordata > Aves > Galliformes > Numididae > Numida > Numida meleagris. The sequence continues at coordinate 659,997 of NW_018363448.1, forward strand.
GGAATGCCAGGTTATCCTCTGTAGTTCCTTTTCTTTTTGAGTAGTCTCAAGACAAGGCCTAGGTTGGTGAAAGACCAGGGACTGCATGCTAAAGAAGCCAGTTCTCAAAAGCTAGAGATCCGCTCTCTGTAACAGCAGTGCATGTGGAGATGGTTGAAGGAATGTAGATTCTTACCTGGGCTTTCTTCCTGTGAGCCTCATGTACAGGTCATAGAGTATGGCAGGAGCCTTGTGACTAACAGTTATCCAGTACTGGTTTATCAAGTAGTTGGATGTCAAGTGAGCGTTGGGTGTTCTGAAGGCCTGTTCCAGTGGGTTTCTTTTGAATGTGGACATGACATACTGCTCTGTAAAAGAACAGGCATTTTACTTAAAAGCAGGTACTCATATGAGTTGGACACAGTCATACTGACGTGCTGCAGTAGAGTCAAAATTATGGTGCTTAACATGTTTAACCTATAGTTCTGTGAACCATGTAACCAGGATTTGGACAATATGATCCTATGGTCCCTTCTGGCATTAACAGAACCATACAATCATAGAACATCCTGAGTTGGAAGGGACCTACAAAGATCATTGGCTCCAACTCCTAGCTCCACACAGGACTATCCAAAAATCAAACAATATTTCTCAGAGCATTGTCCAAATGCTCCTTGAATTCTGGCAAGCTTGGTGCTCTGACCACTGCTCTGGGGAGCCTGTTCCAGTGCACAACCACCCACTGTGTTTTTTTGTGTTTTTTTTTCTAGTACCCAACCTGACACTCTCGGTGCAGCTCCACACCATTCCCTCTAGTCCCATCATTGTCAGTAGAGAGAAGAGATACATGCCTACCCCTCCAGCTCCCCCTTGTGAGGAAGCTGTAGGCTGTGATGAGTGTTCTCAGTTTTCTCTTCTGCAGGCTGATCAAACCAAGGGACCTCAGCCACTCCTCATATGTCTTGTCCTCTAGACCATCTTTACAACCCTTCTTTGGATGCTCTCTAATACTTTTATGTCCTTCTTATATTGTGGCTGCACACACTTCTTGAAGTGAGATCATACCAACGCAGAGTAGAGATAATTCCATTTATTACTTATTTAAAACATATGCTGCATTTAGACTTAATACTGTCAAGCCTAAACTTTCCTATAAAACACAATAATTTAATGGAGGAAATGCAGGTAGTTGTAGCCTGAAGCACTTCAAACCAATGAGCTACATTTCTGATTTCACCTGGAGTAGACAAAGAAACTGTTAAGTTTTAACATATCTTTAGATTATTCTCAGATCACTGAAAGCAAACTTTGAACTATTAGCATAAAACAAAGATGACATTTCTTATTTCTTATAAAATTTCCAAAAGGACTAGCATCAGTATTACTCAGAGTCAGGAAGAAGCTGCTTATTTATTTTATAGTACACTCCCACCCCTCACAATACATTATTAAGTCTTTTCAAATGACATCGGACTTACAACATCAAGTACTGTAGCTTGCTTTCACGTGTGCTATGGATGCACAGAGGCAGCAAATTCTGTTGCATTATTAACTTGAAAAACTGCCAATAGGGTGGAAATAATTTCATTCACTTCATATTGTAAAGCACAAAATATTCTGGGCCCAGTTCTGAGCTCTTACAATGGTACAGAGCCACAGAAATGGCACCTAAATGGAACTAACTGGAGTGTTTGCATATTGGAGAGGCTTAATGGAACTGCAGTAGCTGAATATAAGACTATCACTGTAGGAACTGACAAACAGATGGTGCTGCTCTTTCTGAGCGCCAATGGGCTAACCAAAGAATACGTCCATTTTTTTTTCCACTTTTTTTTTTTTTTTTTTTAAAGTTGAACTACTTGCCCTCCAATGAGTTTGAGAATTATGGCAGCAATCTGTGCTTATATTATGTTTACAGTCTAAGCCTATGTTACAAACAGAAAATCAGACCAGAGTTTGAAAGTCACAGAAATATCCAGATCATCTTTAGATTAGCAGATTCCAGTCATATATTCAGACAGTTTTCACATGCATCTGCAGTCAGCTCATTAATGCACTTCAAGTAGTGATTTTTGCTTTACTTGTACTAGGTAACAGCAACTGGAGAAGACTTGTTAGACACTTTAGCTGCAAAGTTTAGACAACAAAGACTTAAAATAGTTCAATTTAATTTGAGTGCAAGTTCACTGTTAATTTTTGTTCCCATTACACTGCATGTTTAATGGCTGAAGGCCAGCTCTTCTGAAACTCATTTTACATCTAACTAGCTAGAACTGACTGATGTCCTTTCTGTTTTATGTAGCCACACTGCAGTGATGTAGTTATTTTGTGGTCATCTTGTGGACTGTGATACGGAAATCTCACGCTTTGCAGCATGTTCTCTCATTGACATAAATGAAAAGTAGAAGTATTAAAACTGTTTCCCTATCATCAGACAGAAATTAAATTTTCTAAAAGAAAACTTCAAAATTGCCTTCTGTATTTCCAAGCATACTCACAGGCTATAGCAGTATATCCTGAACATGACCTGGCAGATAGTATCTACCTCCAAACTCCACAGGTTTCTTGCATTAAGCCTGGGCACCTGCACCAGCAGGTGGGAACAGGGATTAGTTTTTTTTGTTTCTTTTTTTTAAGAAGTGAGTTTACTTAATGTTGTAGTAACTGTACTCAATACATACAGAAACTAACAGAGAGAGAAGCAGGTAGACAGGGAAGAAGCTGCCTCCAAAAAATCATTTGCCCAGTCAGAGGAGCCTTCCAGAGTGCTGCAAGCTCTTACAAAAAGCTTGGTGAAAATGAATGTGTTGAGACTTTGAACCTGCAGGATGGCATTTGGAGAGGTGAAATGCAGCAAGCAGCTGTGCAGCCAGCTTTGGGAAGAGGAAGAGACACAGGCTGCCGATAAACGTGTCAGCAGCTTTGTCAGCTGAAGAGTGGGAATTCTATTCCCAGTGCTTATAGATCAGGAGAGGAATCCCATGAACGGTGCTTCTTTTCCCCTCAAGGAAGTTTCTCCTAGAGACACTAAATGACAGTTTATGTATAAGTCATTACCTTCTTATCATCATTTAAGTTCATTTAGTCTTCTCTGGCCACTTCATTTCCTCGTGGAAACCTATCAGTTTCACTGAGAACCACTGATATTTTGGAATTGCGATAATTTTGATATTGTCTTCATGGCTCTGTCTCAATTCAAATCTGATGTTAATGTACCACAAATCAAGTTTTCAGCTTTAAGTAGTTGTGAATATTTCCTTCTGGAATCCCATTAAAGATGTTGCCTCTTTGCATTTTTTGCTTCTTTGGCCAGAATAGCAAGAAGGAACAAGTCAATGTTGTAAGCGGAAAGTGCAACTCTTGCCATGTCAGATGATCAGCCATGTTCAGAATTCACACAGATCAGCAACACCTTTCACATTTTGGTTACTTGTTACTTAATGCTTGTAGTGGAAAATGCAACTGTAGTAAAGCAACAGCAATATTATCACAGAACCACAGAATCACAGAACTGTAGGGGTTAGAAGGGACCTCTAGAGATCATCAAGTCCAACCCTCCTGTCAAAGCAAGCTCCCTACAGCAGGTTGCACAGGTAGGCATCCAGACGGGCCTTGAATATCTCCAGAGAAGGAGACTCGACAACCTCTCTGGGCAGCCAGTTCCAGTGCTCTGTCACATTCACATGTTGGTACAGAATTTCCTATGCTCAAGTTTATGGCTATTTCCCCTCGTCCTGTCCCCACAGACCACTGAAAAGAGGTTGATCACGTCCCTTTGTCTCCCACACTTAAGATATTTATGAACATTTATAAGATCCCCTCTCAGTCTTCTTTTCTCAAGGCTGAACAGACCCAGGTCACCCAGCCTTTCCTCATAGGGGAGATGCTCCAGGCCCTTTATCATCTTTGTGGCCCTCCGCTAGACTCTTTCCAGGAGATCCCTGTCTTTTTTGTACCACGGAGCCCAGAACTGGATACAGTACTCCAGGTGAGGCCTGACCAGGGTAGAGTAGAGGGGGAGGATCACCTCCCTTGACCTGCTGGCCACACTCTTTTTAATGCACCCCAGGATCCCACTGGCCTTCTTGGCCAGCAGGGCACACTGCTGGCTTGTGGGCAACCTGTCATCCACCAGGACCTCCAGGTCTTTCCCTGCAGAGCTCCTCTCCAGCAGGTCATCCTCCCAACCTGTACTGATACACGCAGTTAAAATTATGCTGTTCTCTTCATGTGAAAAGCATCTGTATCACAAAGCAGGTACTGCTGAAAACTCAAAAATTCTGAAAGTCAGGAATGAAAACAATTTTGTTTTAAAATAAACATAAGTGGGCAGCAAGACCAATCTGAAAGACTTACTGAAAGAAACTCAGGAAAATGCCAGTTTTGTGTGACTTGAAACAGTTAATCCTATAGGCGTATTCTTTGTGACCCTCCCTTCCACTGTCTGAACTGACACAACGAGTGCATTATCTCCTAATTTTGGAAAGGGTTCAAACTTCACGAGACTAAAAATGGCTTTTTATCCTATAACCATTTTCGTTTTGGAGAGAAAGACAGACATTCTGAAACAGACGGGTCATTCAGGCAAAAAAACGTGATCCAGAAACAATTCACCTCTAGAAGCTACTGAGATGGTTTAGGGGGTGTTTTTTTTCCCTCCTGCCATAGCACAAAAATGCAGCAGCAAATTCTATACCTCAAAGGCACATTTAGCAGGGGGAGAATCAGACACCTGTCTCTCATATGTAGAGTATAAACTGAAATTAAATTTGCACACACTAAACACCATTTTAAAGCTTGTTTTAAGATATACTTTTGAACTGAAGTTGCAAAATGTACTTCACAGTCAGACTAGTAAGACTTGCAGTGCAGCAAAGCAGAATATACATCTTTAGATTAATACCCAGTTGGCTGACCACAGTTTTGTAATTGTGGGAAGAATCACTGCAGTAACAGAACATGCTAATAATCCCAAGGCATAACATTATTTGTAAAAGAAATAAACAACATAAAGTTCATTTTAGAAAAAGAGGCTTGTTTTTATCTCGAGATATATACGATAAGCTGATCTGCAGAGGATGTTTGAGCCTAAGCTCTTACCTTTTGTGTTTTTCAAGTAATTCTCTTCTAGTTCTTTCTCTCCGCTCAACTTGAGCTCATCATCTTTGTACCCAACATGTTCTCATCTCAACCTTTTCTGTTCTAAACCCAGGGCATCCTCAGCCCCCTCTACACTCAATCTCTTTGTTGGCTCTTTCTTTTCTTCCCTTCCATCCCAGCTGTTTTGTGTTAACCCGTGATTCCTAAAGTTGGTCCTGGTGTCAATCTTCCTAACCAGGCAGTCTATGTCCTTCCTCCTGCAGCCTCCAGGTTAGATTTGCACCAAAAATTGTTCACTCCTATGTCAGATGACTTCCATTCCGGAGCCTGCTTTCTCATCAGCTTCCAGGTTCACTCTTAAAACCCTCCATATCCATGACCAGTCACAGATTGTGTTTTGGAGAGAGAGACCTAACATCTATAGCTTCGACCTGAAAGGTGAAATGTAAATAGAGCTAAACACAGTTGGAAATGGGCTTTTGGAAGGGTAAAGGGCAACAACTTGAGTAGCTGCCCTGTGTGTGAAAGAGGGAACTGGTAGGTCTGTACAGTGGCTGGACTACATGATTGTAACCCATAGTTCAGCGAGAGCATAGCTCTGGAAGGCCTATTGCAAGTTCATACTATAAAACAGAGTACACAGAGAGAATAGTACAAAAAGGCTGAGAAAGTCTACCACGTATACAGAGGAAATTTTCAGAATTGTATTTACCAAAAAGATATTGGTAGGAATTGGGAATTCAAACTGGTTGGCTGCAGTTGTAACAGTTGTGATAAGCTTTTCCCAGACTCTTTTCTTAAACCATGGATGTCTTTAAGAGCAAAATTTTACTCTGAGATACTCCATGCAAATTCCTGTTCATGACTCTACTTAATCTTCTGCAACCTGCTGATCTCAGGAAAACTGTGGATACAAGATTTAGTGGAAAAAACCCAGTGTCACCCAAGGAGAAAATTTTGTCTTCAGTCTAATCACAAAGCTGAACTGCTTATGTAAGTCTCTACTGCACTCAGATGATTTCATTATTAAATTCAAAACCAAATAAGATCAATTACAATGCAATTATACATCACTATTTTTATCAGTAAAATTACACTGAAAATAGGCAAACCTCAGGTGGTAATGTTATGCTAGCCATTGCCCAAAGTAGCAGCCTCTGAGAAGCTTTGCATTTACTTCTAGTCCAGCATTTAGCTGGGACAGTTTATTTTCTTCACAGTGTATGGTATGATGCTACATATTAGCTTTATGAGAAAAACAATGATAACACACTGATGTTGTTGCTGAGCAGTGCTGTACAGAGCCAAGTGTGTTTCAGTTTTTCAGCTTCTTATATTATCCTGCCAGCAAGGGGTCTGGGGAGGAGGCATAAGGAGCTGGGAGGGAACAGAAGGGGGATAATTGACATAAACCGGACAAAGGGATATTCCATACCTTACGAAATCATGTGAAAAAAACTATAAAACTGAGGAGTGTTGGCCAGAATGGCAGCTGCTGCTAGAGGGCTGGCTAGGCATTGACAGGTGGGTGGTGAGCAATTCCTTTGTACATCACTTGTTTTGTAAATATAAACAAATAAATAAATACGTAATTATTATTACTGTTATTTCTCTCTTCCTTTTCTGTCTTAGTGAGTAGTTTTTATCTCAATCTAGAAGTTCTAAATTTTTTTTCCTATTCTCTCCCCCATCTCATTGAGAGTGTAGGGATTGAGCAAAAGGTTATGTGGTATTTAGCTGCTTGTTAGGCTAAACCACAGCACTCGTGAAAAAGTCACAGAAATTCTGAACTTAAAGGTTAAGAAGATTGGCAGCATTTTCTAACAATTAATCTGTGAAGCTTCTCCTGTCTCCTCAGTCTGTGACAAACCACAGCATTACATCTCTAATTAAAAAATGTCAGGAACCTGGAATTTTCTCACAGCACAGCCAATTCTGGACATCTTTGCTGGCAGACCATTTGATCAAATCTCATAGCAGGACAACAGTAATGTTTTCAGATTTGTCTTCTTCTGAAAATACAGTTATGGTCTGCTTCCCTGCTGACTTAAAGTTTGCCTGTTAAACAATGGAAAGGAAAGGCTGAGAGGTGAAATACCACTGTATTCACCAGCATCCTGTATTTTGAGTGCAAAGATGTGAATGATGGTATAATAGAAGCAAATTAGGCCCTGTACATCTCTCCATCAATGCACTGATTGTACATAGTATTTTGCAGTATACAGCTGGGCCAAATTCTGCTACTTAGCTTCTGCATCAATTTTCCACTGAAACGGTGTCAGGATTTGTCTCCCTCTCTTTCACACCTGCCTCAGAAGCACATCCACTTGAAAAAGAGCCATGAAAATCATTTGAATTCTTTCACTGACAGCATTTGCAATCAAAAGGCAAACTGTTCTTGAAGCATATTTATCATTTCAAGGTTTGCCTTCTCAGGTCTACATAAATGATATCTATTTAAACTATTCTGCACAGAGTGAAAAAGAAAGGCTACTCTCTCAATATTCTCGTCTTCTGATTTCTGAAGGTTAAAGCTTCCTTTATAAGGATGTAAAATTTGATCTCAAGGCTCCCATCTGATTTCAAAGCACAAAAAAAAAAAACCCTAAAAAACACCCCAAAGCCAACAACCCCAGCAATCAGAAAAGGAAGATTACCACTTACAGCTATGTAGAGCTGCTGCTTCTAGAACCAAGGGACTGGTTCTCTATTCGTTTTTCCACCATGTTAATATCTCCATTCAACAAAGCATGTACTTTGTGGGGCTGTTACATGATTATGCCCACAGTGAAAATTGAATAAATGCTTTCCTGAGCTGAATGCTCAGCACCACGAGCTTTTGCTCACAGGACCCTCAGTAACTGCAACTGGGCCTCCTACATACAGTTTGAATGACAGAAGTTGAATGTTACTTAGATGTAGGAAAGCACTTTTTCAAAGCTTGGCCAAGTAATGCTTTTGACAGTTCATATAATTCTGGTTTTAAATTAGATCTTACCCATTTCTCCCCAGAAGAAAGGATTGATTCCACCTGTTGTACAGTTGTACACCAACATGTTTTTTGGTCTGGAAAAGAGAAAGAAGTATTATTTTAACATGTGAAGAAAAATGCCAAAAGATTTATTAATGGAGTATGAACACCAGCAGCCCAAGAAACAATGGTATTAGCTCATTAAAAAATTGCAGAGGAGGTCATTTTCCATAACTGTGAAAATACAGTATAAATTATGAAGTTTTAAAAAGTTTCACTCAGATATTGGAGAGCAAATGAAGCTGTTAAAGACAGATGAGACTTAAGATGAATCAGCCATATATCAAAATGTATATATAGCAAAAATTATTAAAACAATAAGGAAAACATGCATACTGAAAATTGTAAGATTTTTTTATAGTTTCTTTTAGCATACTATATATAATTGGCAGAAGCCAGTATCAGTGACATACTGCATATTTTACAATAATTTACTTAATAGATATGATATGTACTACTCTTAAACTCCATTTGTCAAGGTGATGATTACAAGTCAATCAATTTCAACAAAATTCTCATTTTAATACCAAATAAGCTTTCTTGTTAATTGAGTGTGGAACTAAACACAGATCGTAGAGTTTTATGTCTTGCTTTCATACAGGACAAGAATCAAACAGATTTTTTTTAATCAAAACCTGCCTTGCCAATGGTGCAAGAAACACTATGAATACAGTATTTTTTTACTCTACATTAGCAGCTGCAGCCAAAATGCTAAAAGAAGTGAGACGTGGCCTTGAAGAGGACTCAGCAGCTCATTGTCTCTAGGTTGTCTATGGTGCTCAGAGCCTGGATGTACCGACTACGAGGAACCCCTCTTTTCAAAACTTCCATGAATGGAGATACCAGGAGACAGAACCCCTGAAACATGGAAAGGAAATCTCACACAGTAACACTTGACAACTGAATTTGGCTACTGTGCAAATTTATATATATATTTTTAATTAATGCTTTGAAATCATGTCATTTAATTGTTTATTATTATTACTGAAATCTAGTAGACTTCTAGGGATGGTCGAGACTAACAGACATGTTGAGCTCTGAAATTATGATCTCCTATAACTTTGAATTACTAAGTAGAATTGCAGCAATGTTTTAAATGTAAGAATAAACAGCAGTGCTTTGTGTGCATTTGTGGATTGCAGAACTCAGTATGAAAACTTCTGAAAGACTAAATCCATAATATGTGACCATATAAAAAAATGTAGCTAGTGCTGAGCCACACAACAGTCTGATACAAACTGTGCTGATGTGAAAGCACTGATTTTCACTTACACCAGTGGGTCCAGGCTCATTAGAGATGAATAAAGAAGATTTTTGCATTTTTCCAGCATCCAGCGAAGCGGATCTATCTTTTGATGTTTTTCCGTTCTCCACACTCCAACTGAGTGAGTGGTCTTGGTCATGTATAGAGTTTTGTAGAGTTTCTACACTAGGCAGTGCAGATTGCAATTCTCTGATAAGATTTAGAATCTAATTTCTGCTAGTAATGAATGTCATCTGCCCTGAGGGATACTGACTTTCTAATTAGATGGTTGAAGAAAATTAAAGCCATACACACTGTCCTTCAAGACAGCATCTAAATATGAAAGTCAGTGAAATCAAATTTACAGAAGGCTCAGGATACTGTATTTTGTCTTACAGCTTACTAACCTTGGGGTCTTGCCCAGCAAGACAAAGCTTTAAATCAAGCTCTGCAACTGATCGTTTAGCCTAACAATTATTTATGTAGGATCAAAATTAAAAATGTGTCTTTTGCCAACAAACTGTTACAAATGGCATTTCTCTGACCATAGCCAGACCCAGGATGTCTACCTATGATGCTGATGTACTTTTTATCAGCACATGCTTTTCTTCTTTTCCAGCTTTTTGGACAGGATGTAACCCTCAATCTGGAGAATTTAACAGGCATGTGGGTAGGAAGCTATATTGATTTTTCTGTGACTGTGCTGCTTTGATTTTTGCTGGTTAAAGTGGAAGAAACTATACAAAAAAATAAATCTGAAAAGCTGGTGAACTGCCTTTTAAGATCCTTTTTGGATCCTTGTGTTGAAATTACTCTATGCAAATTTTCCCCATCCTTAATTCAGTAAGTAAAGTAAAATATTTCTGCCTTTTATTTGCCTAGTATTGATTTCTCAGAGGTGCATAAGCCTCTAGAATAATTCAAATGCTTTACACTATAGCACTCCATACATAATGTTTAAAAGTCCAACATGGAGTTTCACAGGGGATCTTAAAACCTTTATGTAATTTACACATACCCTTCTCAACAAAGCAAAGAATAGGGGATTTTATATCATCTTCCCTATTGTAAGAGCCTATAATACATTTGAGCAGATTTTCCAAGGAAAATATACAGAGCATTTTTACCAAGAAAACTCTAGAAGCCAATTGAAAAGCAACTCAATATAGCTGCATGAGAAAGGAGGCCAAAAAAAGGCTACTAGATACTGCAGTAAAAATCCTGAACTTCAAAAAAGTGACTTCTGAGAGAGACCTGTCAAATGAGCTTACATTTTACTGAGAAACAGGTATGGCCTGCAGATTTAGATGCTTCCTAACTCTAAAATCTTCCTTAATTGCTTCCACTCTGCTTCTCATCTTTGCCAGCTGTGGGCAAGGAAATGTGAATCAGATAATGAATCAACATGGCTCCATGGCTCTTGCACAGGCTTTCAGTTAGATTCTCTTTAGGTTCTCTTTAAAGTCCAGAGCCAAGCAATATACGTTCCAGCCTGGCAGAAACAGGAGTGTCTTCCCACCTGTGCACAGCAGTGTACCACCCAGCCGCAAGGGTGAGGTTGATGACAACGTCAACTGGAATCATATCAGCCACCGCTTCGTTGTTAGCAATGACGGTCCTTAGAATCCCCTTTCCCGCCTGTGGGACAAAGGAAAGCAGTCACTGCTACCATAAGATTTCATTGGCTTAGACCACAGGCAGACCTTAACTTCAGCATTTTTCAAGCCCAGCACCTGCTACAGAAGGTGGCTGGTTTCTGTTAAAACAAACATGGATCTCATGTGGATCCCACTGTTCTGTATTTTCAGAGGAAGCCTGAAGCATGATGACGTGCTGCACATAACAAGAAAAGCAATGACTTTAGTTAAATCAATATTAAGGGAATGCCTTAAGAAACAAATACATTTGAATGTACTGAAATCCCAGTGAAGTTCCATTTTCTCAAATGAACCAGGCAGACAGAGGTCTGAATGTCTCTTAAAGATAATTGTTTTGGAAATGGCACTGATAAGCTTTTTGAAAAGCTTCCGCTTTCCTTTGGATGTATTCATACTTTTCTCTTTTCCAAAGCTCTACCTGTTACAAACAAATACACAGTCAAGATGTGGCCCATGCCCTGAAGGTTTAAACTGCTTCCAAGTTTAAAATGAAACTCAGGAAATTAATAAATGAAAATACAAAAGAGAAAAGGCAAGAAAAATAAGATCTTTGCTTTGGTTAGAAGTGCATTTGTCAGGGGCTAGGTTCCCCAAAATACGTATATTTGAACTGAATGCTTATAAAGGGGTTTCCCTAATGATCAATTAGTTTTTGGAGGTTCCACAGGAGAGACATGGCTGGGAGAGACTCAAAGGAACAGATGGAAATGCGGCAGACTTAATCAAACAGGACAGTTCAGAAGTAAAGAAAATGTATGGTGAAATGATGGAACACGGAACAAAGCAATTTAAAAAAGAAATCTCAACAGCAGAGTAAAGGTTGCATTTATCTAGTATGTGGGAAATAAAATGTGATTGAGTTCGATGTAGAAACTGAAAACCTACTGGAATAAGCTATGAGGATAAGAGCACTAGTGAAGAAATTAAGTAAAAAAAACCTAATAATTTACTTCAGTATTAATTTGAGGGAGATACACAGGTAAAAGAACAAAGGATATGCTGTACAGATCCAAGAATATTTATAAAAACCAGGGCAGAGGAAATGTTATAGATAATCTTTTTTTTTTCCCTCCAACATAACACTTGCAAGTTAGGTTTCATCATGAAACCTGAAAATTCCTGTTTCATCATTGAATAGTTTTCCAGCTGTGAAAGATCAAGTTTTACTACTGAATCTGGAACTAAGTAGAAGTGCCTGGTTCTGCAAAAACACTGGCCTGAAATCTAATTGAGAAGAAAGGTGTGATGAAAAAACATTTAAGACTTGATACTGCCTTGTAAATCATATGCCATTGTTGACTGGACTGTCTAAGAGAGTCCATCACATCCTCTGTCTGGGAGCTGTTTATGTGGATTTTTTTTGTTCTCTTTCTCTTCTTTTCTATAATCAGATGGCTTTGTTATATTTCACAGCTTGCAGTAAGAGAATACTGCTTATGACAGTGATTTAATCTTCTTTCTAATTAGTTTCTCAGGAAATTAATCCTGAGTTAGGGCTCCTGAGCTGTTGCATCGTATTGTTGGTGCAGCTGGCAGAGATACAGGCAACCATGCAAGCTTCCCCACATGACTCCAAACACCCTCCTCAAACCCATGGAGCGCAGTTAACCTCTGCTGTACTAACCTGAACCACAGTAATGTTTAGACATTAAAACCTTAACTTGCAACATCACTATTATTTTACTTTTGTTTTTTTTGTTCCTACTGCTGTCTTTTCAAGGGAAAATGCAAGCAATTAAAAAGACCCAAAGCAGCCAGTCAAGCCCTGCTGTGAATTTTCAGCTGCTGTGAATACATGCCCACTAGAGAAAACTGTGTGATCAAATATCCCATTTTAATAGGCAGACTAAAGACCTTTTTGAGGTCAGGATTCAAAACCAAGAAGTTCGATGAATTTGCTGCAAACATCTGTATTCAAAGCAGCATATGATGGTTGTATACATATGAATGAATTGGACACTTAGTATATTATGTATACAGTACAGAGTTTAAATGTTGTAAATTACTTCCAACATTGGAAAGCTTAGAATTTCTTTATCAGATCTTCCTTCCTCTTTAGTGAGATAGAAGCTACCTCAGCTGAAGCCTCAGAAACCATTTGCCAACTTGAACTTGAACCTGACCCTTCGTGACAGCTTCCCAGCTAAAGTGTTTTAGGGTCAATCATAATTCAGAACATGAATCAAGCCACAGTTCTGCTCTACAGCCCCATTTCCTTGAAGGGAAGAAGGTTTTTACATGTAATGTGGAACAATGAGACAAAAGACCTCGATTACATACCGGTCAGTGGAAATGTAATTCACTTCATTTTGTTTTTCAGCTAGCTAACAAAGCTTCTCTCCATAGCAGCTGAACCAAATACATGTGAAAGAAATATAACAGACTATCAAGGACAAGTTGAAGTCCCATATTTCTGGAATATTTAAAAGAACTATTTTTTAATTTGTGAAATTAAATGATCAGATTCAAATAGCATAGTGGTGACTGAAGAAAATTTTTCCATGGTTTGGAGTCCAGATTCTAGCCAGGTGAACCCAAAGATCATCTGAATAAAATCTAAACCTGGGCGTTGTTCTCCATAGAGGATGAGCCTTGGTTAGTAGTTAAAAGTGAGTATTTTAGAATGGGGGACTTAAAAAAAACAAAAACAAAAACAAAAAAACAACCCAAGGAACACCAGAACACATCCCTCAACTTTTTTCATCCTTAATTATGGCCAATACGTTTACTTAACTAATAAATCCACTTTGAAATACACAGACTCGTTTTTAATAAAATATTTATTGGATAATGAAACTAATTATTGTGGTTTAACCCAGCAGGTGGCTAAGCACTACACAGTCATTCACTCACTCTCCTCTTCCCAGTGATATGGAGGAGAGAATTGGAAAAAAAAAGTAGAAGTCTTGGGTTGAGATAAAACTATTTACTAAGATAGAGAAAAGGAAAATGGTTATGACTATATATATATATGTATATACACACATATATATAAAGAATGTATATAACAAGTGATGCATAAGCAATTGCTCACCACCCCTCAAATGATGCCCTCATGCCCAGCTAGCCCCTGGAGCAGCGGAAGAGAGTGAGAAGACACCTTCCTGTAGACTCCCACCCCCTTCAAAACTACTTATGGATGATGTTGTATGGTATGGAATATCCCTCTGGTAAGCTTAAGTTAGCTGTCCTAATTCTGTTCCCTACTAGAACCTTGGGCCCTTTGCTGAGAATGTCCTTGGCTCTATACAGCAAGTATTAACATTGGTGTTATCAACATTGTTTTTCTCCTTGAACCAAAAACACAGCATTATACCAGACACTCCGAAGAAAAAATCCATCCCAGATGAAACTAAGACAGTAATGTATAATTCAGAAGTTCATAGGTTAATTTTTGAACTACCAAACAGAAATTAACAATTCACCATATCCAAGCACTTTAATTCAAATATGTATATTGTTTTCATTCCTCTTTCTCCACCCCCAAGAAGACCAAAATTATCTTGGATTCAGTAATAATAAATACTTTTCAAAATTTAGTTTAACCAAGTTCAGTGGCACCTGGAGATAATGCAAGACAAACACTGTCAGAACTGGCAGTGCCCTCTCCCTTCTCTGTACCACAGAATGTCTGCCCTGACTCTTTCCAGCCATCATCACTGCCCATGTGGCCAGAGAGCTGATGTGCACCCTCACTGCTTCTGTTTCTTGGATAATCTTGATATAATTACATTTCAAATCTTCAGCTTCATCACAGAAGACCTCAGTGTAGATGATGTGAGTTTCACAGCTGTTTGTCATTGTCTCCATTTCCTGTGTTGCAGAACCTCAGAGCTTTAATTCTGAACCAAAAAATACCTTATCTGTTTCAAAACTATTTTAGTATATGTAAAGGCTTTTATATAAAAAAGAGTTATTTACTACAGTGACCCTAGAATCTCAAAATCTTTGATTTCCAAAGAGTTAATGTGAACATAGAATAGCTTCTTTGTGTGAAGTCCTGCCTGACTGAAACAACCATTACATTTACTGTTAATTTCAGTCAGGCTAGGAATTTTTGTTTTGAAGAACAGAAAATAATAGTTACTTGTCTGAGTGGCAAAGGATAAACATATAAATATATACAAGCTCAAGCTTAAGTTTTAAAAAAGTGGACATTATAAAAAAAAGACAGTGATGTATGTTCACCCAGTCAGGAAATTTAGATTTTGTTACATGATTCAATCTCTGCCCCTTATGAATTATACCTCGTTTCAGGGATGCATTTTATGCCATTTCTTAGAAAATTTGGCAAGACTTTCCCAAACCCTGGAAACTACTATTCATGGTTAGTGAACCAGCAACATGCATACTCTTTCAAAATGTCCTTTTTTGAGTGCAGCTTAGATGTTATGTGCCATGGCCATAAGGATTCATGGCAGGAGCGTGACATCTTTCAACCAGATTCAGGAAGTTTCTATAACTTTTTTTGTACAGTTTCTCAGTGGGGCTTTAGAGTGTCTTTAGAGTTGTTATTTCAGCAACTCCACTTTAAGAGAACATTAAACAGTAACTAGACATACCGCAACAAATATTCCACTTGTCCCATTGAAGCTGTCAATCCAACCCTGCAAAAAGAGGATGATAGGTTGCTTACACAGGTTTCAAAATGCTGAAAGGGCTATAGTGCTAAGGTGTAGATAAAGAAGGAATGAGAAAACAGTTAAGACAGTTACCAATCCATCTGGGACAGTTGCCAGGAAGCTAACCAGAATGAAAGTATGCTTTGCATGATACCTCATACTACCTTCAATTTACCGATCAACAACACAACCAAACTATGTTTTTAGAAACTGCTCCTTTCCTATAGTAACTCGGCTACAGGAATAGGAACTTTGGCTTTGAAACCACTACAGAGTCTTGGTGCTGTCATACTTAATAAAAACAATCAGCACATTGTATATCCAACAACAAACAACACACGGATGCCACTGAGACCAATCTGATTACTCCAACTAATTTCTAAAGTAAGGAAGAAAAGATACCACTCCACTTTTGAATCCCATCCTACTCCAAGCCAGAGAAACTTCCCTGTGTGGGACAGGAGTTGAAGCAGTGAAAAGCTGCACGACCCACGGTGATTTCTGATGCCTAGCAGAATTAATTCCGTCTTCCTGAGATGAAGAGTTTGTTCCAGAGCCTTGGGTGTTAATCAGCCATCTCTGGCACACTTCAAGCTTTATGAAAGGCAAAGGTGACTTTATGTTGCCCTTCCAACTTGGTTGCAATATTAGGGTCCACTATTCCTTCTTATATATTTAGCCTAGTAAGTTGTTTCAGTCCAAAAGTACAGCTGTATTTAATTACTGTCTGGCTGACACATTTTGTATGCAGCAGGCTCATACAAGTGTGAATCCAGTGAATTCAGCAACTACTGAAGTAAGACAAAGATACCAGTAACTGAACATGACCTGGGTGCTTATCAGGACCACATTAATAGCATGGATAGACCATGGAAAGACTTGAACTAGAACCCATCAGGATTGTGACTAACTTTCAGGTCTCACAAGTGTTTCACCAGCCAGTATAGAAGCTCTCCTGTGTGGCTGCCTGGGCACTATTCTCTGCACATTAGATTATACATTGCAAGTCCAGCATCTTGCATCAATGCTATTCATCTCTTCATTTTAAATACGTTCCTTCCACTCATAGACAAAAGTCTTTCCAGAAGATGTTGAAGAAGGCCTGCTGTTCTACTTCAGCACAGGTCCTCTCCATCTCCCACATGGTTTCCTTAAACTGGGGCACCTGTTTCTTAAGAGGATGCTGCCAGACTGTATGCAGCTGCATCAAAGTATTCTCAGTAGGGAACTGCTGTGGATTAATGCTTACTGGAAAAGGCTCATGCCAACTAGCTCCCACGATGGATGGCCTGATAATAGCGATGTTCAAGTTTCCTTTCTCTTGCTGAATTAGGTATTCTGACAAGGCTTTGGTGTAGGTGTAAGTGTTGGGCCAGTCCCCAAGCAGCTTGGGCGTGATGTCTTGAATGATAGATTCATCCAACCACCTATAGAAAACAAGAAGGAGGATGTATACACAGGCAAAAAAAGACCAGTTATTATAGAAATCCTCATCTGAAACAAAGGATAAGTAAGCGAAAGCCATATAAGACAAAGCAAGAAGTGACAGGATTTGGATTTAGTTTAATAGCTCTGTAGGATAAAGTTACTTTTGTCTAGGAAGTACAAAATTATCCTGTTGAACATCCTGCTGGGATGCCCAGCTGAACTACAGATGTCTATGCTATTTCATTGTAAAGCAATCTTGTTTGCTTTATGTTTCTCTGCAATCTGTTTTCTAGCTGTGTCTGATCTACAGTTAGTCTGATGAAGCTTTCCAGCCTAGTACTGTGGCTAGATAACAGTCATCCTCAGTCAGCAGAGTCTCTATATACATCCATGTATATTTCAGGCAATTTTTGGTAACCTTGAGTTACTGAGCTGAGTACCACTGAAAAGATTTCAAAAGTTGTAATTGTGTACTACAGTGATAGTATTCCACTTGCACGACTTACAATGTTAGATGTTCCTTCCTACTGGTTTTCCACTGGCTTGTTCACACAGAAAATTAGGAAATTGTCACTGTTAGCTACTTTTAATAGAAAAAAAAGTAAAGAAAAAAACCAACAAACATCACATCCACCAAGTAATCTCATTAAGGTATTCAAGTAGTTACGTATACACCTTTAAAAATGTGGTCTTACCACTGCAGTGCTGCAGTAAGTATCTAAGACTCAAAAGCTTCTTCCTGGCATACCAGCAGTGCTTCCCTGGTCCTGCCAGCATTACAGGAACTGGCTGTACTTCCAGAGCCCTCACACACTGCTGCCAATCTAGGACAGGTTTTCAACAGTCTGATGCTGCACCACAGAATCAAAGATTAACTCCCATAATCCAATTTGTAATTAAGTCAATGGACTTACAGTTCAGATTAACTGCATGCACTCTTCACAGGGGCATTGCAAGGATACTATTTTCTGCAGATCCTCACTTCACCCCTCCTCATCTTGAATTTCAGACAGAAATGAGGTGGAGATTGTCATGCCTGGAAAATTACTTGATCACGTCAACTTAGATGTGCAAATACCTGATCGTGACCTAGTGCTTTTCAGATTGCTCTGATTAGATGCAGCTTAATATACTGCACCAAAATTTTTGTGTGAGAAAACACTGACTCATCAGAACTGCAAAACAGTGTGCAAAGAAGGGTTGATATCAGTCAATTTCTCTGTTTTAGAACTAGTTAAAAAGAATCTGACATTTTTAGCATCCTAAAATATCAAACTTATACAACTGAAAAAAACACCAACCTTTGCAGGCACAAACATTTTCCTTTGAAACCATTATTCTCATGTTTCAGAAATAAGGCAGAAAAATTGTTTAAGCATAAGAAAAGTTAAACTAAGCCAGAGGCTATAAGTAGCACACAATACTGACTCAATTTACAAAGCCTGCTTAGACAATCATGGCCTCTGTAGGGCCTCAGCTAAACTGACATTATCTGAATCTGTCAAGTAATTAATTAACTGTCTTCCAAAAGGAGACATCTATTTCTGCAGAGCCTGGAGGAACGCTAGATTGATTCAGGAGCTCAGATTGAGCTGAATATGAGGTCAGTTTTTTGTTTGTTTGTTTTTGTATAACTATATGTGCATATACATATATTTAAAACAAGACATACAGGTTAGCATTTCTCAGAAAGCAAAGACAGGTGTAGAATTACAAGCAGAAGCAATTGCCCCTTTCCCTCATCCTTCGGGACAAGCCTCTGCATTACTTCAAGTGTTCATCAGTAGGAGCATGCTTCTGCGCACCCCAAAGGCACTGTCCTACCAGGTGATTTGATATGCCAGCATTGCAATCACAGAAGCGCTGAGCTGACAGTTCAGCAAGGCAAACTGTTCCCAGTCCTCTGTATCTTCAGTGACCTAGTTTGAAAAGTCTCAAATGCTAAATCATAAAGCTATTGCTTTTTCTCACTGCTTCGATTGCTCCATAGAAGAGATGCTAATAGAAAAATAAGTTGCCCCTTCTTCCACCACAAACATTCAGTAAATAATTCTACTGTAGGAAAACATAGCTTACTGTGTTAATCACTTTCCATGAATAAGCTATTCTCTTGTAAATGGTGACAGACCTACATTTTCTGCAATAATAATAATAACACTTTTGCTTCAGCCCAAACTTCACTGTGTGCTGTGTTCCTTACCTCAGCATACCCTTCAAAGCTGATTTCCGTCAGCTTTAGATTAAGGCAAACCTTGCTTGATGTAGCAGATTATATGTTTCCCCTATTGGCCTGGCAGCACTTAGAAAAATGACTTCTGGTTTACTCAGATTAAGCCTGAAGTTTTACATGCAGGTAAAGTATCAAAATATGAGAAAGCAGGGATATAATAGGAGCAAAATAACAGAAAAAGTAACAGCTGGATGGATTTCACCTGAATATAGAATCATAAGTACATACCAATTGTATGGCCAAAAATAACACTGAACTTAGTCCACTTGTGGGATCACAGTTTTTGATGCATTTGCATTCTTTTCCACTTGAAATTTCACAATGCGTTAAAAATTGTGCACACTGCACAGCACTGCTTTGCCCATCTCTTCCTTATCTTACCTCCTACCATCCTAGTCACCTTCTGCTTCCGGCTCCTCCATGCATCTCCCTCATATATTGCCTCTGATTTTCAGTTCAATTTCCAAACCAATTACCCTGAAGACAGTTCTTTTCACTGAGACCCACCTTAATTCAATGCCTTGAGGGCTGTGACTGTCTTCACTGTGAGCAATTAAACTTCTACCTTCAAACACTATAAATGAACAGATACTATTCTAGTCTAGGGCATGCTGAGAATTTTATCTCAGTAGAAGTACCAGAAGGTGGTGAACTTCTGGAATAAAAACACAGCAAAAACTGTAAAACAAATAGAAAATCCAAGCAAAAAAAAGTAAAAAAAAGTCTCTACTTACGTGACAAAGAGACAACAACCAAACATACTACAAGAAAAACACACTGAAGGACTTATTTGAGAGCCCATCCTCTGTCACTCAACCTGTTTTCTAAATATCTTTCTCTGCTGAGTATTCAAACTATGATAAATGAATTCTTACTCTCTTATCTGAAGCAGCTGAAGTAGAAACCTCTGGGGTAGCTAGGCACTTCTGCATGTTAAAGATTAATGTTCAGACTGCTATGCTGGAGTCTTTTTATCTGAGCCATCAACACTAATTGTTTCTGAAATTGCAAGTGCTGGTAAGCTTTTAGAAGCAGTGATTTATAATATCGGTAGTGATGAACTCCAATGGACATTGTAAAACTGAGTCATGGGGCAAAAAGCTGCAGCTGAGCTTCCCTGTAGATAAATGTAAGGTAATGTATCTAGGGAAAAGCAGGCTAAACTTGTCTTGCAGGTTGCTGAACTCAGGGCTGGCAGCTACAGCTCAGCAAGAGCTCTTAGGAGCACAGCTGAAATTTCCATGTCAGCCAGCAGCAGCCAACAAAATTCCAGTACCAAGCATTGTCAGGTACAAGACCAATGGTGTCATTTTGAAGCTATTTAAATACAGTCTTGAGTGCCAGCACCCTGAATACTGTATGCAATTTTGTCTGGCCACTGGACTTTCTGGCTCGCATTCCATTTTTAGCAGTGGAGTTAAAAAAGACAAAGAAGAAGGGCAGCTAAAATAAAGGAGACAGATCAGCTGGCATTGGGGAGACAGTAAAAATACTGGGACTCTTCAGTCTGCAGAACAGAGGATACTGAGTGAATGCAATACAGACTTACCATACTGCAAAGGGAGTGAATAGGGCAAATGCTGCATATACTCCAGTGCTATAACTTCAGGACATGAAATGAAACCATGAGGATGGCAGTTTGAAACAGATAAAAGAAAGCTAATCTTCACACTGTACTTAGTAAAATTCTAGAACTTGTTACCATAGGGGGGTTGCAGAAGCAGAGTATCAGAAATTTCAAAAAGGGATTAAAAAAATTCATGGATTCCAAAATGGAACTAAAAATAATGGGATGTAACACCATCCAACGAGGGGTGTTACATCCCATTACAATGAGCTTGCAGCCCGGAAGGCCATTGGTATCCTGGATTGCATCAGAAGATGGGTGCCAGCAGCACAAGGGAGGTGATTGCCCCTCTCTACTCTGCCCTCATGAGGCCCCATTTGGAGTATTGCACCCAGGTCTGTGGCCCCCAACAAGAGGAAAGATTCGAGGCTTTTGGAGAGTGTCCAGGAGGGCCACAAAGATGATCAGAGGGCTGAAACACCTCTTCTATGAAGACAGGCTGAAGGAGCTGGGTTTGTTCTGTCTGGAAAAGATAAGGCTGCAGGAACACCTCATTACAGCTTTCCTATATTTAAAGGGAGATAATAAAGGAGGGAAATCAACTTTTTACGTGGGTAGATACTGATAGGACAAGGGGGAATGTGGCAGGGAGGTTGGAACCTGATGATCCTCAAGGTCCCTTACGACCCAAGCCATTCTATGATTCTGTGATTCTATGATTCAGTGGTTCTGGTTTCTGGGAGTCTACAAGGGGAATGCATCACAAAGAGTATCCAGGCTTGTGCAGTTACTTTGCAAAGCATTGCCACTGTTGAGGGCAATGTATTGGGCCAGGCAGTCCAACACTAATGCAATAGGGCATTTCTTACATATTTATTGTGCTCTGACAAATGAGAAATAACTATTAACTGGAAGTAAACATATCCAAGACTGTGGGTACTAGAAGAACTGAAAAAGAAAACACTGATTTTTATTAAGTTTTCTGGAGTAAAACTTTGTGAAATTATTTCTTTTTGGAAGAATCAAGAAGAAAGAATTTATACCAGCTCTCTGGGTTGGTAGTTCATAGGTTAGTTGCTTATATCACACAGATGGAATAACACTGGAAAACAAATGAAAACAAAGTTACATCTGTAGGAAAATTTTAAAGATAAGACTTCCTGGGACCTTTTTCAGCAGATTTTGTTACTTTTAGTAATTACTCTTCATTTTGGTAAATTAAATTAAACATGGCCTTTTTGTTGTTTCATCAAATTCCTAAATATTCACACTGAACTGTGGTTCTCAACAGAGAATAGTCCTGCTTCTGTGGATGGCCTAGTAGTTTGTGTGAAGAGAGTTACCCTGTGGAAAGTAGACCTTATGGGGTGAACTCAGCAGGCTTGGTTGCAGCCCTTGGAGGGTTGGTATCTCTTGGCAACATTTCCAAATTGTTGCTAAAACAACCTGTTTCTGACTAATCTCTGTATAGCTCCAGTTTAGTATAGCAGAATTCTTGAACTATGTAGAATCAATATTGAGAAGCTGGAGAGATAAAAAAAAGTGATTATAAGGTATACGAAAACTTTGAGATCTTACTAAGGTAGCAACAGGGCTGAGTACTGCAGAAAGAAGCAGCACAACTTCATTCCTGGTAGCAATGCACTCAGGCATAATTTAGTGCTGGACTCTAATGAAATCACTACGTCTTTTTAAAAATGGTGTGTGAAAAAACGTAGGAGCAACTGAAATCACAGACTTATCAAGTATGTTTTATTTTGCTTTATCATTCTTTTGTATTTGGGAAAGTATTGGTAAGTTCAACCAAGTGATGTTGTTTCTACTTACTCTACTAAATCAAAAAGCTTCTTGGGTTCAGCTGGAGGCGGGTAGACGATTTCATCTATGCATTTACGCACACAGTTTGCATAGGCAGTGGAGATGTGGATGAAGGCTTCCAGCTTCTGCATCTGCTGGGCCAGTTCTAGAAGCCTCTGTGTGCCCATTGCATTCAGTTGCAAGGCATGTCTAAAGAGGGCAGGGAAAGAAACAAAATGCATTTCACTGGGAAGAACTGATCAAAGATGAGTATTATCCAAACCCTTCTCCCTGACAAATAATAAACAAATAAGGGAAGGGGTCACAGATAACAACACATTTGACCAGAATGTGTTCAAACAAGATCATTATAAGTGGTATAGTAGCTTAATAGCTGCTGGTCACAATGCTGATCTTTTCATTCACAATGTGGTTTTATTTGCTCTCAGAGTTGTTTTTCTTAACTCTGGCCACATTCTTTATCACCTCTGAGGGCTAGCCTAGGCTTCTTTATAGTTTTTCCAGTTTGTATATAGCATGTGCTCCCACTGTACTGAAAAGAGCTGAAAGCTTAAAAGAGTGACATATAAAATAATCTTCAGAGAAATGCTCTTGGATCCACTGATCTGGCCACAGAATGCAACTGAAATACTTTTACTCAGTATGAAGGTTCAGAGGTAACATTTCACTAACATCTCTAAATCTCACATACTTGCCACCTTCTCCTGGAATAAATATCTCCAATATACATGACCACTGAGTTGTTGTAATTTCTTTGGACCTCATTCAGCCTTCTCTTTAGGTGACCACTGCTAAACCAGACACATGCAAGGGTTCAGCAAAGGGTCTTTGGGCCCAGAAAAACAGGTTGATACTGAAAGAAGCTGTAATGAGAGATAACTTAAATTCCCAAGGAGTGAGGAAAAGATTGATAAAAAGAAGAGAGAAAGTGTCTGGGTTAATAAGTCTGACCTTGAAGGATCCACACTGCATACTTGCTGGATCTCAGTGAAGAAACACTCAACTTTACTGCACGCTCTATACTGGAAAAAAGACACTTTCCCATACAGAATGGAAAAGGCTAAGGAATATGCAATCTGTTCAGCCCTGAATTAGAAGATTTCAACAAAAGGTAAGAGACTATGAATAATGTTGTCCAGTAAAGGGCACACTGAAGAAGTTAATTATACCGTCATTGAAATGAATTGTAAATAGTTCAGATGAATGAAAGCAGAAGCTAATGGTATGATTAATGTTTGGATCACAATATCTTAACCCAGAGATACTAATTTTAATAGCATGGTGCTATTAAAGGATAGTATTTTGTACAGATTTCTATTTCCTCCTCACTTGTCCTTCTTGTAGAATATTTCTACTTTAGCTTTCTTTCACATGGAAGTTACTTTTTCATGTACATTTCTATTGCACTGTAATCATTCTGAGATGGGATGAACAGAATTGCACTCACAGTGCAGACTCAGCATGAATTTCTACTGGGAAAGAGTTCCTTTATCCTCCTGTGGGAATATTATCTGACTCTGTGATCCCTGGCTCTTTAGTTTTTCTATTTATATTAAAACTGCATCTACTAATATTTCAGTATAACACAGTTTCTCAGATTTCTGCCCTCAATAATTGCATCTGGAGAATTCCCAAATTGTACTCTGTATTGATGTCAATAATTCATTTAGTTTCTCTGTCACTGCTTTTCTAGTATCTTGATAACACTGCCTTTGAATCACATTAAACTTGCTAGACTTTAACTTCTCATTCAGACAAGACTCATTTCTTTCTAACAACTTCACACATTTTATCATTTAATCATAGTGAATTTTGCTTGTTCTCATATAGACATTTTGACAGATCAGCCTTTAGATAACTTCTATACTTCTTCCAAGCAGAGGACTATTTAAGCTTTTTCTTTTAATTTCTTTCTAGCCATCTCCCTTATTAAAAAATGCAGTTTCCCTTTAATGTTATATGTCACTGTGGTGTATTTTTGTAGTATAATCATTACTCTATCAATTCAAGAACATTTATGGATATTAGTGTAGTATATTGTTTAGCTGGTTACAGCTTGAGCTGCTTCTATAAATGGAGCTGCTTCCTTTCTGTTGGATTCTCTAATTAGTTGTTGTAAAAAGCAGCAATTTATGGTGGACAGATTGGCTATCTATTTAGTCTGCAAAGGAGCAAATGAAGACCAAATATCAATAATTGTGCTTTCTATTCTTGTGGCTCTAGCATTTTTCATAAAACTGGGAAGATTTGGCAATCCAGATCAGCCACCTCAGCTTGCTGATCTATATCACTTTGCACAGAAGCACTTACATTTCCCATTTATTATGCTTACTTCTTCCGTTCTTTTTTAATGGAAAGCCTTCTCTGAAAAGGCTGTCCCAAGGGAGCTGTTTCAGAAATTGTGCATTTATTTTAAGCAGTTAATTATTTGGAATATTGGGTATTTTAGATCTTGTGAAAGGCTATTTTGTTAAACATAATCTCATTTCCCTCTTCAGTCATTCATTGACAAAGAAAGGCCATTGACACTAACTAGCTTTAGATATAGACATAACATAGTTTCATTTCAAGCTGTCTCCAGCTAGTTCTGCCAAAACATTTCCCTCTTGATCTAAAACACTTTTATCTATACCAATTTTAGGTCATATTTTACTCTCTTACTATTTTACAATCCAAGCTTGCCATATTTCCTTCTGTTCCCATAGAAATCTGCCAAGTTACTTCACTTTTGATGTGCACATGCAAATGACATTTTCAAAGCATTTAGAAAAAGTGCAGGACTACAGGTTGCATGAGAATCTAAATGGAGATCACTGCAGCTATACAAAAGACGCACTGAATATTGTAATATGAACCACTTGCATTCTGAATAATGTTTAGCAAACACGGAAAGCAGAACCTACTTTAGGGGTTCATCAAAGCGTACTGTTGCTGCACAGTGGAAGACAATATTGACCCGGGTCAGAAGCTCCTCCTCATCTTCAGCACTGATGGCCAACTTGGGTTGAGTGAGTTCAGCATTAATAGGCTTAATCTTCTCATGGAAATTAGGGCAATCTTCTCGAACCCTGTCAAAGACCTTGAAGCACAAACAGAGATGATGTACAGAATTAGGCTACTGAAATCACTTTGATTAGTAGCCAGTCTGATTATGTCAGTCAGTGATATTGACATGAAAGAGAATCCCCCCCTCCCCATACTTTCAGAGACAACATACAAGCAAGATGATAAAATAGTTAATTCACTTGTTTCCTTCCAAGGAAAAACCTCACAGGGAAACAAAAAAAATGCAGGAGGGAATGTAGTGCCCTAAAGAGATGAATGAATCTTCTCTAGACCACTCATTTCTTGGGGCATCCACTGAAACTTCTGTATCTCCACATCTCCTGCAACCAGTTTTTATTTGACCTCAGGGGCAGATCACAAACCACAAAGGAAGCTACGGAGGAGGAGGGCAGAATTTGGAGTGAGGAAGTCTATGAACTATTTGCTCCATCCATTTTCTTGATTGTTCTACGAAAGGCTTCAGAATAGAAGACCAATTCATGCTCCAGCTCATCTTCTTACTTTACTGCCACTTTCCAACTTGGACTCTTCAGTCATGTAAATTAAGTCTCATGGGAGTTCTCCTTCATATGCAAAAATGGGAACAGTGATAACCCATACTGCTCAAGTTGCATGACTGGACAAACGCGCAGCTAGTTGGCCTCTCAAGTCATTTTTTTTATGACTATGTTTCATAGCCCTTTCAAACACACATTTTCTTTCCAGTCTTTTGCAGAATGACAAAATCATATATCCATCCAGTAAAAAGATTCCTACATTTTCCTATACTGTCTGTTGGTCCAAAATTAGCACTGATCCAAGAAAGCAGGTATCCTGCAAGGTAACTATGAACAGCCCTGCTGAAAGGAATAGGAAACCAATACTGTTATCACCTGAAAAGTGCCTGTGTAAAAATGGCTATTTCCTCAGTTCCCATTTTTACTCTGTAAATTAATTACACTTTACTCATTAGCTCTGAGTCGCTGATAACACTATATACATCTGGGTGCAGTTCTGCTTGACACCTGAAAACAGGCAGATCCTAAGATCCACTTAGAGACCTTTTATTTGGTTAATCTCAAAGGCAAATATGTTGAAGTTTGAATTTCAAAAGATTATGTGAGTTTGTTACAGCAGAATTTGAAAAAATCCTTGGGCTTTGAATTGGGCAAAACTATAAATGTCTGTTCTAAAGGTTTTGCGTTTCCATTCCATAGCATCATTTTATTTGCACAACTACAACTGAAATAGCAGTAACAATTAAGACCTCCATTTTGGGGGCAGAGAGCCTACAACAACAAGAGCAGAAAGAATAACTAGAATAGAGAGTTAGTGGAATCTGAAGAGGTATAATCTAGATTTCAAAGGATAACCACACTTCAAAGGTAATCAGCTCACTGACAGAAATGACTAAGTGCTGGGACAAATCACTAGTGGAAGCTGTGGGAGAGCACTTTGGATACATTTAAGAACTGCCAAGATAAGCATTGCCAGGAAGGGCAGGAAATAGTTAGGCCTGTTTCAGGGTATGAAGATGAACCAGCTGACTTCTCAGTAGCTCTAATTTATTTGGTTGCTTCCTCTGCTGCGTAGCTTACTCACTAGTAATACTGAGTTTGATCATCTCTTTACTATCATTGTCTCTTCTTTTCCTGGAGATTGCCTTATCTTTGATCTGTCCAGTGCTTATGGAAGAGTTCTCAGAAGACGATCTAAGACTGAAGTTATCTTTTAAGAATTTTAAGAACAATTGCTCATTTGCTTGTTCTATTGCAAAGAGAGTGAAAAACTCCACTCAGTAAGAATTACTTTGTACCTGTTTTACTTTGGCAAAAATAATGCAAAGGTAGAAAAAGAATAAATCAGCCCTTTCTCTATTTCAGTCACAGTGTATATAAACAGAAGAGTATTTCTGCAGTGCCAACTTGATTCAAATTCGGACAAATATATTCTGCCTACACCCATCTCCTCTGCTTGCAGGTATTATCTCCTTCCATTTCTGAGCCTACTGTGAGGCATTGCCTACTACTACACATGAGTGTATGACTACAGTTTCACTCCCTCCAGTGATTCACTGCATTCCTCTGAAGGAGAAAGGCAGTTTCTAAATGATGTTCACAAATCAGCACACTCCTTGGAAACCTTCTAGAGAACAAGAACATTCAGTTTATTAAATCAGGTAACAAGAGCAGCTGTTTAATCAAAGCCGATGGCCTCTCTTATGAAATCTGAAAGTTTCAGACTTGTCAGTTCTTCATGGGAAAGCACAAGAAGATTTAAGGACAAGACAAATGCAGCTTATTCTATGCTTCTTCCTGTAGCTGAAGGAATGCCTAACATAGAGATGATGCTGAATCTACAGTTTAACAATAATATAATCTCTAAATTATGATTAACTCACACAGACAATATATAAGAAATCCCTAATAAATGCATGAGGCCTTAGCGTTGTTCTGTCTTTCCTTTTTCTGTCCACCCAACATAAATTTTGGGGATAGAAGTAGGCTGGTATACTGTACTGTTGGAATTGCATGAAAATTCTGCCCAAGTCAGAAATACTGCAGACGTGATACACTAATTACCACATAATTCTAGTGAGGAAAAAATGTTCGATCGTCTATGCCTAGTATTAAGTAAGTGGAGGGAAATCAGTAATACTGCATTCTGTCTTCCTGAGTACTCTAACACATTCCAGTGGCAACACCACAGACTTGGCCAAAAGGGAATAAAAAAATCACTGCAGAATGACAGCTGCTATTCTCATTTTAATCCTCAAAAAAGGACTCAGGTTCTGCAGAGTGTTTGCGCTGCTATTAGCAGAGGAGAATTTCACTCTGAAATTTGCTGATTTTTTCTTATTTTATAGTTATATAGTTAGGCAATTCCCACTTATGAAAGTAATCTCTGATTTCAGTTTACATTGTCAACCTCTTATTGCAAAAACAAGATTTCCAGAATTAATCTCAACATTATATGAGTGTTTTTGATGAGTATCTCTTTCCCCACTCCTGCCCACTTAAGCTTCGATATCTATAGCTCTCTCTGTTCTCTGCTCTTGTGTTAAGGAATTTAATAGTTGAGAGTGATTTCTGCCCATCAGTCTTTCATTCAGGATTTTTTAATACCACAAAAACCTCCCAAGAAAGGACAAATTGCACATCTACGGAAAGAGCACAGCTGAAAAATAAAGGTAAAGTGTAAAATGCCAAGGGTTTAGCTTCCTTCTTAGGAGACATTTTCAGTGAAGTGAAGATAAAAAAATTAAAAAAAAAAAAATCACACGTTTGGTAAAACCACTATCTTATGACAGCTTTTTAAAGAAGCCTGGGTAGTCCTCCCTTTAATGGGGCACCACAATCTTCAGCAAAGAAGATTTTAAGAAATGCCAACTTACTGCAGCAGGCACTATGCAGTATGGCATTTCATTGAGGAATACATGCAGGAGAGAAAACAGTATTCCTATTTGCTTGGTAATGCTAACACTATTTCCTGAGCTCTCCTCTGATGTGAAAGATGAATCTTCCAAAGCTTTGAATACATATGCTGTGACCCAGCAGTGCTGAAGATCAGCTACTGCTCTCCATCACTCTACTCAAGATTCCTTACTCTGGGAACACCTGTTGACATTAATGGTTCTTTTAGGGAGCCTATTTAAGGCCAAGTTCATGCTCACTCACTGGCTGGATCAAGGCCAGGTGACTGACTGACTGATGGTGACTGACCTAGAAAGCACAAAGATTTAAAGAATGGCCTAGAAAAGTTACTTTTTCTTTTCGCCTGTGACACAAAAATAATGTTGGGGCACCCAAGTTATACTATTTTAACCAGATGTCAGTGTTTTTGTTTTTTCTTCTCCCTTTTCTTTTTTTTCTTAGAAAGACCAATGCAAAATGGCGAATGGTGGGGCCAAGTGTGTTTAATAAGTGCTATAATACTAGGCTTCTCTGAAAGGATTACCAGAATTCATTAATTTGCATTATAATATGCAGATTTTGAGGCATTACAGTATGAGAACACTTTAAATGGAGGAAAATTAGACAATTCCCACAAACTGCATCATATATGAAGTATTGCTGAGGGGATTAAGGTTGAAAGAGATCAATTAAAAAAAACCAAACAGATAACAATAACTAAAACAAAGCAGAAAGCTTCCATCTTTTCAGACAGAGAAATAGAAGGGATTGCTTGGCATAATTCAGAAGAATATAAGCATGAATTATTTCTGTAAAAGGAACTATAAATAATTTATTCTGAGCAAAACACAGGCCAAGTGGCAAAACTCTGAGGCAACAACTCCTTTGAAAAAGGTGTTCCATTGCTGCATGGAATAATTTAAAAAGAAAGCAAGTAAAATACCCTCTTCAGAAGAGAGCACTGATGTATAACTGACAGGGAGCAATCTATATTATATACAGACATGTAGCTCACTCCGAAAGTAATGCCTCCTGTTTATTTCCATGGCAGCTACAACACATGCAAAGAGCACAATAACAATATTTGATAGAGCAAATTCTCAGCTACAAAATGCTGTATTCCAACAGACACCACCATTAGCTATGTATTTTTGGCAGTGATGAGTAAGGGTCTGCATACTACACTCATAAAAATTTGCACCAGTGAAGTGGCCCACTGATTCACAGCTGCTGTGATGGTGGCATTACTAGGAAAATGTTGCCCATGCAGTCCATATTTCACCAGCCTGAACAGATGGAAGTCAGGACGTGTCAAATCTGGACTATACAGTGGGTGTGGTAGAACAGTCCTGGTGTTATCATGTTACAAGAAAAAGGTTGCTTTCTTCTTTTCTCTGATTCTGGAAGTTCAAACCTCCCACTTAGTGTCATGATGTAGCAGTCAGTGTTGATGATTTGTCCAGGTTCCAGGATATCCAGAAGGATCAACCCTTTCCTATACCAAAAGGCAGTGTACATCACTCTTCCTCGATGGAAAATTCACACATTGCCACTCCATGGACTGCTGTTCTGACCCCAGTTCATAGTGGTGACACCACGTCTTGTCACTGCTAATGATACAATCCAGGCAATTGTCACCTTCTGTCTCACGCTGATTCAATAGGTCCTGACAAACATGCAGATGGTGTTCTTTCTGCTCTTGTGTGAGCATTTGAGGGACTCACCTGGTGCAAATTTTGTGATATTCCAACATTGTCACCATCATTTCCAAAGCACTGAAGCCAGTATTCAGATCTGTACACAGTTCCCTGGTTGTAAGCTGCTGATTCATGTGGATGATAAGCTGATCAAGATGCCCTTCATTTCATTATGTGACTTCTGTACATGGCCGTCTGGTATGTGGCTTGTCTTTCTTGTCATTGTCACCACTGTTGAAACATACCACCCACTGTCTCAACTGTGCAGTCCACTGTGCGATCTCCACAGATGGTTAGCAACCATCAATTAATATCAATGGATGCCATTTTTCCACATGGAGGAATTCAATGACACACTTTTGCTTCATGTGCACTTCCATGTCAGACACCATTTTGTCAGACTGCCCCTCTGCTGCCATCCATCACACAGCAGTAAGTTTTAACAGAATATTGGTGGGAAGGTTCAACTACTACTGACATACCACCAACATCCACTTCTGACGTTGTGAGCTAACATAATAAAACAGGAGGTATTACTTTTGGAGCATCTCTTGTACATAGATTAACACCCTAGTGCAGACATTCCTCTCTGATTTCAATGGCAGCATCATAAATGGACGTGAGTGACCAGCATGAAGCTAAACTCCTGTAGGTACCAATGGCATGAAAGCAGCTATGCAAAAGCCAAATTTCTGCATTTTTCATCTGACAGTACAAAAGATCAAATACATCCTGGTGATGTTTGCCACTGATGGAAGTCCTCCAATAGCTACTTCAAGAAAAGAATGTACATGACTACTTTTAGAATAGCCACGGCAGCAAAACTGAGAAATAACCTAGCAGCTTCCTGATACAAAGTAATTAGCCCGCAATTAATTTTTAGCCTGGTACATTTCTAGCAGTAAGCACCAGGATTGCTCAGTCAAGAAACATGTGAAAATTGAGCTCAAGTAGCTTTAATCAGGATAGTCCTTTTTTCCCTTGCATACTCTCTGCCTTGTTTCTTCTTCAGAAAGTTGCTTTTAAGTATGGTTCTTCTCAAGGCAAGTAAATCATAATTCATCTAGTCAGTTAGAAAGCATACAGCAGACTGTTCCTCGTTATAGGAAAGCAAATGCCTTATGCTTCAATCTAGAATTATTACTTTCCCCCGAGCAGAGCTAATATAGTGGAAATACAGTACTCGTGACCAATATCTAGTACACAAAAGCTGATTATTTAAAGAGAAAGACAACAGAAACAAAGACATGACAGACAGTAAATATCAGTATAGTTCAGCAGTATAGTTCAGTAAATGTGATAGCCAGCTACTTAGGATGTGTAAGATGGCCAACTGAATGGCCAACTGGATGGCCAATTACCTTGAAAACTGGCTGCTGACTAAGTTGCTTTTTTCTAGTATGAATACTCAGGTTACATGTCAGTTAATCTGCAACTAGCTCTTTTGTAGACAGGCATGGTAGCCAGGAGTATTAGGGACTTGACAGACTTTTCTGTGGTCTATAGTACCATCATGTAGGTGGGTGGACAAGTCACAGAGAATATGGAGCTTTTTAAAATTCATTGTAGACATTTCTTGTACCTGTGTATAATTAGAAAAGTATCACCATCAGAATTTGATGGCATGTTCGACAATTTACACTGGGAAAGAATTTAAGCACAGAGGAGGATTGTAACACTTAAAGCTTTTCCCACAGGATCAATTTAATACAGTTCTTCCCATACATTTTCCAGAACTGTTTTCCTTCTCATCCCTCCTCCATAGCTGTGACACAGTGTTGTGAGGAGAAAGGTGCAAGCAGAGTCAGATATCAAAGGACGACAAGAGCATGCAGCTGTGGCCTGAGTCTCATCCATGTCCCCTTCCTCAACTTCTGCCATGTAGAATTCACTACCAGTTACTTAGAGAATCTATGTATGCACTTGGAAGTGTTAATAGGTACAGAGTTATACAGACACAGGATGTGAATCTGCTTTTCCATACCTACTGACTTAATTAGAGCTCTTTGAAGTTTCACTGCCAGATTTGCTTGGGCACCATGGAACTTCAGGAGTGTTTGTTGAGTCCCCAAAGACCAAACAGCCAGGAGCAAAGGCTGTGGCAAACACAGATGCCTGCTTCCTGGAGAGATGACATTGTCACATTTTAAAATATCTAAGATCAAGTTGATTTTTAAGGATCTTTGGAGACTGGGGTACCTCAGAGCTAGACAGAATGATCTCTAATGCAGTCCCATCTACAATCACATTAAAACATCCTATACATCAGAGACATGGAACTCTGAAGTTCCTCCCCTCTGAAAATATAGAATTCATGTCTACAGTCATGTCAGTGATGTGGAGAGGGCTTTTGGAGAAGTGGGGATCACACGTAGCCAGCAGCTGCAAAGTGTACTCTCAGATACAACTCCCTTTCACATGGAGAATTAGTGGGGAGAGCCAGGCTAGATACAGGTATCCACAAACACACATCTGGCTGACCAGGTATACTTGGCTCAACAGATCACAAAGAAAGCAAGAAGATGCAGTAAAGCCTTACAAACGAGTGAGCTGCAGTCCTGGCAACAGGTTAGTCACTCAGTCGTGAAGTTCCAGAGAGGTGAGTGATGTGAAAAAGGTACTAAATGCAGCATGATGAAATCTTCAGCCAGCTGTGAAACAGCTGACCTAGCACAATGCAATCACTGACAGGCTGTACTCTGCACAGCAGTAGTTGTTTATACATACAAATGGTCACGTCATCTGATGACTAGAACTGGCTGAGCCTCACAGCAGGCCTAGGTTCTCCCTTCTGGTGTTTCCGTACGGTAGATGACACAGGAACTCACAGTTCACGGTGCTGCTTTTTAATGAAAACAGACCACTGCCAAAAAAAGTCAATGAAGGATCCCCACATCCAGGCAACCTTATCTCAGCTAGACTCTCTGGGTACTTCTTCTGCAATAACATTGTTCCTAAATAGGACAATCACACTGGTTGCCACACATGTAGTTCAGATAGATGGCATGTAACCTGTACTAACACATAAAATAGGCATGCAATTCAGAATCTAGTTTCAAGGACAACTGCACAGATGCTTTAAGTAGATCTGGGAGAACTGAAATACTTAACCATGATCATGCACCCCACAAAAGCAGCAGTTGTGTCAACCTAGGGTGAATGTCCTGCACTTTATTGTTCACTTCCTTAAGATCTCTGACCTTTTCCCTTCCTTTTCTTGAGGCACAGAGGGGAGATGATATCATGAAGATCACAGTTAATCATAGAATCACAGAATCATTTCAGTTGGAAGGGATCTTTTGAAGGCCATCTAGTTCAACTCCCTTGCAATGAACAGGGACATCTACAGATAGATCAAGTTGCTCAGAGCCCTGTTCAGTCTGTCCTTGAATGTCTCCAAGGATGTGGCATCCACCACATCTCTGGGCAATCCTTTCCAATGCATCACCACCACTGTCATAAAAAAAACAAAAAAACATTTTCCTCATATCCAATCTAAATCTCCTCTCTTTTAATTTGAAACCATTTTCCCTTGTCCTATGAAGTGTGGGCACCAATGTTCATTCTGATGAAAAGTGTAAAGGGAGGAATATTTCCTTTGATATCACTTGTAACAGAAGTTCAACAAACCAAGACAAATGCTTCAAGTATTTAAACTACTCAAAATAAAAAATACTTTTAAACACTGTGTGCAATAATTTCAACCAATGCGATTTTTTGATCAGTGCTTAAAAAGAAGAACTAAGTCCAGGTACCTCAGACCTATCAGATATCTTCTTTCCTTCCTTGCTGTCACTTAACTGTAATCATATGAGTATTTTAACATCCTCACAGAAACATTACATGCAACACATATAGTACGCAAAAAAAAGGACTAGAGCTTCATCATCTGGGAGGTAATCAGAAGACAATCAAAATTATAAGACTAAAAGCAGGATCATTACAGGAAGTGAATGCAATTGTGAAAAAGAGAGTCTAGAAAAGAAGAAAATAGTTGATATTCTAAGAAAGTATCTAAGAAATGATGACTTAACCATTTTAAACTGATCTTCTGTAGTGTCATTATTCCAAGCAAGCAAGAAAGTGGAGAGTTACAAGTAATCCTTGATTTCCATCCAAGGAACATTCAGATTAAAGAATTAAAACCTTCCTTAAGAAGATGGAACCATCTGTCAAAATAGTGTTTGGTTACCTAGGACACCAAATGGCTCTGATAGCACTTTTAGCAGAGATCCACTGTAATTAGTGACTCTGATTATAGAATCATAGAATCATTTGAGTTGGATGGGACCCTTAAAGGTCATCTAGTCCAACTCTCCCAGCTAGATTAGGTTGCTCAGAGCCCCATCATGCTTGACCTTGAGTGTCTGGGGATGGGGCATCCACCATCTTTCTGGGCAACCTGTTCCAGTGCCTCACAACCCTTACCATAAAAAACTTTCTTTGTATCCAGTTTAAATCTTTTAGTTTGAAACCATTTCCCCTTGCCCTGTCACAACAGACCCTGCTAAAGAGTCTGTCCCCTTCTTTCTTACTATTATTTATTATTACAGCCAGTTCTCAGAAGACTCCATGGAAATATCTCAGAAATGGTTGCAGAATCACACATGCAAGCCTGGCAGCTGGAATCACAGCTCAGATCTTCACTCTCAATCCAACGTCTCAGCACATTATATAAAATACAGACTGGTTTCTGTATATAAGACCTCTTTCTGCCAGTGCTTGGTTTGGCTCTGTCCATAATAAATGCTCTTAAAATTCACCTCTTCCTGGAATGGATATAAATAACTCTATCAAATTTTCCTTATATAAGGAAAGGGCAAATTTGGCCTATGAAGTCAATGCCAGATTTTTGGCACATGTACTCCTTTTTTCAGTATCTTGGGTCTTATAAAGCAGAATGTGTACTCTTGCTTCAGAATAAAGACACCAGTGGCTGGAAGGGCCAGTTACTGCCAGCATGTGATAGTTAACACCCTTTCCAGGAGTCAATGCCACTCACTTCCCAGTACAAAGATCAGAGTATTGCTGCAGATGGCTCAGCTACATGATGTGAGAATTTTCTCCCTTTTTTTGCAGTCACAGTTGTACCTGACTACAATGCTTTAACAGCACTGATGGCAAGAGACAAGCCAGCTCATGTTTCACATGATCTGCAAGACTTTTCATGTTTAAGTAAAAAATGAGAATGAATCACAGAATCATAGAATTGCCAAGGTTGGAAAAAACCTCCAAGATCATCTAGTCCAACAATCTACCTACCACTAATATTTCCCCACTAAACCATGTCCCTTAGTACCACATCTACACGTTTCTTGAACACCTCAGGGACAGTGACTCAACAACTTCCCAGAGCAACCAGTTCCAGAACCTGACCACTCTTCTAGAGAAGAAATTTTTCCTAATATCCAACCTGAATCTCCCCTGGTGCAACTTGAATCCATTCCCTCTAGTCCTATCACTAGTTACACGGGAAAAGAGGCCAACACCAACCCTGCCACAACCACCTTCCAGGTAGTTGTAGAGATGAGATCTCCCCTGAGCCTCCTCTCCCCTAGACTAAACAATCCCAGTTCCCTCAGTCACTCTTCCTAAGACTTGTGCTCCAGACCCCTCACCAGCTTTGATGCCCTTCTCTGGATGTGCTCCAGCGCCTCAATGTCTTTCTTGCAGTGAGGGGCCCAAAACTCAGAAAGATGCAGCCTCAGCAGAGTTGAGTACAGAGAGACGATCACATCCCTGCTCCTGCTGGCTACACTATTCCTGATACAAGCCAGGATGCCATTGGCCTTCTTGGCCACCTGGGCACACTGCTGGCTCATGTTCAGCTGAACATCAACCAACACCCCCAAGGTCCACTTCCTCAACACAGGCTTCCAGCCACTCTGCCTCAAGCCTGTAGCATTGTCTGGAATTGTTGAGGTCAAAGACCTGGCACTTGGTCTTGTTGAACTTCATCCCACTGGCCTCACGCCAGTGATCCAGCCTACCCAGATCACTCTGAAGGGCCATCCTACCACAAGGAAGATTGACACATCCTCCCAACTTGGTGTCATCTGTAAACTTACTGAGGGCGCACTCAATCCTCTTGTCCAGCTTCTCAATAAAGATATTACACAGCACAGGCCCCAGTAATGACCTCTGGGGAACACCACTTGTGTCTGGTCACCAGCTGGATTTAACTCCATTCACCACTATTCTCTGGGTGCAGCCCTCCAGCCACTCTTTATCCAGGAAAGACACGAGCTGCCAGCTTCTCCAGGAGAATACTGTGGGAGACAGTGTTAAAGGCTTTACTGAAGTTTAGGTAGACTACATCAGCAGCCTTTCCCTCATCCACCAGGCACGTCACTTGAACATAGAAGGAGATCAGATTTGTTAAGCAGGATCTGCCTTTCGTGAATCCATACTGGCTGGACATGATCCCCCGACTGTCCCACACATGCCGTATGATCTCACTCGAGGTAATCTGTTCCATAACCTTCCCTGGCACTAAGGTCAGGTTGACAGGTCTATAGTTGGCCGAATCCTCCTTATGACCTTTCTTTTAGACTGGAGTCACATTTGGTTTGCAGTCAGGTAGGAACAACAGAATTCTCTTTCTATCTCTCTCTCTCTCTCTTTTTTTTTTTTTTGGTAGAAGATTCAGATATTTTAGTAAGGAAGAAAACACATATGCATTTTAAAGAGGGTCAGGAAAGCCATAGCAAGTGTCATAAAGCCAGGCTCAGGTTCTAGCTAACTCTTAGAAGCTGTTGGAGGGTAATTAACCATCACAACCCTGACTTACTATCTTTGGTACTCCTATCAGCTGTTCCAGCTGAAACCATATCATTAAAAGTTTCTAGTCAAAGGATCTGTGACTCAATACATCTTTCACACTGACATCCAATCTTCATCTCACAAAAGTCCAAGAATACCACATGTCTACAAAGAGAAAAGCTATTTTTCTCTGCAACTATATTT
The DNA here is from genome assembly GCF_002078875.1 of Numida meleagris. NCBI lineage: Eukaryota > Metazoa > Chordata > Aves > Galliformes > Numididae > Numida > Numida meleagris. The sequence continues at coordinate 697,794 of NW_018363448.1, forward strand.
TCAGATCACATCCCTACCAACATAGATCAAAGATTCATGTAAGATGAAATGCCATTCATGTTTTCTGCGTGTCCTGCCATTGGCTTCTAGAGTTAGATTTCAAATAATTTTAGGCTGACATAAGGCAGAAAAGCAAGTAGCTGGGCTAATTATGCTTCAGGTGTAACAAGTCATTTCCCACGTGTCACCAGAATGAGCAACATTTTCAGCTAGTGGTTGAACAAAAACTTGTTTGCATACAAAAGTCTACCCATCTGTCTGAGCAGGGATTACCACTACTGAGCCTTTGTCCTCTGTACCTGAGAAGTTATAAATTATTTGAATGCTTTAATATACTGGTGGAAAACCCTGGCTGAAGGAGTGAAGAGGAAACACACCACAAACAACTACCTGTACTGAAATGTACCTCTCATCCTACTTAATATTTCACAAACAAGAAATGCACAATGATCTGCAGAGGACTACTTGCATGAAGCTATACATCCAAACTATATATTTAACTGAGGGAACTACAGTCTCTAAATTAAGTTGCAACCTGCTCTATCATATTCTGTAGAAGCAGATCATCAATTTCCCAGATTCCCTGGGAGAAACAGACAGACAGACATACAAACAAAAATAACCCCAGGCACCTGTAGAATACTGGCAGGTTGATTTTACTGAATTACCTAGGACTAGAGGACTGAAATATGTTAGTCCTCATAGACATAAACTAGTTGGCCTGAAGCCTCTCCGTGTCACACCAATAAAGCCAGAGAAGTGGTGAAAATGTTACTGAAAGAAATAGTTCCAAGATTTGGAACACCTATTGGAATATCATCTGATAGAAGCCAACATTTGTAGCTGAAGTAGTGTCATGGTTTTGTGATTTTTTGTTGTTGGTATTCCACATCATAACATCATGTAAAGTTCTGGCAGTCAAAGAGTTAATGTTCTGGTTCTGTGGACTGCTACTTCTGGGTGCTTGGATCTCAGAGGGGGAGGGGGGGAGCTGCATTCCCCAGGAGTCTTTGCGCCTCAAGGGCGTTGGTGAAGCGGCCTCACAGACCTGAAGTGCCTTTCTTGGTTTGCTTCGGAGAAGCACGTGGTCCCCCTGCAGCTTACAGAGTAAGACTTTGGCTTTGGAGTCGCTCTCTCTTTGTTTGATTTGTTGGCCTCAATTCTGATATCATACTTAGTAAATCAACGTTCCTCCTCAGATTGCTGTCGCTGCTTTGTTTTAGACCCGTATACTAATCCCTTACCCTTCCCCCTTATTTGCGGAATCAAACTCCATAACCCGAGATTAGGTTATAAAGCAGGTATGTTTATTACGGTGCTGCACCCACACCGGATGCGAGGGGGGTCACCGCCCTACCAAACTCGCATAACCATGGGCAGAAATGTTAGATATTTAAAAGCCAAGCTTATACATATTCAGCAGGTTTCCTGGGACCCATCTACATATTCAGCAGGTTTCCTTGGACCCATCTACATATTCATCATTTCCCAGGAATTCCTTTGCATATGTCCATCCCTCCAGCGCATGCGTTGTAGTTCCTCCTGGTGGTCGTTGGATGAAGGCTCGAGGTCTTCCTCCCCCCTCCTGGTGGTCGTTGGATGAAGGCTCGACGTCTTCATCACTCTGCCCTTTTCACCCCACTGCTACTTTGCAGAGTCACTCCACCTTCGGCCGGTTCCTTGTACTGGTCCCTGCTGATAATGGAGTTTCGCCGAGTTCCTTTTCTTATCTTGCCTTACATTCTACTTACCGCAGCCCCATGCAATAGTTAACCCTTCAACTGTCCTAACTCACCCCTTTTCCCTTTTTTTTTCCCCAGGGCATGGGTCCACGGGTCCCCTGCCGCATTAGTCACGGGACTGGTCCAGGCCAGCCCGTAAACTGCTGACATTTTTTTTTTCCTTCTTTTTTTTCTTTTTCCGGGCCAGTGGGCCTGTGGGCACCTGCTGTCCCCCTGTCATGGACACAGATCCATAGATAACTCCGTGACAAGCTGTTGTTGAAATCAGCAAGTTGCTAAACATTATGTGGAAGCTACATACCCCTTATAGGCCCCAGTCTATCAGGAAAGCAGAAAGAATGAATCAAACGCTTAAAACACAGTTGTGCAAAATATGTCAAGAGACCTCTATCGATTGATCTTGGGCTTTATCTTTGGCCCTGTTGAGAATTAGAGTCCAGCCTCGAGGTAGACAGTGCCTTAGCCCATACGAATTCATGTACGGACAACCATACCAGACTCCTGGGTTACCAGAAGAGATGTGAATACAGGGAGAAAATTATACAAGAAACTATTTAATTGCTTTTGGGGATGTCTTGCAGGAGATAAATAAATATGTGGTTTTAAAAAAATCTCTGAGTCTTTATTCACCAGCATGTCCACTCCAACCAGGAGTCTGGGTGTATGTCAAATCCTATATTTCTGAACCATTGCAAGAGAAGTGGGAAGGACAATTCCAAGTTCTGCTGACCACCCATACTGCAGTGAACCTGGAAGGAAAAGGACCCTGGATTCATTATTCTCAAATTAAGAAGGCACCTTCCATATGGAAAGTTGAACAGACTACCTTGCAGTTGAAAGTCAGGAATGCTAGGAATTTGCTTTGTAGGTTGTGAAGGATGCAAAAGTAATGTACATTTACAAATAGTAGGGAAACTAGCTAATGCAACAAATTCCTGTCATTGCTGGATGTATACCCAGTTACCGAGGAGCATGCAAATAGTGTATCAGTTAGCAGGAGTACTGTTAAACCTGACAAAAATAGAGAGAGTTGGCAACCCCAACAGTCTGGCATGCTTTGATACGGAATACAAAAATAAATCCAGCACTAAAAATGCACAATTTCCATTGCTTACTGTCTTATAGGGAGAGAACTGTACAAATAGCGCATACCTTAGGGTAAACCAACCAATCAGACCCATGTGGTGGACAAAACTGAATCATTCTATACCTTCATTTTGCAATTTCACACAGGGCCTAACCAAACAAGACACCAAAATGTGACTAAGGTCACTTATAGACACATTTGGTTCTAGCAACCCAACCATATGCTCCATTACAGGAGCCAACCAGTAGCTGGTTTTAGGTCCCCTGAAGGAAAGTCCTGTGCATTTGAGGAGATACTCCCAGCAATGCAAATTCAAGACAACAGTGCAATGACTAGGGTATATCTATCCAGCTACATCGTTAGAGATACTCTCTAATGTCACCATACACAGCATAGTAAGAATGCAAAGAGAAATTGAGACAATCTGACAAATAACCGTACAAAACCAGATGGCCCTGGGTTTGTTACTGGCTAGCCAGAGTGATGTATGTGCACATCATATGCACATACATACGAACATGTTGTTTGAGATTGAATAGATTGATAAAGTGAGGGTCATAGTATGTTAGCTACAAACCCTTAAAAGCAAAGAAAGAATTGATACCAGTTGTAACGATATTGTTAAGCTTGCCAGTGCTCGTTGATGGACAGCCCTGTAGTTTGTTTAGAAAATGGGAAGAGTCTGTGTCTTTGTACCAAGTAGATAAGGATGATACGCTGAACTCTTTGTATTCAGTAGATAAGGGAAGTTTTGCTTTGAATCAGCTAGTTGTGAAAGCAAGAATTGTGTAATCTAGGCAATGAGATGGAACCCTTTGTTACTGATTTTGTGGGAAGTATTGAATATGTATGTACTGCCTGGGAAAACCTTTGCATATGTAACACATGTGTATAAACTGAAGATCATTTGTGCAAGGTATGCACAATTAGGTGGAAGGATCCCCTCATGCACCTGGTGCTGAGAATAAAGAATGCCTGATTTCTAACACTCCAAACTGAGTCTTAGAGAGTTTCCTGATCAACCGATTTACAGTAACAATCCCTCATTTAATTGCCTCAATAACAACATGTGCAATTAATTTCAAAATTCAGTTGCTCTTTAGCAACAGTCTTTTCTTTTTCAGCATTGAACTTGTTTTTACTTTCACTGAGTTTCCCCTTTTCTGGGCACTGAGTTTATCTTATTTTTGGCACAGAAGTCTTTGGCCACTCTGGTTTCATTTTCCACTAATTCTCTTGATGCCAGGAATTTGAACATCTGTTAGCGCATGAGCAATCTGTCAGGCATACAGAGCTGACTGCTTTGCTAGAGAGCATCTGCATTCCAAGGAACTCAATGTTTTCATATTCACACAGCCCATGGAAAGAATATTTTATTAGAGCAGATGGTCTCAAAGTTACGAGTGACCAGGGAATGATGTTGGTTACATGTTCCTGAACCTTACAGATTACACTTGAGACAGAAGGGACGGAAGGATAAGATCTCCATGTATGTCTGGATATACATACATATATTTTTATTAAATATTCCATTCATATCTAAGTATTATGTAGCTTTATTTTTCACTAAGTTCTTTATAAAGACAATCCAAACTTCACAGAGGAGGAAACAGGCACTTAGCTTTGAAATGACTAACTCAAGGTCACATAACTAAGCAGCGGAAAAACTGGGAAGAGAACCTATTTTTAAGCCCTTCAGGAGGTAATACTCCTTACTTAACTGTTTCTTTCCTGAGAGGGACTGAAGAGCAACAATTGTGTGACCAAGGCAGACACTGGCAAATGAAAAAAATACATGTGTACCAACTTAGGCACAAAATCAGAGTAGTATTTCCTGCAATTCACAGATAAACACAGAACTGGTGCAGTACCGATTCCAAATCAGCTCTGAAGTAGGAGTGCATGGTGCATGAACGGTGCATGGTGCATGCATGGTGCATGAAAAACACTTAGAGAAACAATCTTGGATTTTTTAAAGTATCCCTTCAAGAGCTTTTCACATTGCCATTTTGTGAAAATGAGCAGATAACATGCAATTGGATTAGACTAAATGTATGTCACTGCTATAAACAACAGCAGGGAGCCAGCGGACTGCTAGAGCTTGTTCTTTCATGTCCCCTTCAGTGGAAGGCTAATCTTTGCACTTTAATAGAGAGATAAGCAAAGCTTCAGTTTAGCCGCACCTTTGAGCCTCTAGAATAAAAAATAGTTGCAATAGTTGTTCTGCTGCCCCATTCTCATGCCAAGTAACAAATCAAGTATGTTCTCTGAAATAGTTTTTTGGAACCTCCCAATAACCATAAATTTTATTTTGATAAAGTATATACATATGCATATCTTCTGCAACTGATTCCATCCAGCACAAATAGTAATTTAACTGCATGTATTTCCATGTAAAAGCTGTGAATTCTACTTAAATTATTTGCTTTCTCCTATTGACACCTGAGATATGTTTACTTTTGAATCAAAGATAAACAGTGTACAGCTTCAACAAATGCAAGTGTAACGCCATTTATATGCACTTACTCCAGGTTATTTGCTATTTAAAGTAAGAAAAGGTACACATGGAGAGCTAATACTGTGTGAAACTGACTTTTCCATTAAATTTAAAACTAAATATGCCAGATTTTGGTTTTCAGTTGGGTCTCTAAGGCAACATTTCAAGATACCATTTGTGGAGATTAAAGGCTGTCTGTCAAGCCCATTACTTCCTTTGTTTCTGGTCCATCAATTTGATTTCTTGTACCATCCACTCTTCCCTACTGAAATACATGCTAGTACAGGGGACTATTTATTTATATGTGTAAAGTAATCAGTTATTCCCAAACAGCCTCTCTAAACAAAAGACACTCAAAAAGCAGTAGAAGTGATTAAAGGATAATAAATGAAATTAACACATGCAAATTATTTTCAAATGTGATATCCAGATTTGCATATATATATACAACATACATAAATAGCTACTGGAGATAATCTACAATTTTACTATTTACCCTTAACAAGCAGATGGGCTCCCAGATTGCTGTTTTCAGAAGAAGAAACATTCTGAAAACAAAAGGAAATAAGGAAGAGATCAAGAATAAGTGCGCAGGTTTTTAAGCTAAGACTAAACTTTCTAAGCCAAGACAAAGACTAGTACTAAGCTCAGATTTAACAGCACATTAGGATATCTAGATTTTCTACAATTAACAGCATTATGAGATGACAAGGACCACAAAAGAACAAACACCAGTGCCATTGCTTTCTGAAGACACACCAAAGAGCATATATAGGACAAGAAACATGGTCCAGCTCTGCAGGCGGTTACTGACCAAGGCTGCAGGCTTCATCCCTTCATGGCTTCTTCTTCTATCAAAAAAAGTGGTCAGTACAGAGGAAGAGAGGGTATCTGGATATTTGCATGCAGAAAGAAAGAAAGTCTTGGCTGCAATGTTTGAAGAAATTACACAGACTCAAAAATACATCACTGCTGCTGTTTCTACTTTTGTCCTTACTCTTACTTTTTGTCTTGGCAAGCAAAAATACAAGGAATCATAGAGGTTCCCCTCCTCTATTCGGGAGGAAGGGGTGGAACCCGTCTTCTTCACAGGATATTCACATGAGCCCAGACTGCAGTATTTTTGCTCCTCCTTTACCTTTCCCAAAATCTCTGTACTGGTAGAAAGCCAGATTAATAATATCCTTCAGGCACTAGGGAAGATTTCTAGGAGCTATTTCTTCTGTGCCTAAGTAACATCCTGCCTCTCTCCTAAGACATGTCAGTCATAAAATAAGACCATGCAGGAGCTGTTTTTTAAAATTTCTTACCAGTTCCAGTTCATCTCACTCTGGACTGCAATATGCTCTTCTCCACAAGTGCCTTGCACTGCAATTGCCTGAGTTCATGCTTTGTACCACACCTAACCTACTTCCATTTAACTGTGTATCAGTCAACACATTTCTCTGATGTGTACAGATCCTTTCTGCACATATTTAATTAAAAAGCTCAAGATTTCTCTTCCTGGGCCATGCACAATGTCTCTAGATATGGTAATGCCACAGAGACTGCCCAAGGACTGACTGAACAGTTCCTGGATGGGGTGAGAGGGGAGAAGTACCTATGTAAGTCTCATCCTGTCCTCCCACCTGGCTCTCCAGAATACTTTCAGCTAACCTATCCTGTAATGATCCAGTGACAAACTGGGCCAATTATCTTCAAAACTGTAGAGACAAACCCTGCTTATGTGAAAGTGTCGATGCTGCAATGAGCTGAACTTGATCTTGTGAAACAGTTGACTTAAATCCTACAGAGCAAAATGTGCATTCCAATTTTTGCCTTTAGATGTTCATAATTCATAATTTGAAAAAAGTATGTTGTGACAACTCCTCTCAAACTTGTGCTGTTATTTTTACAACAGATATCCTCAGCTCTTGCCATTTTCCACTCCTTTCCTTGTATTACATGTAAACAGATTTTATTTCTTTCTTTGTGGTCTTTACTGGAATAAAGAAAAGAATGAAAAGGGAGAATGGATAATATTTATTCTGCAAAAAGTCGATAAAATGTCTTTCTTTAAGGAGTAGTGCTAGACACCAGAAGAATTGGACAGAAAAGATCTGTGCTTACAGAAGGTTGGCTGAGAATGAATGCCAGCTGGTGGAGACAAGAGGGTACCTGCTGTTGGCACTTTATTTCACAAGATAATGACAGAATCAGCACATCACTACAGCACAGAAAGCAGAGTCCGTATCTCGAGACAGAGCTGATGGAAAGCTGCTTGTGGGCTGGCTTGATATCACTGTTCCAACCTATTCCCTTCCTGGACCAAACTAACTGTGAGTTTACCAGACCCTCCCTCTCGTACCCCCAGTGTTGCCCATCATGCCCCCGCCCAGCAGCTCCTGCAGCCCAGCATGCTGAGGGCTGCTATGCTGAGGGCTGCTCCCTGCACCTTCGCTTGCATGCAATTTTTTTTTTCTGTTCCAGGATGCTCCTCCCTTGCAGTCCTTGGTACTGCTTTGTTTTGGGGGTAATAAATGCTATTTTATTATCCACTTCTTTTACAACAGGTGTGTAATGGTGCAGGGGAGGCAGGGGCTGGACTTGAGGAATGTGAGGTGAGGAATTGCTCCTGTGACTCAAAGGCAAGGGGAAACACCCTATGGGCAAGATGGCCTGCTCCACCCATAACACCATTAAAGCAGATGTTTTTTTTTTTTTTTTTTTTTCCAGAAAACAGAAAAATCTCAGACCTTATCTATCTCTCTGATCTTTTTCTTTCTGAACATTCCAAGAACTGAATAAGAAATTGAAATAGCAGGGCTTTCCTCAGTCTGCCCATGAGAAAAGACTGAGATAGCCTTCCCTTCACAACTAAGGCCAGGCTGGAAGAGTTAACAGCACAGTGAGAAAACAGGCACAGTGCCTGTACAGGCGAAACCATAGAGCAACATTAGTAAAGTAATATTGTGAGGGTGTATTTTTTCTACTGAGGTGCTACTTAGAAACTTTTTCTCTTTTAAGAGGTATCATCATGTTATCACTGGTAATGTTCAAAAGTTTGTTCTTCCCTGTTTTACACAATGAGTTGCAAGCAATCTACATGGGTCAAGGAATTAATCTATCAAATTTTGGTACAGCATCATGGTAGCATAATTAAAAATGAGTGTCCTGGTAAACTGTCACATTGCTTTAATTTTATCACAGTGTGAATCCACTTAGAATCATCCAATTTAGATCAGCTGAGATAAAGGTTAAACTTTTCCAATCATGTAATCCAAACATGAACGTCAAAACATCGTGAGGGTTCACTCTCTCCTGAATGAAACTTCATGCAGAAATTATAATGTTATGGAAAAATATGAGGTTGGAATTGGAGTTGTATAATCAATTGATGTTAGTTAATACTGAAACTACTAGAGAAATAAGAAGTTGTCATTTTGCTTAAAGCCTGTAGCAACATGGTTGATACCAAAGTGAATATTACATAGGCTCATTTGTTTTATGCATTTTGTTTCTCAGTGTGATATGCTTTGTATTCAGAGATGTGAGTGTATTTGTAGTGTAAATTAGAAAATGGGAACATGTCTCTCAGAAGTTCCCCTGAAGTTTACTTACAGTTAATACTTCACAGCAAATGAACATTAAATGCACTCTTTTCTGATCAGATAATAACCTGATGGCAACACCTTCTCTCTCAAGGCTCCCAAGAAAATTATAACCTTTGAAACATGGTGAATGGTGATGAAACATTGGTGAATGGAGTTAAATCCAGCTGGCGACAGGTCACGAGTGGTGTTCCCCAGGAGTCGGTGCTGGGGCCTGTCCTCTTCAATATTGATGACCTGGATGAGGGCATTGAGAGCACCCTCAGTAAGTTTACAGATGACACCAAGCTGGCAGGAAGTGTCGATCTGCCTGGGGGTAGAGAGGCCCTACAGAGAGATCTGGACAGGCTGGATCTCTGGGCTGAAGCCAATGGCATGAGGTTCAACAAGACCAAGTGCCGCGTCCTGCACTTCGGCCACAACAGCCCCAGGCAATGCTACAGGCTTGGGGCAGAGTGGCTGGAAAGTTGTGTGGAGGAAACGGACCTGGGGGCATTGGTTGATGCTCGGCTGAGCATGAGCCAGCAGCGTGCCCAGGTGGCCAAGAAGGCCAATGGCATCCTGGCTTGTATCAGAAATAGTGTTGCCAGTAGGAGTAGGGAAGTCATTCTCCCTCTGTACTCAGCCCTGGTGAGGCCCCACCTCAAGTACTGTGTCCAGTTTCGGGCCCCTCACTGCAAAAAAGACATTGAGGCCCTGGAGCGTGTACAGAGGAGGGCGACGAAGCTGGTGAGGGGTCTGGAGCACAGGCCTTATGAGGAGCAGCTGAGGGAGCTGGGATTGTTCAGTCTGGAGAAGAGGAGGCTCAGGGGGGACCTTATCACTCTCTATAACTACCTGAAGGGAGGTTGTAGTGAGCTGGGGGTCAGCCTCTTCTCTCTTGTAACTAGTGACAGGACGAGGGGGAATGGCTTCAAGTTGCGCCAGGGGAGATTTAGGCTGGACATTAGGAAATACTACTTTTCTGAAAGAGTGGTCAGGCGCTGGAACGGGCTGCCCAGGGAGGTGGTGGAGTCACCGTCCCTGGAGGTGTTCAAGAAACGTTTAGATATAGCGTTGAGAGACATGGTTTAGTGGGGTTATTAGTGGGTGGATGGTTGGACTAGGTGATCTTGTAGGTCTTTTCCAACCTAGCTAATTCTATGATTCCATGATTCTATGATTCTATGTCAACAGTCTGATGTAAAAACCAAAAACTCTCTACATCATGTAGTTTGAAGACTGATCTATATCTTTACTACTATAGCTTCTCATTACATAGATAGATATAGATAGATAGACAGACGGAAAGATAGATAGATATGGATGTAGATGTAGACTTAAGCTACTCCCTGACAGGCACAAGCGAAAGCTGGAGAACTGTTCCAGGCCCTGAAGTGAGGTTAGCTCAGCACATCAAGATGTAGATGTAATTTTGATGGAAAGTTTTCCCAACTGGACCTCTTGAATGAAGTAGACTGTGGCCCCAGTATGAAGGGTTTTTTTTATCATTTACATGTAGAAACAAAGAAAATCAGGGTAGGAAGATCCTGCTCTGTCCCTGGTGAGGTACCATATTCTGACACTGTTGAATATGGGGTTCATGCTGCAGCTGCAGTAGGAAATTACAAACATACTTAAGATTGTTATTTTGTTGAAATTACGATGCTAGCTCAGAGTTACTATATTTTGAAACATCAATATGTATGCTTGTATTATATTGGGAAATACATAAACTTAGGAAATAACCAATTCAGGGAGGTTAGGTAGCCCAAAAGCAAAGAGATCAGAATAGAAACTAAAGGGGAAGGACAAAAAAGAATGTGATAAATGAGTTTCTAGTATGGCCATCTTAGTACCTGGAAGAGGGGCATGCAGAAAACTTTTTACCAGAGGGAAGGAAAATGGAAAGCAAATAGTTAATCCTATTTGGAAAAAAGTCAGATATTCAGGAGTAAAGGACTGACAGGGAGTATACAAAGGGGTATGGTGTAAAGGACTTCGATTCTTAAAAAAGAGATGGCCCTTAAGGTCAGCTGGCCGGGTGCTCCAGGACATGCTTTTACTGGGTAGGAATTTGATCAGTATTCATGAGAGTAACCACAAGATGTGTTAGCACTGTCTTATGGAAAATGCCTAGTGTATTTCTAAAAATACTGTTTTTAGGCTTTCTTCCTTAACAGAAGACTGGTGGAAAAATTCAGGTAAATCTTCCCCCCCACCACCACACATTGCTTTACTCAAACTTTGGAACATATCAGTGAAGATAATGGCTTTATTTTGCTTTGCAAACTAGGCTATACAAAACATCATTCAACACTTGCCAAGACACAGGGACCTAGCCAAAGGAAACCAAGAGGAGCAGCCTCTCAGCAAGATGGATAGTACCATGTGTGCAGAGCAGGGGCAGTATGCTGCACAGCAGCATATTTAGTGCCCTTGCTCTGTTGCCTCATTTCACATGTGACAGATGTCCAGCTGCACATGCACAATGCATCAACTTAGATAACTGCCAAGTTAAGATATAATTGGGCACTCTCTCTCTGAACACCCTTGGCCACTGGCTACTTCAAGCATACTGAGGGCTCAGGAGGGCTCTTTGGGAAACCCTCTGGGAAAGATGCACTTGGACTGGTGAGCCCTAAACAAATCAGCAGAGGTTGTGAAAGCTGTCTAGCCATAAGCACTTGCGGCAAGCTGCTTTATTTCCCCTTCTCCACCCAAGTAAGTGAACAAGCAGCTGGAAACCATCAGCTGTATTTGATAAGCAGTATTATCTAGTCTAAATCAAAGATAAAAGATGTATACTCATTTCTGCTGACTCACAAATACTATATCATAGAATCATAGAATTTTGCTCTTGGAAAAGAACTTCAAGATCATCAAGTCCAATCACAACCTAATCATACTACCCTAACAACCCGCTGCTAAATCATATCCCTGAGCACTACATCCAAATAGTTTTTAAACACATTCAGGGATGGTGACTCAACCACCTCACTGGGGAGCCAGTGCTTAACAACCTTTTCTGTAAAAAAGTTTTTCCTGATATCTAACCTACATGTAACACCGCAGGTTGCTGATAGGAAACAGCAGCTCTACCACCTCCAAAAAACAACTGTGTTGTTATTAGTGAGAAAAATAAGCTTCAAAATGCAAGCTGGTAGAGAAACAGGAAGCACTGTTGGATAATATCCAAATGTGTTGATGGCTGACTGAACAGGAACACCCTGAACCTCAGCAAATTCAACTCTTAATTTCTCCCTTTTCTGCAATTGCAATGCTGCCCTGAAATGGCAAAGAATTTACTCACTGTTGACTGTAGTCGCTGGGGTATATGGAAGGGATGGCTGACCTGGAAGCAATGGAAGCTGCAGGAAATATGAAGAAGGAGCTACGCAAATAACAGCTGTAATCATTAACGGAAAACAGAAACAGGTCATTGTTGATTTGGAAATATTATGGGGCAGCCAGAATGTTAGGGTGATGCTGTGATCAAAACCTTCTCTGGAGATTTCTGGGGTGACTGGAAAGTGGGGAAATGTGTTTCGTGACCCTGAAGATGAAAACCCTGCCTGTCAGAAAGAAATGGAAGGAGTAATAAGGGGAAGAATAGAAAGGACAGATATCTTTCAAGGTTCAAAATGAATGGATGAAAGGAAGAATTTTGGAAGGCTAATAAAATGATTCCATGCCCCTTGAAGCTCAAGGCCTTTACTCTGCTAAGAATGGTTACTGTCCTCTCACTCGATGTACTGTGCACATGGAAAAAAATTGGCAGAGAAGAATCTAATTACCATGCCCTAAGCTCAAAGAATTTCCACTGATAAAACTCCTTCAAAATCATAAAGCCAGTACAGGTATTCAGGCTACAGACACAGTATCCTGATGCTCTATTGGAACTCACTACCAAAACTAATACGTTGATTTTGATCATAGTTTTTATTTCTGCTCATGTTAGAAGAGAGACAAGCAAAATCATCATACAGAGTTTGCATCAGAAATCAAGGTTTTGTTGGAACAACTGGATATACTGGGATAAAATATTAGAATGCGAGTACTATCTACAGAGAACATGCTGCAATTTATTTTTTGCATATGTGTATCTTCACATACAAGATTGTTTCTCCTTTGAACTTCAATGCCTTGACCTCTTGCACATCCTTTCTTAGAGTAAATCAATTAAACTGATGTACCGTTCTCCCAAGACCATGTGTGAAGACACTGTGTGATATGGTAGGCAGGCAAGTAAAATTGGTGGTAATATTTTACAAGAAGTAATTAGCTCCGCCAGCACATTCTTAGAAACTTGGTTAATATCCTTTGAATAGTGTATCTAGAAAGCTGAGTTGCAACTTGGGTATGAACTTCTATGGATAAACCAGCTGGCAAGAGCACGTTTGAATAAGCTGTCATATGAATGAGCTCTAAATCACATTCTGGTTATCCTTAACTGTACAATGTCGAATTATGTGACTGGCTAAAAGCTTCTACCCCCAGTATACAATAAGACATTTTCATGTCTTTTGACATATTCTCTCATGGATGTTCTCTTCTCTAGGTCTCATACATTCTTAACATCTTTTCTAACTTTAGGTGTCCAAAGGCTAAGCATTCAGTTAAAGATGCTGTCCAAATTAGACTAAAGACTCTGGACTAAATGCATGTGCACTTAAGCTAAATCCAAACACCGCTCCTCTCCCATGGCAGTTCCATATCAGCTGGTACCAGTGTTCGACAAACACATAAGGAACTCGATTGATACAAGTAGGAGCTAAATTTTCAGCCAGAAGGGGTTTTCTTGATATTACTGTTATGCTTGTGGGCTGTGGGGTTTTTTTGTGTTTTTTTTTTTTCTTGCCAGTGGATAGAGAGGGTTGCCTGTGGATTTTCAACCAGTTATACCTGCACATAATGGCTAACAGCAACATATGGGCACTGGCCCATATGATAAAAGTTGAAAACACTTTTTTTGCTGGAGTCAGCAGGAACTGTCACACAGTTGGCTCAAGTCAAACATGATACTGCACTCTGTAAGTAAATTACCATTTTAGAAGCTAAAGCTAGGGAAGATTAACCTTGCTCTTAAAGATGTTAATGATGATAACTGGGGGGCAGGAGGCAATGGCAAAAGGTCCCTGCTCGGCAGTGCAGGCACACCCGCCCCATGATTCCCCTCCCTCCTCAGCTGCCCTTGCAGAACAGGTACAATGCTCTGCGGAAACAGCTGGACAGTGGTGGAGATGATGGTTCTCCCCAGTTGGAGGTGTCTCCAAAGCCCAGCAGGACTACCCCTAACATTAAAACATCCTCAGCAAAGAACAAAAGACAGGTCATGGTTGTTGGTGACTCGGTGCTGAAGGGAGCGGAAGGCCCAATATGTAGACCTGACCCTCTACACAGGGAAGTCTGCTGCCTCTCGGGAGCCCGGGTTAAAGATGTAAGGAAGAAACTTTCTTCCCTAGTACGGTCCTCAGATAATTATCCTCTGTTGTTGTTTCAGGTAGGCAGTGATGAAATAGAAAGAACTTCCCTTAGAACCATGAAAAAGGACTTCAGAGCCTTAGGGCGTCTGGTCAAGGGCTTGGGAGCACAAGTTGTGTTCTCCTCTATCCCTCCAATTATAGGGAATAATGAGGAACTAAACACGACGGGTCAACAGATTAATATCTGGCTCCGAGCCTGCTGTGCGCGGCAGGGGTTTGGGTTTTTCAACCTCAGCTCAATTTACACGAGACCGGGCCTGCTGGCAACCAATAGAAGTAGCTTGTCCCACTAGTGGAAAGGGGTTTTACGATGGGAATTGGGAAGGTTCATTGAAAGGGCTTTAAACTAGGTATGAAAGGGGGTGGGGATGAAACCAGGGTCACTAGTAAGGACCCTGTATGTAATGAGCCAGTGCTTGTGGGAGGGGCTTGTGCTAGTAAGATCCCAGAGTCTTGTGGGGGGAAGGAGGAGGAAGACACGCCCTTCTGTAGGAAGAACACAAGGGATGATGTGAGGTTGGTGGCTGTGGTAACACGTGAGCATGGACAAGAGGGTATTAGGGCTTTAGGAAGCAGTGGGGGAGAACTTCAGATTTCTTCTGGAAGTTTGAGGGAGGGCCCCTCTAGAAAGGTAGTGTGCCGGAAAGCCCAGCTGAAGTGTCTTTACACTAATGCACGCAGCATGGGAAATAAGCAGGAGGAACTGGAAACCGTGATGTGCTCGGAAAATTATGATCTGGTTGCTATCACGGAAACGTGGTGGGACGAATCCCACGACTGGAACGCTCTGATTGAGGGCTACAGCCTCTTCAGAAGGGATAGACAGGGCAGGAAGGGAGGGAGAGTTGCCCTCTATGTTAGGAAGTGGATAGATTGTGAAGAGCTGTGTCTGAGTAACAGCCATGACCAGGTTGAGAGCTTATGGGTTAAAGTCAGGGATCAGTCCAGTAAAGGAGATCTAGTGGTTGGGGTCTGTTACAGGCCACCTGATCAGGGGGAGCCTGTTCACGAGTCCTTCTTGCTCCAGCTGCAGGAGGTGTCACATTCATGGGCTCTTGTCCTGATGGGGAATTTCAACCACCTGGATATCTGCTGGGATAGTGGCAAGGCGGGCGGCAGACAGTCCAGCAGATTCCTGGAATCTGTTGAGGATAATTTCCTGGTCCAGGTATTAGATGGACCGACCTGAGATGAAGCCTTACTGGACGTGGTGCTCACCAGTGTGGAGGAGAGCATTAGAGGGGTTAAGACTGGAGGCAGCCTGGGCTGTAGTGATCATGCCCTGGTGGAGTTTGTGATCTGGAGGAATGCAGGACTGGCAAAGAGTAAAGTCAGGACCCTGAACTTCAGGAGAGCAAAATTCCAGCTGCTCAAGGAACTGCTGGGTGGGATCCCCTGGGAAACTGTCCTTAAGGGCGTAGGAACAGAGCAGAGCTGGCAGCTCTTTAAGGACACCCTCCTGAGAGCGCAAGAGCTCTCCATTCCCCAGCAAAAGAAGTCAAGCAGAGGAGGCGGGCGACCGGCATGGCTGACCAAGGACCTGCAGCTTAAACTGAGGGAAAAGAGAGAAATGTATGCGAAGTGGAAGCAGGGTTGTGTAGCCTGGGAGGAATACAGGGCTGTTGTCTGCATGTGTAGAGATAGGATCAGGAAACCCAAGGCACAGGCAGAGCTAAACTTGGCTAGGGATGTGAAAAATAACAAGAAGGGGTTCTACAGGTACATAGGCAGGAAGAGACAGGTCAAGGAGAGTGTTCCCCCTCTGATAAATGAGGATGGAGTAGTGGCTTCCTCAGACATGGAAAAAGCTGAGGTGCTCAATAAGTGCTTTGCCTCAGTCTTCACTGGTGGTCCGGCTCCCGTGTCTGTCAGGATCCTGAACCTCGAAGTGTAGGTGAGAGGAACGGATTCTGTCCCACTGTAACAGTGGAACAAGTTCGAGACCTCCTCATGAAACTGAATGTATGGAAGTCCATGGGGCTGGATGATATCCGTCCTACGGTTCTGAGAGAGATGGCTGATGTGATTGCCAAGCTGCTATGCATCATATTTGAAAAATCATGGCTGTCCGGTGAAGTCCCCAGTGACTGGAGAAAGGGAAACATTACTCCCATTTTTAAGAAAGGGAGAAAGGATGACCCGGAGAACTACAGGCCAGTGAGCCTCACCTCTGTGCCTGAGAAGATCATGGAGCAGATCCTCCTGGTTACCATGTTAAGGCACATATGAGATGAAAAGGTGATCCAAGACAGCCAGCATGGCTTCACCAAGGGCAGATCTTCCCTGACCAATCTGGCGGCCTTCTATGATGAAGTGACGGCATCGGTGGAAGGGAGGAGGGTGATGGATGTCATCTACCTGGACTTCTCCAAAGCCTTTGACAGGGTCCCTCATCACATCCTTCTCTCCAAATTAGAGAGGTATGGATTTGAAGGATGGACTGTTCGGTGGATTAAGAACTGGTTGGCTGGTCACAGCCAAAAGGTTGTGATAAATGGTTCTGTGTCAGAGTGGAGGCCGGTCACGAGTGGTGTCCCCCAAGGCTCAGTCCTGGGACCCATGCTCTTCAACATCTTTATCAATGACATAGACGATGGAATCGAGTGTACCCTCAACAAGTTTGCAGATGACACCAAGCTGAGTGGTGCAGTCAATTCATTGGAGGGAGGGGAAGCCATCCACAGGGACCTGGACAGGCTGGACAAGTGGGCCCACGAGAACCTAATGAGGTTCAACAAGGCCAAATGCAAGGTGCTGCACTTGGGCCGGGGCAATCCCAGGTATTTACACAACCTGGGCAAAGAACTCCTTGAGAGCAGCCCTGCGGAGAGGGACTTGGGGGTCCTCATGTCCAAGCTGGACATGAGCCAGCAGTGTGCGCTGGTGGCCCGCAGGGCCAACTGTGTTCTGGGCTGCATTAAAAGAGGAGTGGTCAGCAGGGAGAGGGAGGTGGTGGTCCCCCTCTATACGTCTCTTGTGAGGCCCCATCTGGAGTACTGTGTCCAGGCCTGGGGCACCCAGCACAAGAAGGACGTGGAGGTCTTGGAAAGAGTTCAGAGGAGGGTGACCAAGATTAGAGGGCTGGAGCACCTCTCCTATGAGGAAAGGTTGAGGGAACTGGGCTTGTTTAGTTTGGAGAAGAGAAGGCTCTGAGGAGACCTCATTGTGTCCTTCCAATACTTGAAGGGAGCATATAAACAGGAGGGGGATCGATTGTTTGTGAGGTGGTAAGACAAGGGGGAATGGTTTTAAGCTGAGACAGGGGAGATTTAGGTTAGATATTAGAAGGAAGTTTTTCACACAGAGGGTGGTGATGCATTGGAACAGGTTGCCCAGGGAGGTTGTGGATGCCCCGTCCCTGGAGGCATTCAAGGCCAGACTGGACATGGCTCTGGGCAGCCTGGTCTAGCGGTTGGCGATCCTGCACTTAGCAGGGGGGTTGAGACTTGATGATCCTTGGGGTCCTTTTCAACCCAGGCCATTCTATGATTCTATGTTTGGGTTAAAAGCACAAATCAGACCTCATAGAGAAGAAGTTACAATGCTTGGTTTGACACTGAATGGCTATGGAGCTTGACATTTGTTTCAGTAAAAGGCCCAAGCAGACATTAACAAAAAGCTAATGGCAAGTTTTCTATTAGGTCTGCTTCTGCCACACAGGGTCCGTGAGCTACAGACCTGTTTAATCCCTCAGTAAAACAAAAAGAATAATATTCATTCATCTGACAGAAGGGAGTTGACTGAAATTGTCATTCAGCTAGTTATTTCAGTAGATGTCCTAAATGAAGAGTATGAAAGTTCTGGTGTGTAGCTTTCGTATATCTAAATTCAAATAAGTACAAGCCCTTCACAGAATCAGACCTTTAATTACTCCAGATATCCAGCACATTGTTCACATCTTTGGTTGGAAGCTGTATATTAGTATTTTTACTGGCACTGCATCTATTTTAATCCTTTTGCTGCCTACCTGCTTTACTGTTACCAATTGCAGTAATTCCTTTGACTGAAAATACACTGCTAGGATGTGCCTGACACACTTGGGTATGCTTGCTCCACTAAGGCTGCTTTAGGAAGCAACCTCTCGCGCAGAAAATAATTCTTGTACTGTACACTGGAAATAAGCTTTCAAGAGACTAAAAGAAAAGAGATGTACAGAAAGACCAGGGAAAGCTACTTGCCCTCAGAAGGACAGGCATGCATAATGGCATTGTTCCTCCACTTCTCCAGCTCCATAAATGAGATGTTACTGATAAAAGCACAGCCTGTTATCAGTAGTAAGGTATGTTGAATGCAATATTTTCTGGAGATTTTTTTTTTAAGATATTAAGCAAGGCAGGTCCCAAGACAAATCTCAAGGCAATTCTACTTACAACTGGATTCCAGAGCATGAGCCATTAAGCACTACCTTTGTTGTGTTGACCAGCCAGTTTTTTCCCCCCATCTTGACTGCAATACCCAGACTGGATATTAGCATACTGTTGGAATCTATGCTGAAAGCATTATTCCTGTCAAGGTTGCCCTTCTCATATCCACAAATTCAGTCATTTTATCACATTACACAATGAGGCTGGTCACCATTCCCAATCGTCATCTTCTTCACATATTCAAATGTGTTGAAGAAAAATCACCCAGCAGTTTTTCCAAGGGCAGAAATGAAACTGCCTGATCTATAGCTTTATGTATTGTCCTTGCCTGTTCTGATGATGGATGCCAACACTGGCTCTTCTCCATCCATAAATGTTCTCTAGTATTTAGGAAACCCAGAGGCTTCTCAAATCAAATAAATAATTTTCATACTTTCTTTGCCTCTACGGTAAATAAATTTGCTGCAAAAAATGCATACTTAATTAAAAGCCAACTTCCTAGATATCGTAACAAGGACACAGCTCACAAACTGTCCTCATGTAATTGAAATTCCAACATGAGAGAGACAGTTTGTCTTTAAGCACTAATACAGCACACTAAAACCCAGATTTTTTAAAAGGTTAATGCGTTTATTGCTGAAAATATTGTCACACTTTGTATTGAAGTGCCCGGTCTGGTCAGCTCCTGAATTATTTGTAAATGGATAATTCAGGTGCCTCATTATCTGGGTGTGGGTGCTCATGCAATGCCATATCAAATGCAGCAAGGGTACATTCACCTGGAATTGTGAAATGTGCCCTTACTACCTTGTTCAGAGGTGGCATCACAGAAAACAATGTGAGAAAATCTTACGTTACCCCTATTGTATGCTCATACAGCCTAGTTTATACTTGAATGCCTTGAAGAGGTACCTTTAAGTATATAGACTGCTCTGACAGTAATGTCTATTTATTTCCATGGAAACTTCAATAGATACAAAGAGCACAATAATACTATTTGATAGAGCAAATTCTCAGATACAAAATGCTATTTTTCAACAGTCTCCACCATTAGCTATGCATTTTTTGCCAACGATGAACAACAGTCTGGATGCTGCACTCATAAAAATCCACACCATCAGAGGTGACCCACTGTTTCACAGATGTTATGATGGTGTTGTTGCCAGTAAAATGCTGCCCATGCAATCCATCTTTCATCAGCATGAACAGATGGAAGTCAGAAGGTGCCAAACCCAGACTATACAGTGGGTGTGTTAGGACAGTCCAGTCAAGACTGGCAATATGTTCCACAGTCTTCAAACAGTTATGGGGCCTGGCATGCTGCAAGAGAAAGGTTGCCTTCTTCTCTGGCCTGACTCTGTATGTTTTAGCCTTCTGCTTAGTCAGCATCATAATGTAGCACTCAGAGTTGATGGTTTGTCCAGGTTCCAGTAAATCCAGAAGGACACCAAAATGGGGAATTCCAATGTTGCCACTCCATGGACTGCCATTTTAACTTCAGTTCATAGTGGTGACACCACATCTTGTCACCAGTAATGATGCAATCCAGGAAATTGTCACCTTCAACCTCATATTGGTTCAGTAGGTCGTGACAAACATGCAGATGGTGTTCTTTCTGCTCGTGTGTGAGCATTTGTGGGATCCACCTGGTGCAAATTTTGTGATATTCGAACATTACCATGATTGTTTCCAAAGCATTGAAGCTGATATTCAGTTCTGTACATAGTTCCCTTCTTGTAATCTGCTAATTCACATGGATGAACCAATCAAGATGCTCTTCATTTCATTATGTGACCTCTGTACATGGCCATCTGGAACGTGGCTTGTCTTCCTTGTCACTGTCGTCACCACTGAAATGCACCACCCACCGCCTCATTGTGCTAACACCCACTGCTTGGTGGATACATTCAGTAACTGTCAATAAATATGAATGGATGAATTTTTTTTTGGATGGGGAATTACACACCTTTGCCTCATATGTATTTACATGTCAGACAACATTTTGTGGTCTGGTCCTCTGCTGCCATCCATCACACGGCAACAACATTTTAGAAGAGGTCATCCTTAAATATTCGTTTTTTTTTTCCCTTTCTGAGCTTCTTAAATTGGATTTCCACCAAAGAAATCCAGGCATTCCAATACAAAACTGCATTTTACTTGCCCTTATCCATGTTTTCTTTGCCAGAAACACATCCTGGGGGGATGTTTCCTTCTTTACTAAGAAGACATTGACCGTTATCATAAGCATTTGATTATTCGTATGATATAGTCTTAGTATTATACAAAATTTTAATGCTCACTAATGCCCAGCTCAGAGCCAGATTCAGGCTCCTGTTTTGCTGAGTTCTGCATTAGTATGAAAGTGTGAAAACAGAATTTAGCGGTTTGTGGATGAAAAATAAATTTAAAAAAAATAAGCATACTAAACTAAGTTTTGAGATTACCCTTTCAAGATAAGATGGCAACAAAGGGAGACAACTAGCAGAATAGGCAAGAGAGATGTGAAGAAAATACATGAAAATATAGACTAAATGTATTTATACATAGATAGATAATATCAAGGGTTTGGTTTTTAAACTAGCAATGTCAATGTTTATGTTGTTATTATTTATTTATAAGTCAGCAGTGCCCAGAATTCCCATCCAGAACTCAGCAAACTAGTTTCTTAATCCAGTGATTATCACAAAGCTTAATGTGTGAGGAGATAATTTCCAAATTTTCACTCTCTCATAAATCACACCTCGAAGTAATGAGCTATACATTCGGCAAAACTCACCCAATTCATACCAACAAAAAGCAAGATTCTGTTAATGCTTCAGCAGCACTTGCTTAGAAACCACTATCACTTTGCTTCCTGCAGTTTCCCAGCAGATTTTATCTGGTTCGGTGAAATAAACTCATAGGACATTAAAAAAGTATAAGACATCACATAGCTCCATATCAGGAGAAGTAAAGGCACATTCTGTGACAGGCAGGCAGGGACAGAGAAGCATGACACCCTGCCACATTAACCGAAGTGTCATGGCTGCTAGGTGCCATGATATTGGAAAACATTAAAATGCAAAAGTACCTCTGGGAAGCAGTTGTCTTAAAAGTGGAAGCCTAGAGTAACTACTCAAATATTTCTGCTGTTAGGATCAAAAATCAGTTTTATAATTTTTGACAGACTGAATAAGGTATGTCTAGACTTAAAGAAACAAACAAAAAAAATCACACAAACACATGCACAAAAGAAAACAAAAACAAAAAAAACAAACCCAGCAACAAGCTAGAAGAGTAACCTTTTTCCCATGACATCTCCAGACTGAACACAAGCCTGGTCACAAATGACAGGCCCTGGACATTCATCTCCACAATCCAGATTATGGGAGTCAATCCATCATGCTCACAGTTAAGAAGGCTCCCCTCCACACAGTCAAAACAGCTTACTCTGAAGTTTTGCCTGCAGTCAATCAGCTGCTTTGCTGCAGCATTTTTTCTTTCAAGAAACAAAATTTATTTACAACAGGCTAATGCTGCTAATATCCTTCCTCACCTCCTTCCATCTCCCATAACAAAAAGCAAAAAGCGTAACTCAAGCACCAGAAAATTACCAATAAATTATTTTCCCACTTCAGCTCCATGGCGCAATTCAGAAAATTCAAATTTGACCTGTGTTTGCAATGATGCAAGTCGGAAATTCAGTTTTTAAAGTATTCACCCTAATGTACTTAGCATTTCTAATAGGTCTGTTAAATGAAATAAAAAGAATAGACTGCATTTACTAAGTTAGCTGCAGAGGAAGGTGACATTCAGCCAACTTTTAAGCTCCCTGATCTTTTAGGGGATCAACTCTGGAGTCAGTCTTTTGGTACTTAATCCAGCAGTCAGTACAAAAGGTCTTAGGAGCACCTCCTAGCAGGCACAGGACTCTGCTGTACAAGGTACCCTTCAACTGTCTTCACTCTTCCAGTCACAGGGGCCAGGGAATGAGAGAAGCGTGATGCACATACAGGTGTGGTGGCTCTGCATGAGCCTGCCACTTTGCTTAGCAGGAGGCCAAATACTCCAAGCTGCACATTTCAGGATGTACCACTGTGTACTGAGTGGAAGATCTCCCTAAACCTCACTTAGGGGTCTTGAGGCTCAGAATATTCACCCCATCTCCCCAATATTTTAATAACATTGTTTGCAGAAAGTATTATCCAGTCAACATCAGAGGGCTTTGACTAGAAAGCCAAACCAGGAAACAGAAGACTCTGCCCCATTATATATAGGGTTTCTTTTTATACTGCCATATTTTATTCACAGCAAACTTTATTTCTTTTTATGGTCTTCTGACATAAGAATGATTTCATCATTCAGTTACAGTCACATGGCAGATAATAAAAAGCAGGTAGGAAATGCTAGGGATACATTAAGGAAAACAGAAAATCTTTCTTTAAAAAAAATTGGAAGGAGCAGTTGGGGACAGAATATGATAAACTTGGACAAGAAGGATGAAACACAATTCTACATTTTGTTGGAACAGCAAAGTCTGCTCCTATTCAACATCTTTATCAATGATCTTGATGAGGGGATTGAGTGCACCCTCAGTAAGTCTGCAGACAACACCAAGTTGGGAGGGAGTGTTGATCTGCCAGACGGCAGAAAGGCATTACAGAGGGACCTGGATAGACTGCATCAATGGGCCAAGGTAAACTATATGAGTTTCAACAGGGCCAAGTGTCAGGTCCTGCATTTTGGTCACAGCAACCCCAGCAACCCTACAGGCTTGGGGAGGAGTGGCTGGAAAGCTGCCTGACAGAAAGGGACCTTGGTGTGCTGATGGACAGTCAGCTGAGTATGAGCCAGCAGTGTGCCCAGGTGGCCAAGAAGGCCAATGGTATCCTGGCTTGTATCAGGACTGGTGTGGTGAGCAGGACTAGGGAAGTAATCCTGCCCCTGTACTCAGCATTGGTGAGGCCCCACCTTGAGTACTGCATTCAGTTTTGGGCGCCTCAGTACAGAAAGGACATTGAGGTGCTGGAGCAGGTCCAAAGAAGGGCAACAAGGCTTGTGAAGGGCTTGGAGAATATGCCCTACGAGGAGCGACTAAAGGAACTGGGGCTGTTTAGTCTGGGGAAGAGGAAGCTGAGGGGAGACCTTATTACTCGCTTCAAATACCTGAAAGGTGATAGCTGTGAGAGCGGGGCTGGTCTCTTCTCAGTGGTGACAGGTGACAGGACAAGGGGAAATGGCCTCAAGTTGCGCCAGGGGAGGTTTAGGTTGGATATCAGGAAAAACTTCTTTACAGAAAGGGTTGTTAAGCACTGGAACAGGCTCCCCAGGGAGGTGGTTGAGTCACCATCCCTGAATGTGTTTAAAAACTGTCTGGATGTGGTGCTCAGGGACATGATTTAGTGGTGGGTTATTAGGGTAGTATGGTTAGGTTGTGGTTGGACTTGATGATCTTGAAGGTCTTTTGCAACCTGAGCAATTCTATGATTCTGTGATCGAGTTGCTGACTGATAGCTCCATTACTGACCCACTTAAGAAAAATGTAGGCCTCCACTCCTAACCATGATTTGCAGGCTAAGATGTTCCCAGTGGGTATCCTTATTTAGCCCCACTTCAATGCAAAGTGTCCAAGCCCACATGCGACCTTTAATTCTTGAGCAGCTGTCGGGTGTCCAGTGTCTGTTGGTGCTGGTGTCTGAAGTGAAACAGCACAAAGTGGGATTGTGCCAACTCACACTTGTCGATAGCCAAGTAACAGATTCCAGCAAAATGGCAAATATTTTTTAAAAATATGTTATACAGCTTTATATAATGTAAGGCTGAAGGCCTTATTGGTGAATGGGTCACTTCGCAAAATTCTGAACACAAAACATGCTGTGCAGCTGCCTGAAAGTTCTGTTTTGCTGCATGCTTGAGCAAAACCCAAACATGGGAGAAATATGAGGATTACAAAGGATGCCTGACAGGACTTCTCTAACAATGATGCTCCTCAGCCTTGATGCCAGCACAAGTTGCTGGGAAATAGCTCTGATTTCTGTTACTGATGCAAATACTCAAGTCTGTTTAAGTGGA
The DNA here is from genome assembly GCF_002078875.1 of Numida meleagris. Lineage (NCBI taxonomy): Eukaryota > Metazoa > Chordata > Aves > Galliformes > Numididae > Numida > Numida meleagris. The sequence continues at coordinate 722,590 of NW_018363448.1, forward strand.
GCTTCTCTCTTCAGTGTTCTTTATGCTTTACCTGTCCTCTTGAAAATGCCACACTGAACTCTTCACCTTCACTTTCCTCTGTGCTTTCTTCTCCTGTTGATGCACACTCAATTCCTCAACCTTAGCTGCTTAGCGTATGCAGACAGCTGTGGTAGTGATGCTGAAAGTTTTCTGTTGGTGAGGAGCAACAACCAAAAATGGATGAATTTCTGGATGGAGAACCTAGCACAGGAGTCTGTTTTATAGATTACAGAATCTAAATCTTCCCTTTTACTCACCTGAAAAATATCTAATACTAGGATACAATTTCTATCTTCACCACCTTACTCCCTTCCAGAAAAGTTACACTTAAGGAAAATCAGTTCTGCGGGATCTCTCATCCCAGGCTCTGATATATGTGCAAAGAAAGAACAGATTTATAAATACTTACAAATGTAATGGGATGAGTTCAGACAAAACTGTATGGATAAAAGAAGTGGATGATAGTATGAATAAAAGTGTTGCATCTTGCTTTTTGTTCCTTCTGAACCAGCATACTGCCTATGCTGGTAATGCTCAAAGGCTTTTAGGCTAGAGTAAGGCAGTGCTGGTTTCCCAAATAAAGAAGAATGATTAAATTCATTTGCAATCCTGTAACAAGCGCTTCTTACTATGTTCAAATCAATCTCAACTGAAGTCAAAATTGCGACAGTAAAATGACTTACAACCTCTTTTTTTCTGAAAGAAATTAAATATCCAGAAGAAAAAGAAAACCCAGTGTCATGACATACTGACATGAGATCAACAATTGTAAAGACAATTGTAATTTACTTATGTAGGCCCTTCTCTCCAAGCTTGCCTGTGAAATCCACTCCTCATAAGACATTCAACCAAACTTGAATAAAAACATGAAGGGAAGTCCCACTAATTTCAGGAGCTAGATCTTGGCTGCAGACAAGAAAGCATGTAGGCATAAATACAAATTCAAGCAATATTCAGAAGTTTCTCTGAAATTGTAACTCAATTGAAATATTAGTTTGCTAACTCTTCGATGAGATTTAATGATTAAGAAAGGCTCAGAGAGCTGTGACTCTTTGGCCTGGCAAAGAAAAGGTTCATGGGGATCATACCAGTGTGCATTAATACCTGATGCAGAGATTGAAGAAGGTGGTACCAGACTCTTTCCAGGGGGTAGCCAGTGAGAGCATAGAATACAAAAAAACATAAAATTCTGCCTGAACATCAGGAAATACTTTTTCTCTGTATAGGTGACAGAATACTGGCACAACTTGCTCAGAGAGGTGGTGGGCACTCCAGCCCTGGAGAGACTCAAAATCATAATAGGCATGGTCCTGAACAAGAGGTTATAGCTGACCTGCTCTGAGCAGTGGGCTGGATCAGACAATCTTCAGAGATAACTTCAGTGATTCTCTATGCACTTCTGCACAGAATCAGGGAGGAGTGTGAAAACAAATTTCCTTCCTAAGTTCATAAAAAACTAGCTGAAACTGAACACTTGTTACTTCTGAAATAATACCATCTCTGTAGCATCCTTTTTCAGATTCCCTACTGATTAAAATAGCAGATGAAATTTTCTGGGAATGGCTTCTGTATTGTGATTGTATCAGAGACTGATCTTAATTAGAAGTCATGAAAGAGACTTTATTTGCCCTTCAAACTGAATAATATAACTCTTTCAGATTCTTAATATTAGTGACTGGGAGGAACAGAGCATTACTCAGTTCATAGGGATGTCTACATGTTGTCACAGGTGGAGAGCAAAAGGAATGGAAGAGTTTAGAGCTTGTTCTGCAAAATAAAATATTAGTTCTATATAACTTAAGAACTCCAGAGAAGAGAGAGTAGAACGAGTAGTTCTCATATACAATCTCTTTTGTTCAGCAACCCAATTAAGACTGAATGGTAAAAAAAAAAAAAAACAAAAAAAACCTCTGTTTAGTTTAACAACATCAACAACTTTCTTTGCCTTTTCAATAAATGACCACAAAAAAAAAAAAAAAAAAAGGTGTCGGCAGTTTACAGGCCGGTTCGGACCAGTCCGTGACTAATGAGGCAGGGGACCCATGGACCCATGCCCCGGGAAAAAAGGGGTAAAAGGAGGAAGGAAAAGGGAATAGTAGACAGGTCTAAAACAAAACAGCCGCAGCAATCTGAGGAGGAGCATTAATTTACTAAATATGATATCGGAATGCAAAATAACACAATACAACAGAATACGATTGGAATTGAGGCCAACAAATCAAACAAAACGAGAGAGAGAGAGTCCAAAACCGAGGCCTTACTCCGCAGATTGCAGGGGGACCACGTGCTTCTCCGCAGTGAACACAGAGAGTGTCTCCAGACCTGCGAAGCAGCTGCAGGCCCACCTCCCCCTCCGGGGCAAAGTCCTCTGGGGAATGCACCTCCTCCCTTCCCCCTCCGAGAACCAAGCACCCAGAAATGGCAGTCCACAGAACCAGAACATTAACTCTTTCACTGCCAGTGCTTTACATATGTTATGATGTGGAATATCAACAACAAAAAATCACAAAACCATGACAAAACTCCATAAAATAAGTTCTTGGAGTTTCTTGAAAACTCCTTTCCCATACTCCTAAAACCTCAATGAAGATTAATGTATTTGGCAAAAATTGGGATAAGCATGAAAACTTTATCTGAACTTCCTGAGATGTGAGAAATTATGGATTCAGTGGGGTGATCTGACAAGTACAAGCATTTCAGTTTTAAAGCAGACAATCCTTTCTATTATACAGAAGTTATCGTACTGATTCACTCCTAACAGCTCTCTGATTATTCCAAACTCTAAACTATCCCATCACTCTAAACTGTTCTCCTTTCTGCTTACGACCAGGCTTTTCAATCAAAGGTTTTTAGGAGAAAGACCTGTGTTTGCATACATAGAGGTTTTTAATGTCAACATTAGGCAAAAATATCTATCTATATAAAAAATAGATATCAGAAAAGAATGATGGTTCCTCTACTTCCTCATCCCTATCCAACATCCTTTTCTCTTCCTCTATTACTTCTTTCCTCCTCTAGATCCTCAATCACACTCTTTCAGATACTCTGCCTTTTCATCAGTGCTAATTTGCCCACTCCTCACACTTCTTTTCTGATGCTTTTCACAATTTTTGTCCCAACCATTATCTTCTGATAGCCTTTGCAGAGCTGCTCCAATCTTTTTTCCCATTTTATTGTTTCTTCAGCACCTCTTCTTAAGTTTTCATACTATTCTAGCCTTTCCTCAGTCCTTTTATCTTCTGCATCTATAATGCTTTTCCTCTAAGATTTCCACTGCTGTCATCATTATGTCATAAACTACCCCATTACTCTTTTGTTCATGACTCATCTTTCTCTCTCTCTCTCCCTGTCTCTTCCTCTCTCTCCCTTCTCTTTTTGAACTCTTGGGACCCGTGATGTTCACTGTAATTTCTCATAACCAAAATGTCAAGTCTTTTTTTTAGCAGTAACATCAACTCATTATTTAACTACCTCCTTTCTCTGTCCCTGAATATCGAATTTGCATCACAGTCCTGTTATTTTCTCTCCAGCTTCATTAAAAAAATAAGAGCTCATGTTCTGAGAATAGTGCATGGATAATTCATCAGATTTTTTTTCCATGTTTGCTTTTGTACATACATAGAAACTTACCAATATAGTCTATGGTCCTGAAAAATGAGTATGGACACAAAAACATGTTTTCAAATATATAAGTTGACCAGCGTTTTCAAAGTGATTGTTGAGCTGAGGTATTCAAGACTTTTAAATTAAAGTATCCCAAAGGGAATTATTTTGTAAAAGGGCATTGAGAAGAGTTGTACTCACTAATGCACGATGGAAATTTCTATCAAATAAACTCATTATATACATAAAATTATAGTTATCTTTATTTATAATACTGTTATTAGTTACATGCAGGTGTGGTTTTAAATCTTTAACTTTGAATACATCTCTGATCAATTTACACAGTGTGTGGAGAAATCATAAACTAACTATTCAGCAGCATCCATGTATAAAAAGAAGTAGAAAACTGTACAGTGATTATGGAAGAATTAAACAAACCTCTAGGAATTGCCTCAGTCACACATACATTCTTTCTTCCTCAGATGATCAAAGCTTGAATTTACATTACTGATGCAATGGAGGACACAGTTTCAAGCATCATCTGTCTTTCTTTTTCTCTTTTCACTGTTTCTCCTATGACGCCTGAGTATGCAACGAAAATAATAGTAATAAAAAAAAAATTCCACCTAGCTGTTTTTCCAGCAATTCTACAGAATACAGTCTGTGTTGACAGCCATACAAGGGCAAGATAAGAGAGGAGCTGTAGGAAGCCAAATTCTGTGGATGCTAAGTGACAATAAGATGAGTCTTTTTTTGCTTTGCTGCTTCTCAGTTACCCTTCTGGTAGGCATGACTTTGCAACACAGACCAGATGAAATAGCAGGCAGATAGGGCTGCCAAATCTCCCAGCTTAGCTGAAAGCTGCTGGGTAACATTCCACACCCTGAGTCATGGTATGTGTTGGATATGCACCAGGTAAGGCACAAGACTGCAGTTTAAATCCCAGAAAAGGCAATGTTATTGCACCTGGCTTGTTCTAGATGCCCATGTTCACGCAGAGCCCAGAGCCAAGAAGCAGCAACACAAGGCTGAAAATATCCAACAGGAAGTGACACTGAAGTTATACAAGTAATATTATTACAATATTATACAAGTGTGACTAGCTTGTGAGCTGCCGTGGTGTTGTTTTTTTGTTCAGTGTAAAAGGTTATCTTGCTGTCAGCACCAGCTGTCTTGTTGGCCTTTTCTTGTGCTGCACAAAGGAGGCTATTAGCCGATTAAATACAAGGAAGAACCTTATCATCCTTCAATCACAAAAACAAAATGTAAAAGAGAAATAAATGAAATGGAACAAGGCAGCAGGTGGCTTTGTCTTAGTAAAGAGGCACAGAATGGTTCAAGATCCTTGCCTGTATTTATGTCAAGCATGTTAGCACCCTTAAGATTTAGCTCCTCTCTACTGCATGTTTAGCTCTTCTCTACCACTACCCATGAGACAAGTAAGAAAGAAATTTTTGTTAAAGTGACAGACTTATTCCCCTCTGGTACACAAATACCAGAACTATGCCTGGTACTCTACTGACCAAAATGAGACAAAATTAACTAATAGAAAACATCAGAAATAGTGTTGCCAGTAGAAGTAGGGAAGTCATTCTCCCTCTGTACTCAGCCCTGGTGAGGCCCCACCTCAAGTACTGTGTCCAGTTTCGGGCCCCTCACTGCAAAAAAGACATTGAGGCCCTGGAGCGTGTACAGAGGAGGGCGACGAAGCTGGTGAGGGGTCTGGAGCACAGGCCTTATGAGGAGCAGCTGAGGGAGCTGGGATTGTTCAGTTTGGAGAAGAGGAGGATCAGGGGAGACCTTATCGCTCTCTACAACTACCTGAAGGGAGGTTGTAGTGAGCTGAGGGTCGGCCTCTTCTCTCTTGTAACTAGTGACAGGAAGAGGGGGAATGGCCTCAAGTTGCGCCAGGGGAGATTTAGGCTGGACATTAGGAAATTCTACTTTTCTGAAAGAGTTGTCAGGCGCTGGAATGGGATGCCCAGGGAGGTGGTGGAGTCACCGTCCCTGGAGGTGTTCAAGAAACGTTTAGATGTTGTGTTGAGAGACATCGTTTAGTGGGGTTATTGGTGGTAGGTGGATGGTTGGACTGGATGATCTTGTAGGTCTTTTCCAGCCTAGCTAATTCTATGATTCTGTGATTCTATGATCTTCACTTCTGTTGCACCGTAAGTTTCCACACCTCTTATTGAGTGAGTAGGATCCTGTTCCATCAACAAAAAACCTTATTATTCTCTTCCAGGTACTGGTGCATGCACCATTACAGTGGCCATAGCAGATTTAGCTGCTCCCACTGGAGGAGCGCCCCTGCACTGGTCTGACGTGGAGAACCTCAAACACTTACAGTGATGATCAAGACGCATGAGCCAGGGAGTGGAGAAAGGGATACTTGAGGGAGGTGGGGGAACAGAAATATGGCATGAGTTTTATAAAATGTAGTTAGACAGTATTAAAAAGCAGCAACATTTTACAGTATTTCTAGATGCATCCGGCTCACTCTTTTAATCAGCCTCACAGCTTCCCCATCTTCTCTTTGAACTATAAGACATTAGCGAGAGTCTTTTCCATTTTGACTGATCTTTCCAGTTAGGAGTTCTGGATAAGTAGACCTGAAAGACAGACTGGCAGCGGCAAGCAGCACTTGTTCACTGCATGCACAGCATGGAACAAGTTCAGCTCTCCCTGGGACAGTGTGAAAGCTACTAGTGAGTCAGCTTTAGCCCAGTAATTGCTCTCCAGGAAATGTGAGATACCCCCTCCAAGCATTCCTGCTTATTTGAACATGAAGAGGGATCAGGAACAACGAAGAACATTAGAACATTGCCCCACCTCTGATAAATATACACCCATAGATTAATGAATAAAACAGCTGTCAAGCTTTGCCTTGTGATCCTTATCTGTGGACACATCCATGGTGAAGCCAATAACAAAATGTTGGGGTTTTTTTGTGCGTGTACAAGCTGTGCTCTGTGTCATACAGACATGGCATTTCATTAAGCACAGAGTAATAGTTTGATTCCCTTATGGACCCGCTGCTGTCCATAAACTGACAAGGTCACTCACTATTCTTGATGCACTCCTCAAGGCACGTGTTCATTTTGGAACTGATGCCAAGATAATTAACAATCTGTTCATTATACATTTCGTATGAATGCACACAACCTCATTTCACACTGAGACTTAAAGATCTGAAGAAAACCAGTATTGTACTGCATTTCAGTACAATCTTTTCAGTTACTCCAAAATACTATGAAAGAATTCTGATTTTTAACCAAATTATACTTTTTATAATTTTACTATTCACATTGGATTTAGAACTTTAAAAATTCCAGGCAGTAAACATTTTAGAAGAACACACTAAGATATTTTGTTCCTTCATACTGTATCACCCTTTTGTTACTTATTTTTTTTTATATAACAGGAGTTATCTTCCAGCATATTAAAATGTACTCAGTGCAAATAAGGCAGTTCCCAAATGTGATGCCTCGAAGTTTAAACCCCTATAGATACAATGATGGAAACAACAAAAAATTCAGAGATTATGCTAACACATATATGGAGATGAAAAAATGATAGGCTTTCAAAATACTGTTATGCACTACTACAAATAAAGAGTATCCAGAGGGCCTTACCCGAAAAACCTTAGCATTATGCAGTACAACTAATTCCTGTCAATCTGCTTCTCTACTTTCATCTTGTTTCATCCAAATTTCTATTTTTATCTGTTTGTCTAAAATATTTTGAAGCTGGAAACCCATTTTTCTCAAGCCATCTGGCTCATGGGAAATTTCCATTCTGGATATGAAAATTAGTAATTCCAGAGAATATTGGATTGAGGCATAATGTAAAAGAAGAAAGAGTTATTTTCAAACTGAATGTGTGATTGGTCAGTAGGGAAGATTATATATAAAAACAGAATTTAACATTTTCTCCTAACAGCACAAACAAGTACTGTATTGTATTAACTCTAACACAATTTGTAGGGGAAAAGAATAATTATGCAGTAGGGATTAGAAATTATATAAACACACACAACTCAGAATCACAGAATTACAGGGGTTAGAAGGGACCTCTGGAGATCACCTAGTCCACCTCCCCTGCATGTTCCCTACAGTAGGTAGCACAGGAAAGCATCCAGATGGGTCTTGAATATCTCCAGAGAAGGAGACTCTACAACCTCTCTGGGCAGCTTGTTCCAGTGCTCTTACACACTGAAATTAAAGATCTTCTTTGTGTTTGTATGGAACTCCCTGTGTTCCTGTTGGTGCCCATTACCCCTTGTTCTGCTGTTGCACACCACTGAAAAGTGTCTGGCCCCATCCACTTGACTCCCACACTGTAGATATTTATAAACAGCGATGAGATCTCCTCTCAGTCTTCTCCAGGCTGCACAGTCTCAGGTCTCTTGGACTTTCCTCGTACAGGAGATGCTCCAGGCCCTCATTTTTGTGGCCTTTCGCTAGACTCTCTCTAGAAGATCTTTGTCTTTTTTGAACTGAGGAGCCCAGAGTTTGACTCAATATTTCAGATGTGGCCTCACAAGGACAGAGTAGAGGAGGATCATCAATTTGTTGGCCATGCTCTTTTTAATGCACCCCTGGATACAATTGGTTTTCTTGTTCACAAGGGCACATTGCTGGTATATGGCCAACCTGCTGCCCATGAGTACACCTAGGTCTTTCTCCATTGAGTTCTTTTCCAGCAGGCAGCCCATAACTTGTACTGGGGCATGTGGTTACTCCTCCCCAGGTGCAGGACACTACACTTGCTCTTGCTGAAGTTCATAAGGTTCCTCTCTGCCCAACTCTGTCCAGGTCTTGCTGAAGCCCTCTGGTATGTCAGCCACTCATCTCAGCTTTGTATTGTCAGCTAAGTTGCAGAAGGTGGACTCTGTCCCTTCCTCCAGATTGCTGATGAGGATATTGAACAAGACTGGGCCCAGTATCAACCCTTAGGGAACACTGCTAGTTACAGGCCTCCAACTAAACTCTGCACTGTGGATTACAAACCTCTGAGCTCTACCAGTCATCCAGTTCTCAATCCACCTCACTGTTTGATCATCTATCTCACATATAGTAAGATTCATTACAAGGATGTTGTCAGAGACAATGTCAAAAGCCTTGCTGAAGTCAAGGTACACAACATCCACTGCTCTCCCCTCATCTACCCAGCCAATGATGACATCACAGAAGACTGCCAGCTTGGTTGAGCATGATTCCTCCTTTCTGAATAAGGAAAATAACAAAGGGAAAGGGTTTTATTCTAATTTTGCTTGTGTATATTCAAATATATGCATTCTAAATCAATAATTATGATCAAGAACATCAAATGCAAATGTTGCATGCATACTTGGGATACGGCTTTCCAATATTTTTATTTTATATGTAGTCTGGATGTTCCCCAAACTGGAGAATGCCAACAAAAACTGTAAACGGCAAGTACACTGTTGAGACGGTTTGACTATTCATTTTAAAATTGCTCTACACTAATTATTACTATTAAGTAACATATTTCAGTACCTGAGCCTATTTGTTTTCTTATCCTTTTATTTTGACAAGTGACATGCTTGTGTGCATACATACATTTCCGCACATTTTCTCAAAGAAACACTGTTCTCTTTCCTTTCCCATGGGCAAGGGAAAACTATTGTGGAGGCTATTCCACAATACTCTACCTTTATCACTGCTCCTTGGTCCACAGTATAGTACAGCTGAACAATTCAGAATAAGGGTTTTCAAATTTTGCTATGTGAGACGTGTCTGATGGAAGTACGCACTCCATAAAATGAACCTAAGTCTGCTAACAGAAGTTGCTGTTCCTTGAGCTTACAGTACAACATTCACATACCCTTCTGCTTAGCTGTGGTCCATTCATGCATTAATTATGCATAACAGAGTCTTACTACCATGGAGTGTGCCTTTATATCTATAACAGGCAATGCAGTTGTAGTAATAAAAGTAAAAAGATACTCTTCTTTTAGAAACTATTCAGGGCTTAAACATTTGAAGAATCAAATGGTTTTAGTGCAAGGCCTTGTGTAGTAAGATTTATCTGCAAAAGACATAATATCTAGGCATGCAGAAGAAAAGTAAAACCTCAACACTTTGGTCCTCTTAGTCCTTCTTCAATAGAGGACAGATGTTTTCTCACAAATCCCAGTTGTTATCTTATTAATTTTTAAAAGAACAGCATCAAAATACATCCTCTTTCTTAAAGGACCTGAATGAGTTGCACTCACACCCCTAGAGTTTTTTTCCTGTGAAGTCTGTGGAAACCCAGTTTAGACACCTGCCTCCTCCTTTCACTTATTTGAAAATCAATGAAACAATCTGTCAAAGGTTCAAGAAGAGGGTGTTAAGTCCTGTTTTCTGTTGGTATGTCTAAATATACTGATATACAACAGGAAAAACAGGGTATGTCTCTTACAGCTGCAATAATACAAGAGCTACTAGAGAACTTCACCTAGAGCTAATAACATCATGACACACTAACAAACTGAAGAAATAAGATGGCATATTTATAAAGAATATGCAAACCCAGCTTCTAGAAATCCCGAAAAATAGCTTGGTTCCTCATTTTCTTAGTGGTTAAAAACAAACAAACAAAAACAAAAACAACAGAAACCACCAAAATGCAAAAAAATCATGCAAGCATGTCAAATTTGGGACTTTGTTCTTTAATGATGAAAACTCACATTATCCCTGTTGTCGGTGATGAGAGCTGTATAGACAGCTGAAAAATATTCATTAAAAGGAGAAGTAATGAGAAACCATGCATTTGACAGGCTTGCAAAAAGCAACCAGTATGATAGTTTCCTTTAAGAGCATTTATGAATGCTAAAGGTCTCTTAAACAGGAGGATAATCTACTGTCTGCTGAAAAAACACACACAAAAATCAAACTCTCTTGTTCAGCATATTTAAGGTTTTCCTAGCTCATTGTTTGGATGCCTCAAAACAATGAAAAGAAAAAAATAAAAGCCTTCTCTCAGCTTTACTTGTCTCTTAGTATCGATAGCCTGATCTATCTCCAACTCCAGAAGAAGTAGGAATACTTTTCCATTAAAGTCCTGCTTAATGTTTTTGACCACTGCTCTAAAGACATGTTGGTCTGCCTTGGATTAACTCCAACTGATTTCTAAAGCTAGATCTGTCCCATCTTCTCATTTCACATGGTCTCACCAGCAAGGAAGTATGAGCTTGAACTCTGGCATTTATCACAGCTTGAAGAGTCTGAACAAGTTTAAGACCTTCCCACTGGTGTAAGCTGCAGAAGATCTAGAGTCTACCTATATACCAGGTCTACCAGTGACTACTTAACAAATCTTTAAATTTGATGCAACAAAAGTTTTTGACATCCTTTTAACAGAAGAGATCTGGTTCTCCTCACTGGAATGGCAAGCTAAAAGATCAGTTGAAATATGATGCATAGGTGGAAGTCATATAGGTCTGTTCTTCATCTCACAGGGCTGCCTTGCCCATGCATTCTGCTGCATGCAAATTTGGAAAACATTTTTTTCAAATGTGACAGTATTTTACCATTTTCTAAGTGAGGTGAAACTGTAGCTGACATCAGAAGATGATAGATGCCCTACAGAACTGCAGCAAAGCACAGCACACTACATGTTGTTGCTAGGCCTTGTTTTATAAAACAAGTTTAACTAATAATTACAAGGAATAGGGTGTGATGTGTTCACACTTAGTCTAATGTTTGAATTCTAGAGTTTGAATGTTAAGTTTTGATAGTGGGGAACTAAAAGTTAGTTCATGAAAACAAAATGCCACTTCTCTTACCAAAACAGACGTTTGCTAACGTAGCATGTTTTTGAAAAACATGATTCTCAACAGACAGCAATGCAGAAAAAGGAAGAAAAAGAATTACATCACTACAGTGTAAAATCCTGCATGAACTATCAAACTGAGACAGATGTGGGTTCATTTGTGCACAATGTTTACCTGTTCTTTTTTTCAGACACAACAAAAATATACACAGATTACAGTAGAAGATGGTATTTTGTTCTTGAGTAGAATGCACACCTGTTTTACTCAGCTTAAATGAATTCCAGACTAGATTCTTGAATAAAATATACAAGCTTACCTTGCATTTCAACATGTTGGCCACTCTCTCTTGCATTGATTGTCCAGCTTTTGGTCTTACAAGTATATAAACTGCTTTCACGTCAGGGCTGGAGCGCAGAAGCTTTTCCACCAGCACTTTGCCCATGAAACCTGTAGCTCCTGTGATAAGTACAGTCTTTCCATTGTAATAAGCTGAGACTGAAGACATGGCACTTTATTATTCTATTCTTCCTTTATCTTCCTGCAGGAGGTACCTGAGAAGATACAGAAACAAGGCTTTAAGGCTTTTCAGATTAGACAGATCAGTCATTCAGGAACTACAGCACAAGAACTTTTCCCAGTCTGTTAGCTATAGCAGCTCATCTTAGATCAGTCAAAGGTAATTTTAAAATCAGTTTTCTTTTCAAGATGTTGTCATGAACAGAATACACACACACAAAAGATGAATCTGAGAAGTTTACAGATCTCAAATTCAGCCTTTATATTATACTATAGTTGCACTCAGAGCTCACAATTTAGAACATGGCTTGCTCTGGTAAAGACTCCTAGCAGATGTGTAACTGCAATGTTGAAGAGCATTTATCTCATATGCTATGAAATAGAAGCCAAAGATATGCAGTTATCCCTACACGACAAAGCAGAAACAGACCTCCTGTAAAACAATGTAAGTTCAAATGCTGTTTTTCCTCTGTTTCTCCACTGTGCCAAGCAGTTTCATTTCTTGTCAGCCATCATAGAATCATAGAATTGCTCAGGTTGCAAAAGACCTTCAAGATCATCAAGTCCAACCACAACCTAGCCATACTGCTCTAACAACCCACCGCTAAATCATGTCCCCAAGCACCACATCCAAACAGTTTTTAAACACGTTCAGGAATGTGAATCAACCACCTCCCTGGGGAGCCTGTTCCAGTGCTTAACAACCCTTTCTGTAAAGAAGTTTTTCCTGATATCCAACCTAAACCTCCCCTGGCGCAACTTGAGGCCATTTCCCCTTGTCCTGTCACCTGTCACCACTGAGAAGAGACCAGCCCCGCTCTCACAGCTATCACCTTTCAGGTATTTGAAGCGAGTAATAAGGTCTCCCCTCAGCTTCCTCTTCCCCAGACTAAACAGCCCCAGTTCCTTTAGTCGCTCCTCGTAGGGCATATTCTCCAAGCCCTTCACAAGCCTTGTTGCCCTTCTTTGGACCTGCTCCAGCACCTCAATGTCCTTTCTGTACTGAGGCGCCCAAAACTGAATGCAGTACTCAAGGTGGGGCCTCACCAATGCTGAGTACAGGGGCAGGATTACTTCCCTAGTCCTGCTCACCACACCAGTCCTGATACAAGCCAGGATACCATTGGCCTTCTTGGCCACCTGGGCACACTGCTGGCTCATACTCAGCTGACTGTCCATCAGCACACCAAGGTCCCTTTCTGTCAGGCAGCTTTCCAGCCACTCCTCCCCAAGCCTGTAGGGTTGCTGGGGTTGCTGTGACCAAAATGCAGGACCTGACACTTGGCCCTGTTGAAACTCATATGGTTTACCTTGGCCCATTGATGCAGTCTATCCAGGTCCCTCTGTAATGCCTTTCTGCCGTCTGGCAGATCAACACTCCCTCCCAACTTGGTGTTGTCTGCAGACTTACTGAGGGTGCACTCAATCCCCTCATCAAGATCATTGATAAAGATGTTGAATAGAAGAGGCCCCAGCACTGAGCCCTGGGGGACACCGCTCGTGACTGGCCGCCAACTGGATTTAACTCCATTGACCACAACTCTCTGGGCCCGGCCATCCAGCCAGTGTTTCACCCAGCAGAGAGTATGCCCATCCAAACCATGGGCAGCCAGCTTCTCCACAAGGATGCTGTGGGGGACAATGTCAAAGGCCTTACTGAAGTCCAGGTAGACCACATCGACAGCCTTGTCTTCATCCACTAAGCGGGTCACCTTGTCATAGAATGAAATCAGGTTTGTCAAACAGGATCTACCATTCATAAACCCATGCTGAATGGGCCTGATCCCCTGGTTGACTTTTAACTGATCCACAATGTATCCTGAGATTATCCGTTCCATCACTTTGCAGCATCATCAGTCTTTTTCAATGATCTTGGCTTGGAATACATCTATGGGAAAATCTCTTTTTCTTGAAAGATACAGCAGAATTATTTGTTCTGCAAGACTGCAGAACCATGTGTAATGTGTCAAGCTCACCACTTGTTTTGTTGGGTGTTAAGGCCAAAATTGATCCCACCTAGCTCTAAGGAGCATAGATGTCATATGCTTTCTTGACAATCCACAAACAGTTTAGGTTGCTTGAAATTATCTCTGGAGATCCTTGGCCTCTTCCACTGACTATACAAGGTAGCTGGCATGCCTAGACACCCACATGAAGTGTCTCAGTTAAGTATTTTATTTAGATACAATAGTTTCAGACCAGCATGTCCCCAGCCATTCTAAACTCTACAAAATGATGAACGAGGCTGAAATTAGTCTTGCTAGAGGAGCCTTCTCTCTATTAGGCTAATAGATGGAACCACCCCACACGTCTTTGAAGTGCTCCAGAATTCACAACATGCTCAAAACACTTCAATTACAAGAGAAAGGCTCACATAAAATACAAATAAATTGAAAAAATATAAATAAATTCCTTTGAAACAAAGCTACTAAACCTACTAAATTTGAAACAGAAACAAGAAGAGCTCAAGTGGTCAACAGCCAAGAAAATATCCAGCTCTTCCCCAAATCCTTTCAAATACCCAGAAACAGAAACTTAGCACTGGTTGCATTTTTGCATTCTGCTAAGATTCCTTGTTCTCACCAACCCTTCTGCATTTCTGAGAGAAAGGAAACCATGTAGAGACAGTAAAACAGACTAACTTATAGAACAGAATCAGAATTGTAGAATTGTTTGAAGGTCTCTTCCAATCCAAGATCATCTAGTTCCAACTCCCCTGCTATAGGCAGGGACACCTCCCACCAAACCAGGTTGCCCAAAGCCCCTTCCAACCTGTTCTTGAACAGAAGAACTGTCCATAAAACAACCCTTGCAAGGTGTACATTGTTCAGTGCAACAGCTCAGGAAGATGCTTAACTGGCCTGTGATCTCAAAGGCATTATCACTCCTAACAGTGAAAAATGACTCAGAGTCTTTGGTAGTACTGCCATTATCTTCGTCTCCACCTGATGCACCTACCCAGATCTGACCATTCTGCCAGTATTCACAGTAACTGTACTGCTACATGGAAACACTAAATGCATATTTCTAATGGACTACAGTCCAGGCACATAAATGAAGGATACAAGGATACTCTTTCCCCATGCTACCAGGAACTGTAGTACCTATCATCAAATAAAATACCCACATTTATTTTGAAAGAAATCTGTAACAAATCATCAAGTGTATCATATAATTTGAGAAAGTAGGTCAAGTAGAAAAACATCTGAAGGACACTATTTTAGAAATTAGTATCTGTGGGTATTCTGGCTCAGTGAATTCAGATATTAGCCTACTTTCAGATATGACCTCGATCACAGCTTAAATGAATCTCGCAGGCTTGTCAACGCCTATTATAAACCTGTTCTTATCTAAGACCTGGCCACTTGGGAATTTGGATAAACAGGTTAAACTATTCGATAATTAATTAATTTACAATGAAACATTACATCTTATTCAGGCTGGGGAATACTGAGTAATACTGGAAGACAAATTTGCAGAACCTGGAAGTGTGTGAAAGAGTATATGTTAGTTCAGCTGGATGAAGATGAAGATGACAAAACACTTAAGAGTATGGCAGGTGCCCTGCAAAGCAGACATATTAATAGCAGAAGTCCTCAGTCACTAGAGGCCATAAAAATTCTACTGAATATAAGGAAACAAAAAGAAGCATTTAGACCATTTCCAGTCAGCAGATTCTTGCTTTGAACTGACTTTCAGAACATCACATCCTACTTAGCTTCACCTAATATTCTGCTAGCAAAAAAATGGTACTTTGCATGGCAGACTTGGAGATTACCACAATATTTAGCAGTAGTTACTTTTATCCACTATTCAGTAGTTTAGAACATTTCCAAATTGAATTACCATATGTTACTGCTTTGCATTATGATTACAGTGTCCTGCTAAAATAGTTGCTGAGAGTTCTGAATATGAAAATAAACTTATTATGTTGTTTCATTTGTGTTCTCTGAGTTATCCAAGAGGGGTTTTATTTGTTTTGGCCACATGCCAGGTGCCTTCTAGAAGAAAAAAAGTAACACTACTTTAAAATGTCCCTAAAATCACCTCTGCAGACAGATTTCCTTAAGTATTTCTTGCAATCCTCAAGTAGTTTAAGACCAACTCAAGTGCTTCTCTTCAAAAATGCAGGAAAAAATCTTCAAAATCATTTTGATATGATGGCGATGGAAGTACCAAACATCATCAAAATGAATTCCTAAAGCAATTTGCTCTTTCTCTTCATTATTGGCTTAATCTTCCAGGGTTAGAAGAAAAGTAAAAAATCATACACTTTCTATTTTCTATAATAAAAGAGTTGAAGTCAAGCAGCATATATTTAGCAGGGCCAGCTTCGGTGTTGGATTAGGTTGCTCCGGGCCTCATCCACAATGAAAAGCCATGAGAAATGTGGTATTTGCTTATTACAGGATCAGATTTATATATCCTCCACTTCTTTTTCCCCTTCTTCAGCTAACTTTAGAAAAAAATACAATAATCTTGCACTCAGTTGATGCCATGCTAATGATCTTCAAAGAGAACTGTACATTTGTTTAACTGCCTGAACAAATTGATGTTTTGTGAGCGTGACAAATAAAAGGAACAATGCTGCAAACCACTGTGTTTCAGACAGATCCCTGAATCTCCACATTCCTAACAAATTTTAAAAGGTTATTAGTAGTTCCCGAATTCAAAAGGAGATTCCAGCTTTATATCCAAGATATTCCATTACAGAAACTGCTACAATATTTTCCTTTAAACTAAGGGAATACTGACTAATTTTTTCAGATTTTTAAAAATGTATTTTAAAAAGTGATTTCATAACAGAATTTATTCTTTTCTAATTTAATGGATATTGTCTGGTCTTTATGAAGAAAATACAGAAGTAACAGAAATTTTAAGAAACGTGAGGATTTCTAGTGTCAAAAGATGTGATTCAAGTAATGCCTGCTGAACATTTAGATATCTATTTGAAAGCACAAAGAATTGTATACATTCCTTTTTGATGTTTTTTTTTTCACTCAATCAAATAAACTGTTTTCTGTAGAAGCTCATACTTTATTTCTGAAAAAAAAATATTCAAAACCAGGCATTAACTATACCCCAACCAATTAAGCTAAAAGGAATTAACCATCTGCAGAGAGAAAACTGTTAGAAGCCTGAACAATGGTCAGGAGTTCCAGCAGGCTGAGCCCTATGGAGCTGAAGGAAGATAAAGACTATTTCAGAGCCTGGAATTCCTATTGCTTCCAAAACTGGCTGGAGATAAGATAGCCACTGAATTGTTACAAAAGCCCACACACAGGCCTCCTAAAGTCCAATTCAAATGTTTAATTACAGACAACTCTAACAGTTTAGGTACTGATCTGAGCAGGAAAGTAATCACTGGTGCCATCTGAATTACTGAACACAGTATCTTTAAAGCAGTCCACTGATGCTGACTCATCTCCAATTGTACTGTGAAAAAAAGCCACCTTAGTGACATCCAGTCAGGAATCACACTGAGCATCTCTACTGTCACAAGTACAAAAGCTGCTTTAAGCAGCAGATCTGTTACAGATGCCTGTGACAGTCTTCTCTACATCAGACATAAAGGATAATCTACAGCACTTCACTATAAACAAAGCCATGGTCTTGTGCCATGGGCATATGCCAAAGCACAAGCAAGCAATACAAAAAGTGGGAGCCCTACCAACCTAATACTTTGCTCCTGCAAAAGAAAACCCACACATCCTCAACAGAAGCATAAAACAAACATTTTTTTCCCACAAGAGCAGATGAAACAGAGCTATTTAAGAAAACAACTAATACACTGCCCCCACATTCCACATACTTTGATGCCAAGTCTGCATTCATCTTACAATGGTGTAATGCCAGAAGTTAGACTGCTACCAAAGCCACGGCAAAGAGAAGATGAATGCATATCTGGACCTCCCTCGCTGCTATTACTACTACTGCCCAAAGCAGGTCCATGACTGCAGGATGTCAATAAGAGATGGTAAAATGGAGCACAAGCAGTGAGGGATGAATACACCAGGGCAGGTTAATATCTCCCTATAGTTTGCACTACTACTAAGATTTCTATGCCCTACTCAACTAGGACAGTGGCAATTTGAAAAGCTGAGTTTAAAATGGACTCAACACTGGGGATGCCTGAACACAGTATCTTCATGTAACTGTTTTTTTTTTTCCCTCAGGATGTGTAACGGGAACTCCACAAACTAAGTGCATAATCACAATAAAACTAATTCTTTCTAATGTGTGTGCTTTGCCTGAAAACATCTGTGTATAATTTCTTGTTAGCTAATCATCAGCAAATAAATCATCTTAAGTGTAGTGGTTCAGAACAACCTGATCTTTTAACTTTGGCGGTCAGCGGATGTAAATACTAAGACAACAGTTTTCTTCCAACATTAATGCATACACAAAAATTGTAAGAAGCAAATCAATACAATTCAAGGAGCGTGTGTGCACAGATGAAGAAGCAGAAATAGTATGGAGTTGAACATCCACACATCAAATCCTATGGAGCAAAGTCCTATATGAAACAAGGCATCTTTCCAACCTACTGATTCCTTCAGTAACAGTCTTCTTAAAATTGTAACTAGATAAACATGAGAGTCTATACTAATGATTTCATGATACAGTATATATATACCTGTTTTCAAAACAAAAGATAGCATAATCAAATAATCTTTTCACAATGAAACATAAAAGATAGCACCACAGTTTCATCTGCACATCTTTTACCTCATTGGTGCATCAAAACTCATTAGGCTAAACAGAAATAAATAGTTTTTAATTTTATTTCTTGTTTCTCCCACTCTTCTCTATTGCTCATGCTTAGAGCATTTGATGGCACCTTGCAATCCACCAGACAAGAGAATTGGTCCTATTTATTCCATCCAGCTACTGAAATTAGACAGAAAGTATCTTTTCTGCTGCATAAAACTCTTCTGTGAAGTGAAAGTTCTCAGACAGCACAGCAGGATCAAGACCTTTGGGAACAGGGAAAAAATGCAACCAAAGGAGCCCACAAAGAAGTTTACACCCCTCAGTGCATAGTGTTAAGTTGGCAAGCCAGAAAACTGGTGTTCAGTGACAAGCTCTGCAGTAGGTCCTGCCCCTGCACAGGAGGAGCAATTGTGGCACTGTCTGAATCTCAACTACAGTGCAAGACACCCTTGCTGCCACAGTCCCGGGCACTAAAACAACCTCACACAGAGAGTATATGTGCCCATACTGAGGCAGCTACTTCAGCAGAGCTGCAACTGTTTCCCAGCATGGCAGGATGCTGCTGTCTGTTATTTTTGTGGAACAAGTGCCACTGGCTGACAAATACTAATTTTCCCTCTGGAAATTCACAGAAACCAAAGCAAGGAGAAACTAGCAAGCCTTCCACAAAGACTTGTGTGTGCAGTGTGGAGAGGGGCAGAGACACCAGTATACAGCTTGCCTGATTATGGAGAGAGGGTGAGGAAAGGCAAGAGCAAGAAAATGTACAACGTAAAATACATGAAAAAGATAAAACATCAAATTTCTTATGACAGAAAACAGTGAGACATAAAGCATTTCAAAGAGATTCAGTGGTGTTTTTGCTACCCTTTAAATCTTATCGTTCTGGGTAGATTAATTCCCTTCTTATCTGACTGTCCCTGTGGGGAGGCAAGCACTTTCCTGACCTCTTTAATCCTTGGTACTATTGCTTCAAGCAAGACAGGAGAAGCATGAAATTATGAGGTATAGCTGATTGCCTCTACTGTTCCCACATGGGACGGTAAACTGAGGCTGAAAGCCCTAAGGGCTTCATGTGCACAGTAAGACTAGTAGTGCCTAGCTTGCCTCTGTACCTTCTGAGAATAAAAGTCAACCCAAGAGATGGGAAGATTTTTCT
The DNA here is from genome assembly GCF_002078875.1 of Numida meleagris. Lineage (NCBI taxonomy): Eukaryota > Metazoa > Chordata > Aves > Galliformes > Numididae > Numida > Numida meleagris. The sequence continues at coordinate 742,383 of NW_018363448.1, forward strand.
TGAGAATCAACAAATGCAGCATGCAGGCAGTACAAGAGATGTGGTCTCATTTCTCTGAAAAGAGAAAATGCAGAACCCAAGCTACTCTAAACCCAGAAGCTTCACTAGCCATATGAAAACAAGCAGTGTGTGTTAATACATAGCTCTAAGATAGGTGCTAGAATTCTCAACAGACAGTAAAAGATTATCTCATTGAAATGGAAAACTAAAGTAAACCTGCTGAACTTGGGTAGGCTGGGAGTGAAGGTATCTTGAATGCTGCTACCAACAGAAGGGGGAAGACAGTGCAAAGTGTAGCTTCTTTCCACAAAATAAGAAAAATGTTTCAAGGCATGACAGCAGCAAAGAGAAGAGTTTGTAGGTCTTTTGGCGACTATTGTCTGAGTAAGTCTGTTAATGTAGGACTTCCCATTCACCTCCTATCAGCAGGCCTTCAGTTTATAATGAACCACATGTGCATATTCAAGAGACCTTCTTGGTGTGCTACGTCCAGAACTTCTCACAACAGCTTAAAATTACAGTAATTGTGATCTCTAAATGCACTGAGCCAAAACATTCTTGGGTGATATTCTACCTACCTTCAGCATTGATGAAATAAAAACTGATCTCATCCTCAAAAAAATATATTTTTCCTTACAACTAGCAGAAGACCAATAGCTGAAAGAAATATAAATCAACATACAAGGGTCTCCTAATGTGCCTTGGAAAATTAGCATTTTCTAATGGATTTTGCCAGCTGGCTTGCTCGTATCAGAGTCTGCTAACATGGGACCTGAGTACAGTTTGCAGAGAAGGCAGGCTTTTGTCGAGTGGGTACAAGTTCCACAGGAAATGGGTTGAGACCACACATTTCCTGACATCTGTCAGCTTAGCCACTGCCAGTCCGTAAGAGATTTTTGTATGTAGAAAGTCAATACAAAAATAATTTAAGATATATCTTAAGGATACATTCAATGTAGTTTTTAAGGTGTCAACAACACATGGAAATCATGGTCATATTGGAAATATAAAAAACTTTCTTCCCCCACCCATCAGCTCCTCCATTACTTGAAACTGCTGTGAGCAAGCAGAATCCATTCTACTAACAGTGCCTCAGTGAAAACATTTTCACACCCTCTTTCATAATTTAACCAATTGCACTCCTGATACTAAATAGAATCTTTATTTCATTTCTGAGAGTTAAGTTGCTCTTCAGCTGTTGGACACCATCTCTCAGTAACGTGGGAAAAGAGACTTAAGTGAAAGGTCAAATATAATGCAAATAATCCTGGTCTGGGCAGGGAAGGAAGAAAGCTTGTACTGCCATTTTGAAATCTTGGTTTGCTTGATACCAGTCAGCTAACAAAATGGCAGCTGCTTTGCAGGGAAATTGAGAGACTTGAATGTTCTTCATTGCCCTACGTAGAGACAGTGTTTTTAGTGTTTTATTAAGAAAAATATGATTAATTAGTGGAACACTTTTCTGGCCATGTTCCCTCAGCGAAGAGCATTACTATGTGGAACTGTCTCAATCCTTTATGTTTTACTACCTACTGATCCTCAAAAAAGGACTTTAAGGATTTCTGACTCTCCTTATTATTACATCTCTCCCTCTTCTATCACAGAAAAAAAATAGTAATAAAACTAAAAAGTAAATGCTAAGTAAGCTTGAGTATGCTTTTTTAAAAATAGATAAGTGCCATTTTCTGAAACCCCCAGCAGAGACTGTAATTTTGCTGCATTCCCATCTCATAGAGATGGAAACTATGCAAGTGTAATGGCACCAGTCAGAATTGATCTCTGATTACAGCTGGCACCAAGAAGTTACTGGAATGGAAATATTTTTTTCTGGATTCATATATATAAATCAGAAATACAACAAACAAGCACAGTTACAGCAAACACAGCACAGCCATGTGTAACCCTTGCTTATGTTGTTAGAAGTTCTTTCTTTTGTTATATGAATACATTTACTCATATGCTGTTTTAAACAGATTAATTAATGATCTCTCTAAGTAGCTGTGTTCTATTATACCCATGATTAGAAGCAAAGAGATTCACAGAGGCTGTTAATGTATTTATTAATGATACATGGCCAGTCAGCCACTTTTTGCTCTTTTTGTGAGTTGTGTTCAGTCCTTTGAAATTGTTTAGGTCATATTATAACAGGGAGAAGAAATGAATTCCATTTCACAAATAAAGAGCACAACAGCAAGAAAAACCATAAATGCTGAAAAATACAAGAGCTACTCTGAAAGTAAGGCCTCCTATTTTATTATGTTGGCTCCCCATGTCAGATGCGGATGTTGATGGTATGGCAGTAGAGGTTGATCGTTCCCACCAATATACAGATGCATTTTGTTGCTGTGCAACAGATGGTAGCAGAGGGGTGGTCTGACAAAATGGCATCTGACATGGAAGTGTGTATGAAGCAAAGGTGTCACTGAATTCTTCCATGCAGAAAAAATTGCACTCACAGACGTTCACTGATGCTTGATGAATGTTTAAAGAGACCAAGCAGTGGATGTGAGCACAGTAAGGTGGTGGGTGGTGCATTTCTGCAGTGGCAACAGTGAAAATGAGTCACCTCCACTGGTGCAGATTTTTATGAAAGCAGCAAGCAGGCTTTTGTTCATTGCCAGCAAAAACGCATAGTTAATGGTGGTGACTATGTTGAAAAATAGAGTTTCGTAGTTCAGAGTTTGCTCCACCAAACAATGTTATTATGCTCTTTGTATCTGTTGTCATTTCAATGGGAATAAAAACAAGGCATTACTTTCAGAACAATCTATGTAACATTGCTTTCATCAGAATAATCGCTGTGATACTACAATTTCATTAATATCATATGCATATGTAAATGAGAAAGTTTTTTAAAAAAAGGAAAAAGTGATCTGTTTCCATCTTAAGTTTGTTTGCACTTATCTACAGTTAATTTACTTTTTTCTTTTCATGCAGTTGTTCCTCTCACACCCTGTTCAAAATATGGATTCCAGGAGCGTGCTGATAATGGTATGTTGAAGAAATCAAACTAAAAGATCAAAATAATATTTTACAAACCAGATTTTCTCACAAACAAGGCAAATGCACTCCTTAAATTTAAATACTTGGTTTCTGTAAAAGATAGGCATTCTGTAGATTTATCTCTCCACAGTTCTCCAAGAAACACAAACATTTACTCTTCAGATAAAGGGGAATGAGCAGGAAGCAGAAACTAAAGAGAATCCCCTGGAGTTACTGAAAGCTGCATTAAGGAACTCCACTCAGCACATCAGAACCTCTGAATAATGAGGCAGCAGAGAGCTCTAGAGCACTGGGAGCCTTTCAAATACACTTATCCAAAAAGAAGGCAAGCAAATGTAACCAGATGATGCTTTTTGGTTGGCATATACTGTCATGGAGAAATTTTTTTCTCCTTCTCCATATACAGGGACCACTCCTCTAATATTTAGATGAGAAGCTGATGAGAGATAACAAGGCACATTTGGAGAAGTTCCAGAAATTTAGTATTGAATAAAACACAAGGGCAGCAACACAAAAGATGGTCAGGCTGCACTTAGGTCATCTTATATATCCTCTGTGCTTTGACCACCTGCAGGGTGGGTGTCAAGTGGGTGGAATCAGGCTCTTTTCAGTAATGCCCAGTGAAAGGACAAGAGACAATGGGCACAAACTGGATCACAGAAAGTTTCATCTGAACGTGAGAGAAAAAAAAAAAATATTTACTTTGAGGGTGACAGAGCACTGGAACAAGCTGCCCGGAATGGTTGTGAAGTCTTCTCTGGAAAAATTCAAAATCCGCCTGGACGCTTTCGGAAACTGTACAAAGCACTCTAGAGAATCTGCCTTAGCAGGGGGTTGGACTAGCTGATCTCTCGAGCTCTCTTCCAACTCCTATGATTCTGAGAAATGCAAGAAAGGAATGGAAAAGAATTAATTCAAGGATAATATGGTTCCTGATCTTCAAAATGTTCATGAACATTTTAAGCTTAGTTTAAAGCACTTGAAGAAACCTGCTGTAATCAGTACCGGGTTCGATTTAGTGCATGCATTCTCCTGCATCACAAAACACCTTCTGCTCCTTAAGCTCTCCATTCAAAATTCATATCCTCCTGCTCTAAATAAAATTTATTCTTTCGTTTTGTTTTCTTTTCCATGACTAACAGTTAAAAGCTTATTTATCTGATTTAAAAATGTGTGTGGAAAACTAGATACATGTTTAACTTCCCATGGCTCACGAGATTCATAGCCCTGTGAAGAAGTACCAAGCCAGTCTCAGTCCACCAGGACAGTCTTCATCCCTTAAGCAGGAAAGTGCTTGCAGCCAGGGTTTCTAGGCTCCTAAGCTGATAAACATTCCTCTGTCCTAAATACATGCAAGACCACTCTACATTGTGAATGGTATACTAGCAAATCTTTGTGTGGTACAGAGAGCTGCAGGACTACATGAACAAAGGCATGCAACGTACTTCAGATGAAGTCAGACATACACCTAGATTTTTCTTTTGCAACGTCTCATCTGCATATGTGCTGAGCCTTACAGATCTCCATCCCAAAGCAGCAGCTTTCCCTCAGCACTCTTCTCCTAATATAAATGTAGCTAATTATGTTTTAGAAAGTTAGTAACAGAACATACCAGAGATGCAATATCTCAAAATAATTCGAATTATCAAATTCCTTATATTTTGAAAATATAAAATGCTGCAGCAGATGCTATGATACTGTGCACAAGTGATCTCAAGCTTAGGTACAAGTACAGAGTGTTGGTGACCGCTTTATTTCTTTTTGTTTCTAGGAACCTTTTCCTCTCTTATAAAGATCAGAAATTATGTTCCAAGGTAAAATAGTTGTGACTACATAAGCATTAGCATTTGATCAAATATCTCAAAAGAAACAGTGTGCCACTGAGGAGCATTCTAAATGGAAGGATTTATCCATATCATTTAAGAAAAAAATGAGTTATCATTCAATTCCTATTAGAATTTCTTATCGTATTTTCCAGGACATTTATGCACTTTTTGACTTTTATATAACCATGTGATCTTGGAGACAAAGCTGGCAGGTTATAAATGTCAAGTAAGCTATACTAGTTCAGAAACTGAAACACTAGTGATGTGCTTCTTAGCTTTTAGTTTTATTGCACTGAAACACCCAGAACAGGCTCAACCTATCTTACATCTCTCTGTTTCATGTACTTTAATTTTGAGATTTGGAATAAGCTCAACAGACTTCTGTTAATTAATTTGTACCAAGAAAAACACACCAAAAAAAATGTGTTTTAAGTCAGATCTATTAGGCTCCAGATCTTCAGTATGCACTTAAGCTCCATGTAGGCTCTGTCCTCAGCTCAAAACACATAAATGCTGTAAAAACATTAAGTGACTTTGTGCAACAACTTTTTTTTAACAACATACAATAAAGAGTCTACCATCATCAAGACAGACATTTCACATATAAGTTGAGGGACTGAAAAGATTGAATGCAATATAGTAATATTTTGCACTCAAAACTAATGTAGTGCTAAAAAAAACACTTCTAAAGAGAGTGAATGACCCACTTCTTACAAATTAGGCCTTCTTTAGTGGGTTTTTGTTTGTTTTTAAGAAGTTCAGAAATCTCCAGGATCCCAGTTCATGTTAGGTCAGCACTTATGAGGACTGAGGGAAATAAGTATTTCATAGAACAAATAGATCATCATCAGAAATTAAGAAAATGAAAACTGGTATGAGTGTCAATGAACTAAAAGAAAAATGATGAACTGGAAGAGAAACCAAATAAAAGCACCTTTGCAAGCTTCCAGCTGGCTGTGGGATGGAAAGATGACAAGCTCCTGCTAGTTAGCCAGGTGTCAAAAGCTCCACAGAAGGTATTAGAGCCACTAACCTCTACAAAGCACAGAGATGATCTTTGGTGATATTTTAGCTCTTAGATCAATTTCACACCATAGGATTTTTTTTTTTTAATGGCAGATTGATTCTTTTATATTTACAAGATATGAAGTTTAACTGTGAGGCAGATTTCGAGCCCATTATAAACCTTAATTGCAACATTTTTCAGTTCTAACCAAAGACAACAACCAACACACTGCATTTCACAGGAGAAAATAATCACTAATCTTTTTGAATTCCTGGAGTCAAGTCATAGCCAAATGCAGAGGTTTTGGCAACAGTTTCAGGATTAATGTTTTTTTGTTTTGTTTTTTTTTGTTTTGTTTTTTTTTTTAGAAAAAAAGTCTTGCCCTTTCAACTTGTGCAGGCCAGACTCTTGTGGGATCAAGTTGTGAGTTGAACTGGTTTACAGAGCACCTTGACAAAGATTTTTGTCAGCACCAATGAGGATGGTATTAGACAGCAATGGGATGGAGAGGCAGAGGCAAAAAGCAAGGCAGGAAACAGCGAGAATTTACTTGTCCTGTATTATTGCCAATGTCCTTTTTTAAGGACATACCCCAATTTTAGAATTTAGCAATTTCAGCAGTTACAAGCAGCATGGTATTTGCATGAAGTCTCAGATGAAGAGTTTCAAGCCATCTCACAGTCACCTCGTGGCTGCTTTGCCAATGCTCTGAAATTCCTTTTCAAAGCCATCGTTTTCTTTCTCCTTCTTTATACTTCAGTCCAACCTGCAGTGTTGTCTTCTGAACTGGGCAGCTTATAGTAGGAACAGATCCTCCATGGCCACCAAACAAGGAGTAACTCAAAACCCTAGTAGTCACCATCAGCCTTAACTTGCCACTTCTGTGAGACAGCCTCAACAGAGGAGATGAAAACAGAAGTAACAGCGGAGGATCACTAGAAGGGGACATCTCAGTTCATCAAGGAATATAAGGTCCGGCATCACATGCTGAGGAAGGATGTAGAAAAATGGCTTACCTGAGAAACAATAAGTTAAAAAAATCCTCTCATGAAGAAGCTTATCATGCAGTTAGTTTAGTCAGGAAAGTCAGCCAAACTCTCCAGCAACACGGAAAACTTTAGAGAATAGGACTGAGACCAGCCAATCTCTCCTCTTATTTGCCATAAGGTTTGCAGGAAGCAGAAAAAACATCACTTACTATGAATTGAAATGTCTCTAGGATACACTAGTCACACACAATCAGCATACTATGTAAGATGGGAGAATTGCAACAGCTACAGACAAGTCGACATAACAGCTAGGATGAGGCAACATGACCAGTTTTTTATTTGACAGCCCTTTCTAGAAGGTATAGCCTATTCTTTGCACAACAACTTTAACATTTTTTGTTAATTTGCAATTGAATGGAAAGATGAGTCACATATCAGAAAACAATATAATATTTCAAGTTTCTGCCTACAAGCAGAACTACTATGCACACAACACAATCTTTTAAGACAATTTAGTTCTCTTTTCCTAATGCCTAGGAAGAAGAGTCCCTTTATTCCAGAGTTCAATATATCATCATTTTCACTGAAATAACCTAATACAATGCTTTCATGTTCTTATCCATGAAGAATTTCTGTAACAAGTGGAAGAGATTTCAGGCTATAGTTTCTTTTCATTTCCTATCTTTAAGCAAAAGCAATCAACCCAGTAACAAAACCAAGAACAATGCAAACTCAGAAGATGGGAGAAAGGCATGAACAACCTCAAAAAAGAAAGGTCAATAGTCTCTACTCTGGATCTCCTGTTTCTGCCACTCAGTGGTGCGGAGCAGGACTGTGATGCCCAGAGACCAAGGAAGGGGTCTTGCTTCCTATCGGACTCTCAACACTTAGCTGGACATTGGTCCACTGTATGCTGAAGAACAAATTCTAATCTGCCTGCAGTTCATTGTTCTGCATCCATCCTAACATCTCACATAAGGAATCATTTTAGTGCATAGGCTAAAAAAAGTAATAATCAAATGCCAATTTGATATGTTTGCAGTATGACACCAGGAGTAAGCTAATTGTTTTCTATTATTGCGACTCAAAGAGCCCGTGTTTTAGAGACTGACAATTCATACAAGCTACTTTGAAGACCTTTTCTCCATCAAAACTATATAAATATCATCCCAATGAAGTACCATCCCAAATTAATAAATATTCCTTTCACAGAAGTATTAATTACAGGGTAACAGCTGATAGCTGAATGGAGTGCACACGTTCCAGTGGAGATCCTCACAACTTAGCCAAATTAAATCTGAATTTCATAGTGCTGCATAAATGCGCTGCTTCTCTCTTTATAATACCTAATCTCAATAAGCTTCAGTGAACTGTTTACATTCCTTTTTCTATCTAGACACACAGCTTCCTCAGCTTTTTATATATCAAATGCAATTACAACATGTTATAACACAGCTGAAACAATAACTTTTCTGAAGCTACATTTACTTAGGAAAGCCAGTTTGGCCACGATGGGTCATTTTCACTCATATTTTTTTCTTTAGTTTACCAACATGTTTTTGGTTATTTTATTTAAATTCTTAGGCTTTTTCCCCCATCAAAAATACTGAAACAAAATGTTTCTCTTAGAGTCAAGGTCATTTAGAATCAGCTGAGATCATTTTGTCAAATCTTGTATCATTTTGACATTGTTCTGCAACCACTTCTATTGCCATGATGCTAAATAATGGCTATAGCTTAAGCACTTTGCACTTTCATTACAAAGAAATTTTTCTTCATATATCTTTCCCAGCCAAATCTTTTACTCAGGCTTTTCTTTAAACTCTCTAGTTTGCTGTTACCACAGAGAAATGAGACACAGTATCATGAGCTTTCCTCAGGGGAGGGCATCATTATGTCTTTCCCTAAACAGATAAAACTAGCTTGGGTTCATCTCCACTTTGCTTCTTGTTTTCAGTTGCCTGGGCACTCATCCTGCCCAGAGATTACTGATTGGCATCTCCCTCTATTTCACCCCTCCTCCCTCTCTCTAACCAATATACTATATAGCTGAAGTTCATTTTATTACCTACCATCAACCTTTAACCTCTTTTGAGTGCCTACACAGAACATAAAATTGGTTAAGTTGCTCATAAAATCCACTGCTCACTTTCTTGGATCACTGCTTCCTTTCTCCTGGCAAGCAATAAACAAGTTACAGGAACTGGAGAAGCCTAGGGCAGGAGATGCTTTAAGCAAGCTGTTCTTCTGATTCAGTGCAATCACAAAAGTAAAATGAAGAACTGCATATGGAGATTAGAATAAAAGCTTCTTCAGATCAACTTCATACATATGTTCGTATATTTAAAATATATTTTATATTGCACATTTTTAGACAATGTACTAAATAAATAGACTTTCTTTAATTCTCTGTTTTTCTTGTTTTCTTATTTCCCATTCTCTCTTCTTTTTTGTTTACGTGACTGCCATATTGCATTCCAGTGTAATGGCAAACTTTCAAAAAATCTGAGGAAGTAACAGCAAATCTTGTGCAGTTTGTGGAGAATAACTGAGGTTATTTACAAAAACTACGAAAACTGGAACTGAGAAAAGCAGGTTCCATCGCTATTTTTTTGTTTGTTTCTTGCTTAATTACAGAAGTCCTAATGATAATACGTAGATACTTGGATGGCAAATTTCCTTCAGTAGAGGAAACATTCAGAATTTCTGCCAAGACCATAGAAAATATAAATTTACAGTCTTTATTTGCAAATTCTGCTTTCAGACATTCCAGGTGCCAGCTTTTCAGGGAGGAAGACAGTGTAAGGGATACATGCACCACAGATCTACACAGCTCCATGAGACTGGATAGATACCTCCAAGGGGGCTGAACCAAGCTCATTGATGTCATCAGGAGAAAGCAGCCCAATATTTTGGGCATTATATACGTATATATATATATCTAATGGACACTGACAGCCTAATATTTGGGGAAGGTAACAAACATTGAGAGCATAGTCATTGTGTAACATGATGGAAAGCACAACAATGACAGCAAAGTAGCAAGATCCCAGGCTGCAGCAAGTGAGGATTCACTCAAACAGAACAAGAGGGCAAAGAAATAAGGGAAAGAAGCTGCTTACCCTCAGAAGGCCTCAGGGACCTCCAGAAATACCTTTGCCTCCATTGCCAGCCCTTAAATGAGGTCTGGGAAGGGGTAGATCCTATCCTGGCTCCACCCCTTCTGTTCATTCCCTGGGTTGGCCCTGCCTTCCTACCCAGCGCTCAATCACTGGATTAAGCTGTGACTTAGCATTTGTACTACACATGGACAGTAAAAAGGCAAATGTCAAGACCATCTTCAGGATGGGCAAAAAGAAAGATACAAGGAAATGCAGTCCAGTCAGTTTAACTTCAGTGGCCAGGAAGACTATGAAATAAATACTTTTGGAAGCTGTTTGCAGGCGCATGAAGAGAAGGAAGGTGACTGGGAAGTGTCAACCACCAGCAAATCATGCCTGATCAAACAGATCACCTTCCATATGGAGATGATCAGCTTCATGAACAAAGGCAGAGCAACAGGTGTCTTCAGCCTTGGTTGCAGCAAGGCTTTCAGCAGTTTCCCTTAGTCTTGTAGATAAATTAAGAGATACATCAAGAGGATAGGTGGACTACAGACCAGGGGACACCTAGAAACCTCCAGCTGTCTCTTTCACCTGCATGATTGCATTTCCATAATTATTAATCACTACAGTTGTGACTAAATTTCATATTAATTTTTCTTCAAAGAAGACAAGGAGAAGAGAACACACACAAAAGGAGTGAGAGGAGAGGAATACTACTGTGTCTTTGGAGTACTGGTATTATTTTGCCAGTTGTAAAGGGTATGCTAGCCTCCATTAATAAGTGTGTACACAGTGCGGGCCTTAGAAGCAGTTTTCATGATGACTTATTAAAAGAGAAATAAAATCGAAACTCGGTTAAAATTATTCTGCAGTTCAGGCAAAAATAAATTAGACATTATAGACAGACATAAATGCAGATGAATTTTCCAAGCTATATAAAGAACTCTGCAGGAAAAAAAAAAAAGTGAAAATATCTCTAAAAACACTGAGTTTCACGAAGTTATGCAACTTCTCTATATATTTTTTTCTTAGTACATTACACAAACATCTAGGTTCTCAGTAAAACAAATTGTGGTTTTGGACAATAGATTTCCATGGAGCCTAATTACTATTTTGGTCAGAGAAGCTTCCCTGAGATGTCTGTCTCCTGTCTCAACCTGTTCCCTAGGAAACAATTTCTTTTCACTAAGCACTGACAACTTAATGACAGGCTTACGAAAACCCAAATGAAATGTTCTTATCTTTCCAGCATCAAGAAGGCCTCCAAACAGCTATTGAATGACTCAGATAAGGGAGCATTCAAGCATAGAGATTGATTCAGAAAGAAAAAGCCTTTGCCTTCGCTGTCTGAAAGCTAAAGCCTGTGATTTGGCTTGTTCTACCCCTTTCACCCTGAGTAGCTATTTACATCCTTCTGGAGTACCATTTTATTCACCTGATAACCTAAAGTGCACTCTGACTGCTCCAGTCAGGTTTTCGTGCAAGTTTCCATGGGAATCTGGGAAGGGTGGTGGCTCCTTTGCCCTCACAGCCAGTGCTCCTCCTTAACCTGGCCACTTGTGCCTAAGGCTTTGCTTTGTCCCTCAATGTCAGCCAGACACTCCTCCCTACTTCTTCCTCTCCCTCAAAATAAGGAGACAGCAAAATTTGATAGAAAGAGATTAGATCTCCTTATGGAATACTACTCTCTCTCCTAATTGAATATATGCAGAGCTAAAACCTGTTGGCCCTTAACTTCTCGGTTCTTCAGATGCATGAGTAGAGTGACCATATTATACTACTCTACTGGCCCAAAAAGAGCCAATACATGAGAAGGGAAAAGTATACAATGTAAGAAAGCAGGACCTCCTGGCAGCAAATCCCAGGGTTCAGCTGTGAAAAACACATTGAGCCTCAGGACATGAGAGGAGGGTACTCTCCCCAGTTCCACTTGGGCTTCTTACTGAGAAGTGGCAATGAAGAATCATATTTTCTACTCGTTCAGCAGGCATGTTAAAAAGAAAAGATCTTTTACTGAAATGGAAAAAGAACAAATGGGATTTGGAAGTAAAGAAATCTTTCATATAAAAGTAATAATATCAACAAAATTGCTAATCTAACTGCTAACAGAAGCAGTTTTTGTCCCACCTGGAGAAGATTAATTTAGAAATTAATTTTGCAAGGGATAGTTTCAGATGGATTATATATATATATATATATAAATATATAAAAGAAGAGGTTAAACTAAAAACATGCATGTGTCAAACGAACAAACAAACAAAAACAACAGAAAAGCAAAAAGGAATTGTTCAGCAAGTTCTTTTTCCTGAGTAGCCCTGGAAAAATTTTTCTTGGAAAATTATTTTATGGAATTTTTATGGAAAAATCCTGAGCAGTAAAACATAAGTAGAAGCATATTTTTTGTTTGGTTTATGAAATATTAACTGTTTTTCCCTGTTGTTCTCTGTCTTCCCAGCAACAGTCACGCTTCTGCTGCCCTGGGCTTCTCCCTGCTTTTCTGTAGATCTCTTTCCATCTTCCTGGATTGCTCTTTCCCTTAGCTCCATGAGATTCCACTTTTAAAATAGACACAGAGAAATTACTGCTTTTGTAGAGCATTACTAGTGGCAGCTGTACAGAGGTTTCAGTGAAATGTTGCTTCCTGGGTCATCAGCCTAACTGGTGAACAATTTTTTTCCCTTTCTTTTCTTCATAAAGTTAAACTAGAAAATGTACAACATTTAAAAGTAGGAAACCTTTAAGGCTGAAACTCAGAACTCTTCAATTCTCAGCAAAAGATGGCTGCTGAGAAATGGTATCATGACAAATTATAAAAGGCAAATTTCCAGGCTGAATAGCTCCAGTAGATTTTAACTGAATTAATAAAGATGCATATTCTGCAGTTTAAGAAGTACAACACTAGAAGGAGACTTACATAAATATTATTTCCTGTCTCTCCCTAGATTCATCTTTTCAATCTCTAATTCCCACATATTCTCAGCAATTTCATAGTGAAGGCATAGAGGAAGGTGTATTTATCTACTTTCAGAATGACTGAAGATGCAAGACAGTTTGCTGTATTTATTACAACATGTTGTAACAATCAATTTAACATCACAGCATGGCCGCCAAGTACAAAATGGTCTCTGTTAGACTAGATCCTACACCTTGACTCTAATGGCACATTTTATGGACAACTTTACAGAAGTTAATAAAGCTACAAAATTTATGTTTAATTTATGTTACTAAAGCTACAAAATTTATGTGAATTTTACTAAGTTTTTCTCTCTTTTGTTCTCTCTTTTTGTTCTTTTCTAACCCAAGCAAACCAGTTTGCAACTCACTACATTCCTGTAACATAGAAAAGTGTTAGTGTACTTAGTTTTGATTTAGGCAGTGGGAAGTTAAGGGATTTGATCAAAGATGCACAAATATAGTCCAGGAGATGTCTGGAAATCAAATGGGAGAAAATGAAGCAGAGAAGATCTGGTATTGTGAATGTCAGTCTTCCACAGGATCTGTTCAGTGCTTAGTAAATCAGGCTGGAATAAGGATGTCCCTGTTTCAGGGTACATTCCCTTTGATTTATTAGGAACATTGTAAAGCAAGAAACTTCAACAAAACACGCAGAAAATTCTTGGTTGCTGCTCCAACTACAAATAAATCATCCTTCTGCTGCTCAGCGAAAACAGAGAAACAGAAAAGAGCTACTTGGGTGGCTGAAGACTGAAGGATTGTTGAATAACAACCTGACAAAAATTATTGAGTTCAGGTTGTGCTCTGCAACAGAAGGAAACCAGAGGAAAAAGTGCAGGAAGAATTCAAACAAAACAGGAGTAAATGTACTCTGTGTTTTTGTTCCCAAATTGCAGCTGAAAATAGGTTCACAGAAGACATCTGAAATTAGAAAAGATAAAAATTTCCAGGACTGGTGGTAGAGTCAGCTCCACACTATTTCAGAAAGGGCAACCTCTCACATCTCTGAATTTAGGAATAGGTTTTTGTTATTAGTTTTTATATTAATAAAGGAAGAAGCTCATTATTTCTTCCCATAAATCTCCCAAATGCCCAGTGTCCTTTTTCCCCTCTCTGTATGATAGAAGGAGGCCAGCTGTGACCATACAGAATTTGATTCCTTTAAAGCTTCTATTAGAAGAATAAATATGCCCTACTAAGAAAAATCTTAACTTGCATTTTCTAGCTACTGTGAATGCAGGCTTGTTGTTACCTGTTCAGAGTCCAGCTGGAGGACAATAAGAGGAACTGTGAATGTGTGGTAGGTGGGTATGATTGTGCAGAAATGAAGATATCTGGACAGAGATTGAGGACAACAAATTATGGAGTATGCAGTGTGAAACAGGGAGCCTTTGGACAAAAAAAGGGCTGGAGTTCAACTGATACTTTTTTAAGGAGGATCTCCGAAGTAAGCTGGAGAAGGAACAAATTTGCAGTGAGTAGTAGAAGGCAAGGAAGAGTTAACAAGGTAGAAAGTTCCAACATCCCATCTGTGTATTTTGAAAAGCAGTGAATAGAGGGCAGGAGGCTACAAAGTGAGAGAAGAGGAAAAGAAGGGATGATTGAGTGCGGCAAGAAGTTGCTGGGGACTAAATAAAGCTCTGGGGCTGAGAGAGGAAAGTCAAGTCACTGGTTTCTGAGGAGTCTTTAGAAAAATAACATTTTCCTAGGCATTTGAAATACCAATTTTCTAACCAGACTAGTTTTTCAAAGACCAGCTAGAGAGCCTATCCTGCAAAGTTAATATACTTAAAAGGCATCATTAAGCACATAGACTTCTATCACTTTGAATCTCTTCAGGGGGAGGAAAACAGGAACAGTATGACCCTGTGACTCATGATTTTCCAATATTAGCTATGAAATTCTGTAGCAGTAGAGGCTGAGACTTGCATACCCCACTACTACTAAGTCCGAAACTGAAATAGCACAAATTATCACTACAGCTGGACAGGCTATGTGCTTCTTTGTTCTTTCCCTAAATCCACACTTGGTTTAGAAAGGTAGCAACAGAGACTGGTGTTCTGTTTCAATCTAATTACAGCTCAAGACAAGATTTCCTCACCTGTCTCTCTGGTGAAGCTGCCATAGCTGGAGAGCATTACATATAGTTAAAGCCAGGCATCTAAAATAACATTGCATCTGCAGCTCTTCCTACTCCAGAAGGCTGCAGGTACTCCCAGACATTTAGGATACCAAGATTTCATCAGCTGCAAGGTGAAAGAGATGCACAACAGAAAGAAAATACAAGTGGTCCAACTGTATTTACCTTGATACACAAGACTCAGAAGCCTGATGTTACTACCAGTGAAGGTGCTGATCCCAGCAGGGCTGTTACCACCAGTTCAAGGTGCTGTGGAGGAGGTGATCCCAAATTTCCCCATGACATGTGTTCCATCCATAGCTGAGCCTAGGAACACTCCCGAGTATTCAGAAAAGCTTACATTTTGAAATGAGAATTTGTTGGACAAACATACCTGGCAGATTCTGTGAATAAATTCAAACTACCTTCACACATGTACTGAAGGAAGAACTGGAGAAAAACTTTTTTCCTGACGCTCCCATTTTCAAGAAAGGGAGAAAGGAAGATCTGGGAAATTACAAGCTAGCATGCCTCATGTCTGTGCCTGGGAAGATCATGCAGCAGATCCTCCTGGAAACTATGTTAAGGCACATGCAAGACGAGGAGTGATGCAACACTGCTAACACATCTTCACCAAGGCCAGATTGTACCTGACCAATCTGGTAACCTTCTGTGAGCAATGGCATCAGTAGATAAAGAAAGAGCAACTGATGTCATCTACCCAGACTTCTGCAAGGTTTTTGACATGGTCCCACACCACATTCTTGTCTCTAGATTGGAAATATGTGGATTTGAAGGGTGGACTATTCGGTGGATAAAGAATTGCATTGAGAATTGGCAGAGGACTGTGGTCAACAGCTGGAGGCTGGTGATAAGTGGTATCCCCCAGGGGTCAGCCTCAGGACTGGTGCTCTTCAACATCTTTATCAATTATATAGAGAGTGGGATTAAGTGAGCCCTCAGCAAGTTTGCTGATGGCACTGAGTGGTGCAGTTGGTACAACAGAAGGAAGGGATGCCATCCAAAGGAATCTGAACAAGCTTGAGAAGTGATCCATGTGAACCTAATGAGATTCGATACAATGCCAAGTGGAAAATGCTGCATTTGGGTTGGGGCAGATACGTATACAGACAAGGAGAAGAACTCATTGAAAGCAACTCTGTGGAGAAGAAGTTAGGGTTGTGGTGGATCTAAAGCTTGACATGAGCCTGCAGTGTGTGCTTGCAGTCCAGAAGGCTAACTGTACCCTGGGCTGCATCAAAAGAGAAGAGGCCAGCAGGATGATGGAGGTGATTGTCCCTCTCTGCTCTGCCTTCATGAGGCCCCATCTGGAGTACTGCATCCAGGCCTGGGGCCCCCATCGCAACAAAGCTGTGGAGCTCTTGGAGCAGATCCAGAAGAGGGCCATGACAATGTTCAAGAGGTGGAGCACCTCTCCTGTGAAGAAAGGTTGAGGAAGCTGGGCTTGATCAGTTTGGAGAAGAGAAAGCCCAGGGGAACTTGACTGCAGCCTTCCAGAAATTAAAAGAAGCTTATAAACAGGAAGGAGACCAACTTTTTACAAGGACACATAGTGATAGGACAAGAGAGAATGGTTTTAAACTGAAAGAGGGAAGATATAGGTTAGATATTAGGAAGAAGTTTTTTTACTCAGAGGGTGGTGAGGCACTGGAACAGGTTTCCCAGAGAAATTGCAGATGCCCCATTCCTGAAGGCATTCAAGGCCAGGTTGGGTAGGGCCCTAGGCAGCCTGATCTAGTGCGTGGCAGTCCCCTCTTCCTCTCCTGCCAAGGCAGTGGGATTAGAACTAGATTATCTTTAAGCTCCCTTCCAATCCAAGCCATTCTATGATTCTTTATTTTTAAAAATGTTGTTTTAAAATTTTTGGCAGTATCAAGGGAATATTTCGTAATGAACAGATTCATGTAAGGCTTTATATGAGAGGAGTTAGGTAGGGAGGTCTTTGAAAATTCTCATACAATATAAATACTAAATCTTTAAGCAACATATTTGTACCTTGCTCCACAATTCTCATGTCTAGCATCTGCCGTATAGTCTTGCAGAAGTGTTCCATCTTATTTCCTAAGATACTTAAGGAACTCCATAGGCCAGGTGGGCACACAGCAATACACACATTGTTGAATTCAAGACTCTCCAAGTACAACAACAAAAGTATTTGCTATATTTCACATTGATTAAATTAGAGTAGCAGTAAAGGTATGAGAGATTCCCATCCTCAAAACTGTTGATCCCTCTGACGCAAAAGTTAAAGCCACTAAATAGAGTGTATCATTCATTATCTTTTCAAATGGGCTTTCCAAATTTGTGCAAAGGAACATCTATTCATGCAAGACAGATTTCCAAGTGTGTTCACCTAACAGCTATGTTGTCATCCATCACTTGCCAGTGAAGCTGCAAGAGACCAGGAAGTTTGTAAATGAAAAATGGTCTTATCTTGCAGCTCTGCATGGACAATACTCAACTGTTACTGCAAACACTAGCAATACCTTCTCCTTTCTGAGTCCCTTTCTGAGATTAATTGTGTGATAGTAGCACAAACATCATAGCTCAGATAAAGTCAATGGTGAAAGATCTACTTCTTTCAACAGAAACAAATTCAGTAGAATTCACACCATACCTCATAGCCACATGAGGCTTATCACCACTATGAACTCCTCTTCATTCTTTTGCAACAGATACCTAGAAAAGAAGGTGTGGATTTGCATGTTTTCAATTGCAAGTCATCTAACAGGGAGGTGATTCAAAATCTTCATTGCCCAAGACATTTCATGTGGCATTTGAAGGCATTACTTCCTTATGTTTGCAGAGCCCCTCCATGATCCACTGTTAACTGGAAGTCACTGCACTTGCAGCAGGAGCACACTCTAGCTGAAGTCATCTTCTGTCATCTTGCACAAGGACACACTCATTTTGCTGAGCACCAACTATGCTCCTCAGCATTCTGATGTTACAAAAAGAGGCTTAATTGCTACCATCCTCTGCCATGAACCAACTGCTGTGTCTCACAGTGTGAGGGATGGAAAGCTCTGTGTAACCACCTATGAGAATACGGAAATAAACACCACTAGCCAGTTTTTACATCAAAAAACTTGAAATAGAAACATGACCATTTAATCTGTCCTCCTTCTGCTGGCAACCCTGCCTCCTCTTACAGCATGAGTGTCTAATCTTTTTCCTTGCCTGGGCTGCACTGAGTGAGGAGGGATTGTTTTGGGCTGCATATAAAATATATAACATAGTTAATGCATAAGTTACAAAATTTCTGTTACAAATTATTAAAACCTAAAAAAAGAGGACAAGAAAAACAAAACTAGTGGGATATTTGACTTTATTTTTGTGGAACTAATGCAATAGACTGGTTTGATGAAAGCGGTTGCAAGTCTAAGTGAGTTCTCAAGGTACCTATCAGAGATTTTTTATCTAATTTTACTCTTTCTGTTTCATCCTTGAAAATAGTTACTCACAAACATATGTACTGCCAAAAAGTAATGACGTGTAAAGTGTGATTGTGAAGCAAGGAATATTTTTCTCTGGTAAGACAGGTTCTATAAAAGTCTAGTAAAGAAACATGATAAAATTTTTCTTTGACTTGAATGTCTGATTACAACTCTATACATTCAGTTTGAAAATCTGCAAATAATTTATGTTAACAGAAAATAGAGTCACAAATATAAAAAAATAGAATAATGATTTGGAGATTGTGAAAGATATTCTTAAACTCCTTTATCAAAATGGAAAGCAAGGCTGCCTATTTTTTGCTGTTTACAGGACTGCGTTTAGCCAACATATCAAAACTCATAAAATTATTTGTCATAACTTGAGTTTGCTATAACTTGTTTAATTTTGAATGCTGTTATGGTTTGAAACAGCACAGACAAATTGATTTTCACCTTAAAGACATTTGTTTAAATCATTTAAAGAAGTGCTCAAATCCACCAAAAATGTTAGACCTGTGAGCCAGTTTTCATCTTCAAGTTCTGGCACACATTTTCCTTTTGATTCCATATATGATTTGATTTCATTTTGAAAATCATAAAACCTTTCTAACAGTTTACCCCAACTTAGCCACCTTACTTCAGAAAAGTAAATGATATTTCCATAATCAGCATCTGTACTTTTAAGGACCTCCTGGAATTAGCAATGATTCAATCCCTTGGACTTCATGAAATTCACAGCTTTGATGACAATGTACCATGTAATACATGCAGGTTTCACTTCAACTTGAGTGTGCAGGGTGACTGCAAGAGGCGAAGTTAGTCCTGCACTGCACCTGCCCCTGCAGTGTTCAGTTATCAGCTACACAGTCCGTGCACAAACTACACACAATTGACTTATGAAAAATATCACTAAAAATCACATAATAATGTTAAAAGTTTATGATCTTGAAGGACCGCATTACTAGCTGTCCAGGGCTGCATGCAGCCTGCAGGTTAGATATGCTTGTACCTGCAATCTTCCTCATTCTTTTGCAGCTATTGAGCTTTTTTTTGTCAGCCCCAGCTGGAAAGGTGGTGGGATGTGGAGCAGCAGCAGCAGCAGGAAGTACCCAGGAACATTAGATGACAGCAAAGCCCAACTCACCAGGCAGAAAGGAGAGCATGAAGCCCTCTGGCAGAGGAGGAATATTCTAAAATATTCCTAAATACTCAAGTATTCTATTCTAATATATATACATTCTAGAATATAGGAAGGAGAAGACAGATGAAAACTGACCTTGCCTTTTCAATTGAATCAGTAGACTGCAGAGAAGAAGGATACATTTATTTTCAAAACAGTAAAATACAACCAGCACACCTAATTTCACATCTACTATCTTTAACAGGACTCCTGTACAATATTCTTCTTTTGTTATGCACAAAAAAAGCACAAATACTTTGCTGTTTTTAATTAAAAACAAGATACTAATGTAAGAAAACAAATCTTAAAGACCATCTCTTCTCTCATTAACACAAAAATCACTAAAGGCTATCAATTTCCTTGCCCAATATCATCAGTGCTCACCAAAGCAAAACAGCTGGCTTTCTGTAGAGCTGTTTATCAGACCCTTTCATTTATAGCCCAGCATAATCAGCCAAGATGAGGAAGATGTCTAAGTCCTGCTATAACAAACACAGAGCACATCTGCAGCTAACAGCATACAACTGCAACAATGACCAATCCAGCTGGAACCCAGCTACCTTCCAGAACTGGGAACAATACAGCCAGCTCTAGGCAGTTCTGCACTTCACCTCATTAACTTTGCTTCTGTATGGGAACTGCTGAGTCATGGCCTGAACCACTGATTGAGCATCTGGAGGAAAGACCCAGTAAGCACTGGGAACACAGGTGAAGGCAGTTCACCTGTGTGACCAGAAGCCTGGCTCAACCCCTCTTAGGCTTCATTTAAGGGCTGACTGCCACTAAGGAAGAATCTCTTTCTGGAGATTCCTTCTTGGTAGAAGCTTCTCCCTGTGAACCCAGAATCTTCTGATATGGGTGAGTGATCTACTTCCCTTCCTTTGTAGTACCTTGCTATTGTGCTGGTCCTTCCACTTCTTTTGTAACACCTTTTCCATCATGTTGGTTCTTCCGATTGCTACATTTGGCAAGCCAGGCAGACCAAAATATTAAAATGGCTTTCCTTCTGAATATCTTTAAGTGGGCTAAGGAGGAGAACATCATCCCTCTAGATAAAACCCGGCAGGGTTTCTGGGTTCACCCTTTTATGAACTGGCAGCCATAACTGAAAAATGGGGTCCCTTGTGAAGTTGTGGAAGTATTTCTCAATCCCCATCTGGCATGGCAAAATATTTCTATGGATTAGATAAAAAGTATTTCTAACTACCAAGGAATGCTGACTGGCTGCATCCACTGTGATATGGCCACTATTAATGGTTCTAAATCATGCAGAACTTTCAAATAATACTTTAGAAAATGAGAACCAATTACTGAGTGATAGTATTGAAAAACTCAAGGAAGAGCTTGGCCTACTGACAAGGAAAAAATCAAGTCTAACTTTCCCCTTAAAGCAAATATGGAATATTGCATTGGAAAATACTCAGGCCCCTGAACTAGTAGACCTGGGTAATCCAACAGAAAAAAAGAAATCTCAAGACCAGATCTTGAAGCCTTACTTGAGATGGATCCCTTTGATATCTGATCTGTAGTAATGCAAAAAAAAAAAAAAAAAAAGGATAGACCAGCAGGGCTGCCCACTGATCAATGGCCCCCTGCCTAAACCCTCTCCAAAGGTGGCAAGTTGATTATATAGGCCCCCTCCCATGATCTGAGGGGGTCAAATATGCATTAACTTGTGTTGGCATGGCAAGTGGACTGATGCAGGCCTATCCAGCACCAAAAGCAAACCAGGCCTACACCATCAAGGCTTTAATGAAGTTAATGGCAGCATATGGGACTCCACAGGTCATTGAGGGTGACCAGGGTACACACTTCACAGGTGCGATGATACAGTGCTGGGCAGAAGAGTACAACGTTGAATGGTGATTTCGTCTGCCATATAATCCAATGGGAGCAGGTCTCATTGAACGTTATAATGGCATCCTGAAGGCTGCTTTGAAGACAGACTCTCAGACCCTGCAGAGGTGGACAAAGAGACTCTATGAAACCCTGCGGGACCTGAATGAAAGGCCTTGAGATGGTAGACCCAGTGCCCTGAAGATGCTACAGACAACATGGGCCTCCCCTTCTAGGATCAAAATTACAGGCATTGACAATTGGGTAAGACCCCATATTGATAATGAAAATAATCTTCTGCTCCCTGCCCCTGAGAATCTAGAACCTGGTACCCACAGAATAGAATGGCCTTGGAAGGTGCAAAGAGAACAAAGGTGGTGTGGCCTACTTGCACCTTGGGGGAGATTATTGGAGGTGGGAGGTTCAGTAGTCCTTCCAGTGATTGGTACATGGCCTACTGACATCATGGTCAATGCTCCAGTCTTCACTGCTAAGGGGACTCTCATCATGTCCCTATGGCAGATCAGAACCCCCCTTTGGTACCTGATATAGTCATGCAGCCACAGATATCTGGCCAAAGGGTGTGGTACAGATGGCTGGGACGTGCCCCAGTGCAAGCTGAAGTTGACCCAGGACAGGAATACAGCCTGTATCTTGCCCTGGAAGGCAGACCTCCCCCTCTTGGTACCACTGAAACATCTGTACTACTCCCTGTGAGTCTTCTGAGTCTCTAGGATCACTGAAAGGAGTGAAATGTTATTGAAGCATTCCAGTGTCTCTGTGAGATCAAGCACGACACCCGGTGATGGCCTATGTGGGACTGGTGGAACATCAGATAGAGCTGCGCTAAACAGCTGCATGCCTCCAGTAACATCATCAAGCACTGGCCCATGGAAGAACATGAACCTGAACCATGAACTGATCATCTATTGTCTTACACTGTGTCAACCTGCATTGCGATGGGCAGTTGTATAAGCATTGTGGTGCACTGGATCCCTGTATCAGGGAAGGCTCACCCTCCAGCTGACTCAATCATTAGTTCACACCATGAAGGGGTGGAGTGTATGGGAGCTGCTGAGTCAGGGCCTGAACCACTGATTGAGCACCTGGAAGAAAGACCTAGTCAGCCTTGGGAGCACAGGTGAAGGCAACTGTGTGACCAAAAGGCCTCATTTAAGGGCTGACTGCCACTGAGGAAGAATCTCTTTCTGGAGATCCCTCCTTGGTGGAAGCTTTTCCCTGCAAACCCATAATCTTCTGGTATGATCTACTTCCCTTCCTTTGTAGCACCTTGCTATTGTGCTGGTCCTTCTACCTCTTTTGTAATGCCTTTTCCATCATGTTGGTCCTTCTGATCACTACAGCTCCTCTAGCCCAAATGCCAGCTGGCAATCTGAGTGTAATTTTAGAGTGCAAGTTCACAACATCCTACAGCACCGCTGTGAGTGAGCACAAGTACCAGCCTGATGATTGGCTGCTCTTTGCACTGCCTCCCTTGTGCAGCATAAACATACTCCTAGCTGCCGTGGTTTTTTTCGCTCTTGGTCTTGCAGTCACCACCTTACATGAGGGTCAGAGTTCATCTCAGCTGCCAATGCTGCCACAAGAACAGATTTGGAGCAAACTAATCCCTCCGGTTTGCCTGAATTCAAACAGCAGGGCAGACTTGGTTTGGATGCAAGTACGAGAACTTTGTATCTGTGTGTTTTAAAAAAAAAAAACACATAGAATGAAAACAAGCAGAGAGTGTCTCCCTCCCATTTGAGAGGGATGACATAAGTTTGAATATGTGCATCCTTTGGAGTTGCAAAAGAATTTGATCTGATGGCAGCATCTGACTATTTTGATGATTTTCATTACATAGCAGAAGATATCCCAAGCAAAAGATGGAAGAGATGAAGATATTACATTTTGGGGGAGAAAAAAAAAAAGTAGGAGCCACAAGACTACCCAAATAACTCCAAAGGCCCAACAATTTTAATAAAGTTCTGCTAATCATAATTTCTATGATATTACCCTTAAATATTAACAGCAGAGCATCAGTGGTATCTCCTGTTACACTTTTCTACTCCTGTACATTTGGCTTCACGCTTTTGCCAGTTTAATGTGAAAGCCATAATGGCACGACTCGCCCGAGCCTTCCTTGCCTGCTATGCCTGTGCTGATTATGCAGAAGACAAAATCCTTCCTTCTTCACATGTCCCAGTAACCTATGAAATGACTGATATGCTAACCACTCACACATCCTGTTTTAGGGTTCTCCAATCCCCTACTGGTACTTACAGTGACTAAATTGTCATCAGTAGCTCTTCACTTTTCTGGCAACAGTTACCTCCATAGTCAATCTCTCCAAAAACACCAGGGGAGAAACTTGTTACATGGCTTTAGTTGTATTGAGTATTGCTGCCCAAACTTGATGGCCTCCACAAGTAAAGAGGGTCTCATTCATGCAGCACGAGGATGCTTACAAAATGGCAGCTAGAAAGCTCCCAGCCCAATGGATCTCTACAAATATCTCTACACTGTATTTCCACAAGAAGAAATGAGGCAGCTCAGTCCATAGCTATGTAAGAGGCCCCAGGTATTTCACAGGTGTTACTGGCTGAGGCAGTAGATTGAAAACCTTCAGCAAAGAAATGGCAGTGATGGCAATCACGCCAGGTAGATGGCAAAAGGGTAGAGGGGAAACTAGATGGAGGACAAAGAGAGTAACAGAAACCAAAATAATTAAGTGAAAAACAGAAGGGACCCATAACAATCACTGAGTCCGACTTCCAGCTCCACACAGGACCACCTAGAAATCAGACCATATGTCTGAGAGCGTTATCCAGAAGCTTCTTGAACTCCAACAAGCTTAGTGCTGTGACCACTTCATGGGGAGCCTGTGCCAGAGCCCAGCTACTCTCTCATGTAGAACCTTTTCCTGATATCCAAACCTGAACCTCCTCTGACACAGCTCCATGCCATTCCCTAGAGGATTTATTGCTGATCACCAGAGAGAGGGGATCAGTGACTGCCAAAGGATTTCAGTCACTCCTCGTACATCTTCCCCTCTAGACATTTCACCATCTTTGTAGCCATAAATATAGTCCTCCCATCAATTTGTTCTTGCTTGACACAGGCCTCCACAAGGCAGCTGCCATAAAAAGAGGGATACTGCCAAAGGAGACAAATGGAAAAAGAAAATGCTGGAAGTGAGTTCCTTAGTTGTACTGCTGCCATATGTCATCATGCCTCAAACACAGCTGGTGAGCAAATATTAGACTGGGTTTAACCCTTCACACGACATGTGGAAACACAGCAAGAGAACAACTGTGGAACTGCCCTGAAACATGCCATAAGGCACAGGCACTGCTTCAGAACTTGTATACAGGGCAAGGCTGTACATATCTTACAGTATTTGTTACATCCTCAGGTGTTTCACAAGTATTCCAAATTGCATTAGGAACTATGTCTTATTGTGGATGTGTATTGCTGCAACCACAGAAAGCAGACGTACAGAAAAACAATTTTTTTCTACAGCAATCCCAAGATGGGTGGACTGAATCCACGCATCAGTGTCTTTGTAACATTTATAGCACTTAGCCTAATCACAACAGCCTTATCTCGCCATGGCACAGTGATGAGCAGTTGCTTCCTGAAAAATATATCTAAGATCATTTTTTTCCCTTCATGGAGAAGGAGGATAACAAGCCACTGTAGCCTGCATAAAAATGTTTTCCCCACCCATTAGGGAGACCTTTAATTTGTAGTATTTCCTTCAAGGAAGGAGAAAAAACTTCCAACTCCAACTTGTGCTATTTTTTCAGTGATTTAAGGAACTTCTACTAGTTTGGTATTCTATGCGGATTTGGGCTTTTGTACCAGACAAGTGGAGTTAACACATATGATATTTCCTGATTCATAATTATTTGGAATGGTACATTTACAGGAGTTAAAGTATCCTTTCCAGTGGTGAAAAGCTGCAGTTCTCAACTCAGCTAAAAATCCATACACATACAAAAAAAAAGAAACACCAAAGAGATGGTGTCATGGCTGGCAGTAAATTAAAATCTCTTTTTCTTCAGAGAAACTATGTTTTTCAGTCTGTTATCTATTTTGCAAAGTTTATTTGTTTGCTGCACACAGTTATGGAAAAACTCCTGTTTTCACAATTCACCTTGGAAGTTGCAGCCATGGGCCCACAACCCCATCACTTAGGTTGGTATTATCCAAATACATGACTGTCCTTGACAAGAACTTGACTGCTTAAAGCAGTAGCCAGAAGGATATTTTGGCAGCAAAAGTACACATACATGGAAGGAAAATTATTCCATTAATTCTACTTAACATCTTATACCAGAAACAACAATTTTGACATGTTAGTTTTTATGCGTACCTCTTTGACACACCCCGTGTGACACAGTATTCAGTAAGCTTTTATAATAGCTACCATGAAAGAAATCATACCTGTAAGTATCTTCTTTTGATAGCAGGGGAAATGTATAAAAATGAAAAAAAAAATGTGCTTAATATCTGTTATCCCATAGAAAGAGGCACAAGCTAGTTATCTACAATACATAGGCTTCCACTTACCTTTGGACATTGCAGGGGGAAGCAGGGGAAAAGCTTTCTGTAAATCCCATTTATAAAAAGTAGAGTATTACCTAAAAAGCCAATCACAGCACATTTCTTTCCATTTCTCCGATACCATTAAATGCCTGTAATCCTTGTACATTGGCAGATATTAGGAGTCACACTAAGAGTTATTTTTAAAAAAGATGTATGACTTGTTAACTACTTCTAATGCTATGAAAAATCATAGAACAGCATTCAACAAATTATTCCCTGACTGGTTGTTCTTTTGGCTTTATATTTAACAGAATTGGTCTAGCTACCATAGATAAGAATGTCTGAAGTTTACTTTTAAAAAACTTACTAGCTAATCTTTCCATTTTCCCTTTCAGCTGCTAGGCAGACACAGTGGTGACTGAAACCAGATTTGTTACATGAACGACCTGCACATTAATGATGATAAAATTTAAGACAATGGAGAAAAGAACTGCAGTGCTCCAAATGGCTTGATATCTTCTAATACAAGCTTTCTCCTACCTTCACCTTCGGAAAGCATTCTTATAAAGCTGTTTAATGTGAAGCCTCTAATTCTGTGCCTGAACAGGTGTTAAGCACTGTGGGTCTAGATCTAGGTTCAGGGCACAAAATGTAGCAATACTTTAAGAAATGGAAGGAAGCCCTTTAGTGCTCATGGGGAAACTTGATGATGATTCTCCAAAAAATAAACAAATATTTAATAGTTCACCATAAATATCAGACTACCTAACTGTATCATGATGAAAAAAAAAAAAAATCTGAGTAAGAAGAATCAAAAAGTAAAATCCTCAAGGTAATATTCTGAAAAACTGAAGATGAAATTTAAGGGAAACAGTGCATCTTGTATTTTACAATGTTGAAAACTGGAGTTTGAAACCTTTAAGATCATACAATCAACAATTTTTATTCCTACAGAAATTACATGCTAATAAGCTGAAAGATGTAAGTGCATTAGAACGTTTACATGAATGTGTTAGGCAGATCTGTCCATCATAACTGTCTTTTCCTCCTCAAAACTGTAAATAACCATACTTCTATTTCTTACTTCTAAAAATTATTTTTGTTATTTTTAATATATAATGCTAGCCATAATTTTTCATATGGATTTCTCACTCCTACATACTCTAAGCATGAGCTTCATGAAGTTTTCATGCCAGGATGTATTAATAAGGACCAATGGAGATATTCTGTTTTTTCTATTTTAATATATGCACAGTTTAGAGAGCAGTATAAGATAAAACCAGAGTCCAACATGGAAAAAAATCCCAACTCTGCTACCATTAAATACAAACAGTTATCTGCTCAGGCTCTCTGAAACTGAGGTCACAACAACCTTGGTATATTATCACTACTGAGACGTAAAATTAAATTTTGATGTTGCTTCTATTGTCACATGTGATTTTCTTTTGTTTAATCTGTCATGCTGGGATACTGCATACATATCAAGAACTGTTACTTTTCACTAGAAAGGTAAACTACCGTGTTCAGCAGAAAACAGGAATTCTTATTGCATGATGCTTAGGACCAAGAAATGTAGGATATTCCTTCTTTTATTTCCTCATCCTTTCTACAGTGAAAATTTTTCAAAATCTAGTAAAAGAGGGCAAATATTCTTGTCAATCATATCTTATGCTCACCAGTACAAAATAGTCCTTAGTAAGGCAAATGTCATAAATGACAACATACTAAAATGGAAAAGATTGCATACACCTTGCCTAGTACTTTATTCATCAGTTTTGACTTTCATAGCACGTATATTTCCACCCCTGAGACCTGTTAGAGAGTGAAACATGTGGAAGGATGAATGGGGAAATTAAGGCTTTATGAGGATTAAAAAAAAAAAAAAAGGAGAGAGAGCAGTACACTCCATATTGCATGACTGTCACTGAAGAACAGACAAAAGTAGCACGTAAGCCTGAATGTACAGTCACATTTGCATTGTGATAAGTGATACATTTTCCCTTAATTCTGAGGACCATTAATCTTAACAACTGTTCAACTCTGATCCCAAAACTTTTAGAGTTTTAAAGAAGGGTTACAACGCCTGGCAGGGCTGTTAATAACAACAAGCACCACTCTCCTACAGATGCTAAACATCTCTTTCCTGGTTTGTGTAACATATATGCTAGTACTGTCTGCCCTGTCTTTGACAGGGAATTACTAGCTATCCACATATAGGAGCACAGTAATACTAAAAACCAGACAATTTGCAAAACATTTTTTAATTGGAATTTCTCCAACCAGATCTGATTATCAAACTTCTCTTTGCTATATATGTAAATACATTGGCTTAGGCCATAAAACAGTGCATGACTAAATGTCAGAACTGTCTGAAAAGTTTAGATCTAAAGGCACCATTTTGAATTACAGTGACTGTGTAGCTAAAGTAGTTGTTTTTAATTCTCACTAGCACTTATTAGGAGCAGCTCTTGGTTGAATAAAATGTATGACGAGCAATCATGTGCTTTTTATGAATGCAGAAATCATTCACAGATAAAAATTAGAAAAAGAGCATAACAAACCAGTTTACTATATATTTTTCCAATACAAAACAAAAACAGACCTCCCTGAGGAATTTTTTCAGGTCCTTCTCAGTTCCACTTATAATTAGTAAAATGAGTAGGCAGTTATGAAAGTAATGCCTCCTATCTAATTCAATGAAAATTAAAACAGATATGAAGAGTACAATAACACTGTTTGATAGAGCAAATTCTCAGCTACAGAACACTATTTTAGAGTGCATTTACCGCAATTAGCTATGAATTCTCACTAGTGATGAACTGTATGCTGTGCTCGTAAACATCTGCATGAGTGGAGGTGATCCACCGCTGCTGCTACTATGGCCAAAACGTACCACCTCACCGCGCTCACATCCATTGTTTGATCACCATAAATGTTCATCAAGTGTCGATGAATTTCAATGGGTCCTATTTTTTTCTGCATGGAAGAATTCAATGACACCTTTGCTTCATACACATTTCCATGTCAGACACCATTTTGTCAGACTGCCTCTCTGCTGCCATCTGTTGCACAGCAACAAAATCTGATAGAATATTGGCAGGAAGATACAACCTCTACTGACATATCACCAACACCTGCCTCTGACATTGTGGGCCAACGTAATAAAGTAGGAAGCACTACCTTTGGAACAGGCCTCGTACAAAGTCCTGTGTTTCCAGTTTCTGAAAGAAAAAAATAAAGCATTTGGAGATCATGTAAAATAAATTATTAAAAGTAGCTGTAAAAGGTCTGTTCAGTTGTCTAAAGGGAAGTCTGTGAGACAGTTATAACCTTAATATTATTAGGATTTAGTTGTTCTCATTAATCACAGAAATAACACAGTAGTACTTCAAATACAGATAAGAATTACATAGAGGATACTGACCTTATAAATTTGAAAGTGAGCCTCTGCCAGGACTTGTGAGTATTTTACAGTCCAGTGAAGTTTTAATTCAAAAGATACAGATGGAGTGGAAGTGGCATCTTCAGTTCCCCTCTGTTTTCTTATTTTCTCCAAAGCAGCCTTCAGAGCTAAGCATATGGCTTTTCATAGAATTGTTTGAGTTAGAAGGGACCTTTAAAGGTCATCTAATCCAACTCCCCTGCAATGAACAGGAACATCTACAGCTAGATCAGGTGGCTCAGAGTCCCATCCAGCTGGACCTTGACTGTCCCCAGGGATGGGGCATCTACCACATCTCTGGACAACCTGTTCCAGTGATTCACTACTGTTATTGTAAATAAATTTTTCCTTATATCCAATCTGAACATCCTCTCTTTTAGTTTGAAACCATTTCCCCTTGTCTTATCACAACAGACCCTTCTAAGGAGTCTGTCCCTTTCTTTCTTATAACCCACCTTTTTAGACACTGTAAGGAAAAGCTCAGCTCTCTCACCTTCTGTTTGTGTCAGCTGTTGAGCAACGGCAGTTTGGTGTTTGCCATCACAGCAGAACTGCCCTCCAGGAGTTGTATTTCTAGCCAAACCTCAAAAGAAGGAAACACATCTTGGCACTAGCAGCCCTTCATAAGTGTTCTGCTC
Organism: Numida meleagris; assembly: GCF_002078875.1. NCBI lineage: Eukaryota > Metazoa > Chordata > Aves > Galliformes > Numididae > Numida > Numida meleagris. Next base: position 772,490 of record NW_018363448.1, read on the forward strand.
CCTACCCATTGCTTTCAGGTTGGGGCCAGCCCCAGAAGATGCTAATGACAGGAAGACAAGTGAGGCTCTCAGCCCATGCAGTCCCTCCTTTGTGTCAGAGTTGTATTCAGACAGAGCTGCAAAGATCTGCAGCCACCTAAGAGAATATCAGTTCATTCTCCAATAGGATTTTCTGAGCGCTGGTCAACCAGAGGGAGTCTTCTCACAGACTCTTTTGCCTTGGAGGGAAACAGTGACATTGGTTTCTTTAAAACCTATTCTACAACAGTGCTTGTGGCACACAAAGTTTACTAATTCAACAGGCATAAGCCAAAGTTGTTGTCAAGCATTTGATCACTCTGAAGCATGTTTGGCATGCATGTGTAAAAGACTGGAATACAGGTGGTTTTGCTTTAATGCGAGGCAAGGTGAAGGAGAAGAAAAAAAAAAAGCAAGCTTCATCCAAAGCTAGGCTTATTTGCAAAAGGAGTGTTTGATAGTAATTAGTGCTTCCACAATTCAAGGCATGAGAGTCAATGGTCCACTCATCCAAGATGAATGTTTTGTGTGTTTGTTTTTTGTGTTTGTTTTTTTTAACGTAACTAATGAATTTTGGGGTACAGCATGCAGCAATCTTCCTGAAGTGAAGCACAGGCTCTATTTTGTGGTTTTACTTAGGCACGTTTTGACCATGATTAAAGAAATTAGGTATATATATGTACATATTTCTTCTAAAATAGAATGTTTGGAAGATGTCTTAAAAACTAACTGCCAGACTGACAAATCAAGCAACACAATTTAATCCAAGAAAACAACAGCCTGCCAGTTATTAGAGAAAAATCCAAAAATCAAGACAACAACAAAAAAAAATCCTAATCAAGATAATTGGCTCCACTGGAGAAATACAACAGAAGTAAGAGAAATGTTAAGCAGCAGCAAGTTGTATCAGCAAGTCTGGTGAAGAAGGCCTTAAGATATAAGCGTTAGGCTATTTCCAATCATACCTTGAAAATCTAAGCTTAGCACTCATAGATGTAAAACTCACACACAAAAAGGATGGAAAGAAAAATTCATATAAGGATAAAGCCTGTGGTCTGTCAAAATTGGTTCTTTGACTGGAGTAGTAATGCAGAGGGGTACAGAGGGTCAGCTGCTGCATCAAAATCATGGTTTCCTGTACTGACATGGCACTCTAAGATTTAATTAATTATCTAAGATTTAATTAATAATCAGCAGCTGTTAAATGCTGTTTATTAGAAAATAAAGTTGAATAATTGGCCCTTCACACCTGAGACCAAATCAAGTTCATTTGCTTTGAAATGTTAACTACCTGAACCAAATTCACAAAAAGGTTGAAGACCTATGCTTTCTAAATCTGAAGTCTACAGATAATTGTCACACAAAGCTGAGTAAAACTTGTTATATTTCCCTTTCAAAATGTAAACTGAGGATAACAAAGGGTTACAGAAAGACAGATTAAATAAAATTCATGCTCATGTGTGAACCAGATGGAAACATCCCCTTTCTTCTACTACTTGCACAAGAAATTCACGTCTAAGATGCGAAAGAGTACTTGATTGCATACCACCAAATAAATATATAAAATTTGAATGGAAAAAAAAAAAAACACGTACACACAAAAAATTGGCGTGATTTACAGGATTAGCCTTAAGCTTACATCAACAAGACAAAGAATTACTTACACTTTGCTCAAAGGAAAAAACATATTTTCCTAAACAAAACAAATCTGAAAGATCAAAATGAAAACTATACAGAGAAGAGTTCAGCTGTCCCAAGTGATGATCTCATCGGGTCAGTATTTTGCACCAAGCAGTAACCCAAAGGATGAAATAAGTTACATTTGCTGACAGATTTTGAACTCACAGCATAATAATACATTTATTGCAGAAGTTATTATGAGATTTCAGAGACTTCATCGTAAATAAAAACTAGACTTTGCTTTGCATATCAATAAAATGGAGAGCTAATGCATGTAGAAAGTTACATCTAACTATCTTACAATCAGTAGATAGGAACCAAGACAACATACATTGTTTTCAGCTACAGCCAGGTATGTTACACCCTATTGTAGCATTCCTATCCTTAGCAATACCATGACAATCCTTGCAGAAGCTTTTTTTTTTTTTTTTTTTTTTTTAAAGTTACCAGTCCCTGGAATTCATGATAACATGTGAATTTCTGTTTTTACAGCCTCATCACCGCAGAGAGAAGATTTTAGATAATGAAACCAAACAGATTTGCTTGTTTGTCCTATTTATTTTTTTTATTATTCAATTATTCTCTCTCTCTTTTTTTTTTTTTTTGTGGAAGTGATGTTTCCTGAATAGATGCCCCTGATGAAAATGGTATCACTTGAGGATAACAGGATTCAAGGAGAATCACCCTTGAAACTAAATCTGAATGTTTATGAGTCAAGCAGAGAGGAAGAGTTCCAAGGTTACGTGTTCCCAACTCATCTGCCCAGTTTATGTGCTTCATTAAATAAAGGAATCTTACAGCAGGGAACTTAAAAAGAGACTGTTTACTGCCTGGTTGTATTTACACTGCATTTGGTACACTTCTTTTAGCTAGAAAATGAAGCATTTTCAGCAACTTTAAAAAACTCTGTACGGCTACAGGTGCCTTTAATACCTTAATGAAAGTAATTACTTGAGTCACTTAATAAAAACCCATCCAGCATTTCCCTTCCAGTAGGCAGAATACAGGAGCTCTTACATTTTGGTATTTGAAGGAAATAGAAGGCTGATTTGAGGCATTGAATCTATCCACTTATCTAATGGGCAGGAGGGTACACACCCTTTTCTGAGCTGTTTAAATTACTCAGGGTCACTATACAAGCCAGCTGCCTTCACAGTTACCAGATTTAACAAGGCTATAGAATCATAAGGAAATGCAAAGGAAGTTTTGCCTTCAAACTCTGCCCCATTGCAGTTCTGCAGGTTGTTACAGTAGCAGTGTGCAGAGTGACTCCATTTCCACATAGGAGGCTGCAGAAATGCTCATTCCTGAGTTAAGTAGACAGGGATCACTTTTATATACGTTTTTTCATAATAATTTTTGCGTGCAAAGATTGTGTCATACTTTCTAACCCCATGGTGGCAGTTTTATAAAGTTTTCATTATGATCCGTGTTCCAAATAGGAAGTTGACTATTAAACATGCTGTAGGTAGTAAGTTCATGTCAACTCCTGTGATAACTACCTTGCATCCAGCTTGACTATAGGATTTACAGACACTGGTACGTTTCTGATATCCTCAGATGTCCACACAGCGCTGCTGCTACTTGCACACCAATCAGCCTTGTTTCAAATATATTCAGGTTTGAAAAAACATCTGTGCAAAGTAATGCTCTCAGATTATAAAGCGTTACCCATACAATGTACACGGTCTCCTTCTTTTGAGAGACACAAGTGATTTTACTTCTCTACATGTTTTTATGACATAAGAACAGTTGGTTTCTTCCTTATGACACAGAATGCCAAGTACAGAGAGAGAGCTACCACTGGGGCAATTCTGCACCAGCAGTTTCAGGAGAGGAGCAAGTAAGTTATAGACCAAGGCTTGTGTGATTCTGTTCTCAATAACTCTTTGAAAAGAGAGGAGGAATGGGATCATATTAACACTGTCACTTTGGTACAAGCATCCCCACAGCACTATTTCTCTTACCTTTGCTACACAGACAAAGGTCCTTCAGGAAACTATCCATATTTCATCTCAGAAATCTTTCATGCTTCAAATAAAAACCAGTCCAAAGTCTAAGCACAAAGCGAAATTTTAAATAATACAAACCAGCAGGCCACATATTACAGGACAAACATGAACAATAAATACAATGTTACAATTCATGTTGAAGCTTAGTGCCTATCACCTGTTTCCACAAACGCTGTTGGGGTTTACGGGCCAGAAAACTTTGAGGTATGACAAAGCAACAGATTAAATCCAAGGAATTCACAAGAGAACCACAAAGCCCTAAACTGGTTTCTGCATTTGTTTTCATAACAACAATGCTTCAGCTTCTAGGTCAAATTGGGATTTCACAGTATTACACTCCTACCTTAGCTGCTGTCTCTTCATAATTTAATTTTATAAAGGCTCTTGCAATGTGTAGTGGCTATATACAGAAGCAATATACTACAGTTTCTAGAAGTATGGAGGTTTATGTCTGTAATCTAACAACCATATTCTGATTCTCTGGCACAGGTAACTCTCAGGTAGCTTATGAAAGGTGATACAACAGGCATACAGCAGACAATAGTGCAGAGTAACCTAAACAGCAGAGGGACAGCACAGACAAGCCAGTAATCACAGCCAAATGCAGGCTGACACTTGCTGAGGCTCATATAGAGCTGCTCAGAGCTTCAACTTGCTGAAAGACACTTACCAGATATATGCCCCAGGCTAGCGTGAGCAAGCTAGCCCAAAGCATTTACTCTCTGGTTACTTCTTCTATTTCTGGATTGAAAACAAAGATGAACATACACTTACAAATCCCTGTTATACAAATAAGGAGATTCAAGTTCACTCAAGAAATGTTTGTCTGGAACATATTCTCCATGAAATATACTTTCATGATTTTCCATATTGATTTTTTTTTTCTGAATTTGTGTCCTCAGAGATCTAAACTAGATCATAATTATTCTCTTGTGAAAATTTATCCAGCAGAGGCAGAGATACTCACATCAAGATTCTTTCCTGTAAAACTCCTGCAGCAAAGCATGATGCTTAAGCTAAGCTGTAACAAGCATAATAAATCTTGCTAGTGGAAAAAGCTGTTCACTTGTAGGAGCAACTTCCCCAAATTCATGAAGGAATTTTTCTAAAAATAAAACCGTTTTCTTGAAATAAACAAACAACAACAATAAATTATTGAAGTTTATGCAGGCATGAATACAGAAAGCAAGTAAGCATTTAATTTCACACTAGGTTGTTCTATTTCTTGATAAATAGAGATAAGATTTACCACAAATAGCTTCAATGGCAACTTTTGTAATTAGTTGTGATTTGGAGGGAAGTTTTGTGATAGCAATACTGACCATAGAAAGGAAATCCACGTCTGCTCAAAGCATTATTTTGATATATTATCAAAGGATGCACTAAATCAATAGCAATGCCTACTTTAATCAAATAGGCATAGCTTGGAAAAAGTACTTCACAGAAAAACACTGTTCCCAAACTAATTCAGTGCAATTTTCTTAAATTATTTTGAAATTTGGTACACCTGGGCTGACTGTTCTCAGTGACATTCTCATCCTTCACATTTGGAAAAAAATTCCAGGCAGATGTGACTCAGGATATTTCTAGTGGTGATAAGGCTGACTGTTCTGTGGTTCCTCAGCTTCTCCTTCTTACTCTTCTTAAAAATGAATGAAATTATAGCCTTTTTCTAGCCTTCAGAGACATCTCTGGCATCTTGTTTCATAAAAAAAGCTGCACTGCAATTGCATCACCCATGTCTCAGCATCCTAAGATAAATCCCATCCATCCTGATGGATTTGAATACAATTAGTTTTTCTAAGTATTTCTTAAGAATAAAGTATATTTCACTCGGTGTGCAGCACTGCTTGATTATCTTCCTTTAGATAATCTTTGTTTCTGTACAAAATCACGTTTGGAATAGAAATGTATTCTGCCTCTCACTATGCCACACTTCAAGAAAGGTCACCTCTTCCTTAGACACTCAGTTCCACATCAGTTGGGCTCTGAGAAAATGGTATTTATCCTCACCTTATCCTTTTACAACATCAAAGCACTCTTACTCCAGTCTTAATGGGCAACCGTCTAGCAATAAGTACCTTTCACAAGCAGCCAGTGATACTGGAAAGAGTACCAAAATCTCTAGGTCACTAGAGCTATAAATACATATTAAGGGAGAACTGAGAACCTAGAAATACTCACAAATGAAAAGAAAACTTTTGATCATACCCTTAACAATATCTTCCAATGAAGAAACAGAATAGCTCACCATTCTGACACATCAGCTCATACTTGCCTAACAGGAATAAAATTACTAGGCTACATTTGGATTCTGCTAGGATGTAGTTCCTCTAAGGGAAGGAAGGAAATCCACTAAGAGTCCCCTTCACTGTCCTCATAAACTTGTGAGGTAGGCTTCCTGAATATTCACTACACAACTGCTACTTATCCTTTTAAACCTAATTTATGAGGGACCTCGACCTGTTGAAGACACATCACTAGCTGCTTCTGAGTCAAGATACAAGAGGACCCAGAAATTCACTATGACATTGCCTTCTAAATGTCTGAAAACAAATCCCAGCTGTGCTGTTACCAACAATGAGTACTAAGAACAAGAGAAGGCAAGCACTTTACACAGTATAAGGTCTGTAAACACTAGTCCTTACAGCATGTGTTTCTACAACGCATTTATACTGTGTTAAAGTGCATAGTTATTGCTCACAGTGAAGTAGAAAACAGATGCAAAAGCACCATCTTTCTCTTCACTGAGGATATAGCAGACCTCTATATCTGTGATTTGAAATCTACCGCATTTACCTGGATTTCCACTTCCCCTTGCACCTGAGATTATTACTTGCATCCTTTGCTCTGCTCCCTTTGCTTTTCAATACTAATACTGCAGCACTAGATGAGAAAAGCACATCTCCAATGATCATATGGGCAAACAAAGAAAGTACAGATTAAATAGTCTCACTAACATATTAACCAATATGTCTGGCAGAAAACCTTCTCAAGATGATACAAATGACTTTGTCTGTGCCCCAGCATATTTTGTTCTTATGCCTCCAACAGAACTGTGAGATATATTAAGATAAACATCAAAATCAGTTGAAGACAAGAACATATATGTCCTTGCTAACACTACATCAAGTATTTTTTGCAATATATTAGATGGCTGATTTAAACAATGAAGAAATGTTCAACACAAAGTAGTGTCTTCTACAGATGTTGGTTTACAACCTCATGTTTTGGAGGACAAAGAAAACACACTTTACCTTATCTTTCAGTCAGATTTCTTCTTTTTAAAGAAGACACGGTAAGTATTCAAACTGGACAAATTAATGAGCTTGACTGGAGAGCTCCCTCTCTTAGTAAAAAATTTGAAAGAAGAAAGTATGGAAAGAATGGCTTTTTTAAAGATACAGCAATAAAGTATGATCTTTTCATCACAGATTTATAGTTATTCTTAACATACTTTCCCAGACTTAATCTTCCTGAACATTCTGAATTCAAGCATAAAAGGCATTTAATATCTCCGTCGGTGAAAATGAAATGTTCTGATTTGGTAAGATTTTGTCATCGTACCGTACAGAAAACATAACAGCTACCTATGGGACACTCTAGTGAAAATTCAGTCCTTTTGTGTAAAATGAAGAGCTTCTGATTACTTCACTTCATCTTCCAGAATAAGAGCTGCATAGAATTGTAGAATGGTTTGGATAGGAAAACACCTTAAGGGGTGCCTAGTTCCAACTTCCCTGCCATGGGCAGTGTTACCAACCACTAGATCAGGCTGCCCAGAGCCCCATCCAGCCTGGCCTTGAATGCCTCCAGGAATAGAGCATCCACAAATTCTCTGGGGAACGTGTTCATGTGCCTCGCCACTCTCTACATAAAGATATTTTCCTAACATCTAACCCAAATTGTACCTCTTTTAGTTTAAAGCCATTCCTCCTTCTCCTATCACTATTCGTGAGTGTAAACTGTTGGTTCCCACCCCACATATAAGCTTTCTTCAAGTACTGACAGGCCACAGTGAGGTCTCCGCAGAGTCTTCTCCAAGCTGAAAAAGACCAACTTCCTTAACCTTTCTACACAAAGATGCTGCAGACCCTTGATCCTCTTTGTGGCCCTCCTCTGGTCTTGCTCCAACTACTCCACACCTTTGTTATGCTAGGGCATGGACGCAGTACTCCAGATGGGGCCTCACAAGGGCAGAGCAGAGGAGGAGCATCCTTGCCCTGCTGGCCACCCCTCTTTTGATGCAGCCCAGGATACTGCTGGCCTTCTGGGCTGCAAGTTCACACTGCAGGCTCATGACCAGCTTTTCGTCCAACATATTGTACAGTCCTTGTTTTTTGTTAAATACAAATTATGTTGCTTCAGAAGGCATAGCTTCCTCATCTTCAAGGACTCAGACAACGATGGAAACTCTGGCACTGAATATTACCTTTTTACTTATCAATATGACTATCCAAATCTTAAGGTGAACTATGGAGAGCTAGATGTGCTAGCCTACAGCCTTTAACAATGAAAGTTTAAAACTGTATTCAACCTCAGGAGCAAAGCAAAGACAGTCACAAAGCAATCCATCCTCCCACACATCAGATCTGAGAGAAATCTAGCCTTTCAGAAAGGATGACAGAAAGGTGTTCAGAATTAAATATACAGCCATATACTATTTGCAAAAACTACAGTAAATATAACAATAACAGACATAGGCTTTCTGAGAGGGACCAGAGTAATATGACCACCCCCCACATACTTGCACTGCTGCGTACGAGCAGCTAAAGCAGATTTATACAGTTATTATCTTGCTGCCAAACCAGAGTTTATTTTCGCACATGTGGTTGGTTTACAAGTATCATTGCTGATTAGAGTCCAGAGACCTCATACTTAAATATAGGATGTTATTTCATCATCTTGGAAGCACATAGTTTTATCTGATCCCTGATGTGCATGCCAAAAAAAGTTCATCAGCAGCAAGCAGTGTCTAATCAGCTCTTGAAAACCCTTGAGCTTGACAAAGCATTAGGCTTTCCAGTGAAAGACTATTCAGTTTTATGCTCTGCAAATAAAGAATTTCTTGAATCTCACTTTGTATATGGCCCAGTACAAAAATTCATCAGTAAAGCTGCAGGGCCAAACACTCAATGTCTTAGGTATGGGAAACTGCAGTACCCAGAAAAAAAGCATTTCTTCTCTGCATATCAGCTAACTCAGACCTGTACCAAACAGCATTGCACAGGATTTGAGCTACATGTCTATTGAGCATTGGTTTTAGTATAAATATAAAACAGCTTCAGAACTTGGTGAAGATGGGTTACATTCTATTTAGTCACAGTTATTAAGGTACAGCTAGCTGTTGCCAGATATAACATAGCAATGGTGGATCAGTGATAGGCCAAAATGAAGGTGAAGCCACACATCTCAGACAAAACCAGTCTTCAAGAATGCAGACCTCCCTATCTCTTCTGTAAGCTACATGGTAGAATGAGGTGAAAGAACAAAACAAAATGCCTTGGAGAAAATAGAGAGGTTAGGAAATATGTGAAATGAAAAAAATATTAACCAAGACAGACATCAAGATCCAACATCTCCCATCAAATCAATATATTATCTAGGAGCTTAAGCATTCCCTACAACTATGAATTCAGGCATATGTAACAATCGACTGGCTAATTTGAGAATAAGTGGAGAAGGCAGTAGCCACTGATCAGAAACATAGAAATGAAGAAAATTCAGAAGTACAGCTAGATATGGTTTTATGGTAAAAAGCACTAGTTTTCTGCAGAACTCTGAAGGTTTTCCACTGAATTCACAGGTTTGCTATTGTATTTATGCACAAGATTTAATGATTGTGTTGTTATGTACAACAGAGCATGGCATAAGCACCCCGATACCTCTATGCTCCAAGCCCTCTTTGTAGCAGTGTTGCCAAGATTATTTCATAAAAAAAGGCAGAGAGTATCACTGGCACTCTGTGCCATACTGGTTGGGTAGAAGGACAGTCAGCTTGTTCTGGAGTACCTCATAGAGATAAAAGCAACAGGCACTTGAAAGAGGTCACCAGTAGAAGAGGTCATTCAACCTCTGTAACATCTTGATCTGGGATTTCATTTCTTCCTACAAATGGCAAACTGGGGGACTCAGTAGGAAAATACGATCAAAACAATGTCAGAGCAATAATGTATATACATTACTGGAGAAAGGATCACAAGGCATGTAAATAGCTAGACCCTGAAAAGACCAGCTGTAGTCCACAGAAGTGGACTTTAGTGAATGCAACATTAGACTACGTGGCTATCAGAGCTCTGGGTTTGCAAAAACAGAGATCTTGTCAGAAACACAAGCAAATTCTGCAGGATCAGAAGTAAAGCAGTGAGGCTGCATATACATGAAGCAAAGGATGTCTAAAGGTATAATTCTGTCACATTCAATTTAAAAATGTGACTATGTGAGAGTCTGAGTATCTTAGTAATGACCTCCAGACACAGTTGGTTCAAAATTTTTTTTTTATCCAACAAAGAACTCAGGGGTTTTGACATTCAACTCAATAACCAAAGGAAATCTAGAAGCAGTCCTTGGCCTGTGATGTTCCCACAGCATAAAGCTAGAAGCAATGAAGTAGCTGATGTCACTGCATGCTATGGAAGTTTTGCTAAGGGCTTCTTGAATGACTGCTCGTGTAACAAAGCTTCATCCCCAAAAATTGTCCTTTAAGTTACTTTTAAACCGAATTGAATCATATCATCCATTTCAGATCAGCTGATAACCAAAATCAGTCCCATGCACAGTGTGAACAACATCAAAGTGTTTTATGTTGGAAATGCAAGTTCTCTCCTCCTAGAGAGAACAAATACTTCTCCAGCTCTCCATGAGAACTACAAACATGCCATGAAGGAACTTCAGAATAAATGTATTTAGTTTTACACTTAAAGATTTTTAATACTGTTTCCAAATAATACTATGTGTTGGTGAATAAGCAATGACAGGTGGAAAAAGCAGATGGTTTTGAAAAGATTTGCAGCAGTCACTGGCTCTGTTCTTCTACTGACTCAGCTTGATGCTGGCAGAGAAAGTGATTCCCCATCCCTTCTCTCCCTGTCTCACTAAAGAAAATCAGCAGCTGCTGACCTCATGGACTGCCACAGAGCCAGGACAGGATCAGCAAAGCGTACTTGTTCATCTTCATCCCACCTCCAGACCTCTTCCACCTTGCTACAGAAGCCCTGCATATTGTAAGCCACTGATGATGGCTAACCATCACAGAATCATAAAGGTTGGAAAATACCACTAAGATCATTTAGTTCAACCATTGACCCATCACCACCATGCCCACTAAACAATGTCACTCTGTGCCACATCTATACATTTCTTAAACACCTCCATGGACAGTGACTCCACCACCTCCCTGGGCATCCTGTACCTCACCATTCTTTCTGAGAATAAATTTTTCCAAATCAACCAACCTGAATCTTCCCTGGTGCAACTTAAAGACATTACTTATTGTCCTATTGCTAGTTACCTGGGAAGGTAACTGATCCCCACCTCGCTACAATCTCTTTTCAGGTAGTTGTAGAAAGCAATTAGGTCTCCCCTGGGCCTTCTCTTCTCCAAACTAAACAATGCCAGTTCCCTCAGCAGTTTACTCATTAGACTTGTGCTCCAGCCCCTTCACCAGCTTTGTTGCCCCTCTTTGGGCATGCTCCAGGGCTTCAATGTCTTTCTTGTAGTGAGGAGCCCAGAACAGATCTGAACATTTTCTACATCACATCTTTGCATTGAACTAGATCTGTTTGATATAATCTCAATATAACCTTTACTTTCATTTTCTATTTTATTAAACAGTATAACTGTATTCTTTGATGACAATCTTTCCCTTATTGTCCACCTATTGTTTTTTCTGTTTGTTTGTTTTTAAAACAGTAACAACATTGCAATCAGTTTACACTTTCATGATTTCACTCACAATATCAAGGCAATTTCTGAAGGAATATTCCAGAGATGGTATTGACACTACAGCGTATCCATATAGAATGTCCCTTGCATAAAAAAAAAAGCCCTCCTGAATAAGCTACTACAAAATAAATCTACATTCTTTACAGGACCAGAATTGAAATGAGGAAATCTCTTTGCTTCAGCCAGCAAGTTTTGCAGCTACTTTCAGGAAAGTAAAACAAAAAAAAGAGAGTTTTCAATGCAGCTCATACCAATTTTATACGACATAACAAGAACAGTTCTGAAAACAGGTTTCTAAACAGGTAAACAAAAGGCAGGACCAAACCTGGAGTTATAAATATTTATAAATTTGAAGCAAATTCCAGTAAAATTGCCACTCACCTTTGGGCACAATAAACTATTTTTCTGGCTTGGATAAGGTAAGGCTGAAAGACAGTTTTAGAAATTAAATTGTAAGAATCCAGGTTTGTGACTAGTCTTGCCTTTCTTGCACTAATTACAAACCAGATATTAAATTTTGTGTTTGTTCTTAACACCTATTTGTTGTTAACCTCTATAGGACAACTCATTTCTTCTGAAAGCATACATAGCTTACCGATACTGGCGTAACAGATTTAAAAATGAAATTAAATATGAGAAAAATCTATAATATGCACTTCTTATGGGTACAGCTGCTCCACAGTTACTCTGAGGAAGCAGAAAACAATTGAGCTAAACACAAGAGCTTATTCCTGTGGAACAACACGTTTTTTTCTCTAAGAATGGAGAAAACCTGTGTGGTGTCCTGTGTGGCTTCCAGTCACTTGTAACTGCCTAAACACAGGTACACACAAAGAAAAACACATCTACAAGCAACTCTTACCAAAGACAGCTAATAAAAGCTTAGAACTCAACACAATCATAATCAAATTACAGGTATTTTTGTTATATTTTTAATATGTCTAATTCTTTAACAAAAAATAATTAACTAAGAATTTGAGGAAGAAGGGATTTCCAACCTCCAGTAATTAGCAATACAAAATTGATTATATGCCTACATACAGAAGATCCTATTATTGACTATTTCACTATGTAAATACCTAATTACCTGTAATTTTGACACTGTGATCTATATAAGTACATCACTCAAAGGCAACTATATTTTCTAAAGGAAGCCTGAAAGCAATACTTAGATCAGACCTTTTTTTTAAAAAAAAAAAAAAAAAAAGCTTGTCTATCTTGGAAGGTATTAAAAACATGAGTTATAGGCTTTGTTGTGATAACAAATGAAAATGAACTTTTGCCAGCTGTAGATGGGTTATCATGCTACAGTGCATGGTTACCCATGGCAGCACTGCACAATAGTACATCTTAACTGACTCACAGAAGTCCAAGAGTTTTGAAGAAACAGCAAATTCAGGCAACACTGCCCTGTGACTGGTTCTGTGGCCTTGATCATCCAATGCCAAGAAATAATAATCATAGCAGCAATTCACACCATAAGCCTGAGCCTTATCAGCACAGGCTATGTACAAGTACAGAACAACAAAGACAGACTGTAACTAAAGAAGTCTGCAATTTAAATATAGGATAGGCAGGTTTGCAAGCAAAACAGCAGAACAGACCCAAAACCTACATTCAGAGATCTGCATCCTGAGCAAAGGAAGGCAATGTTTTTAGCAAGCCACAGTGAGGTATCACTGCCTTCAAGGGCACAGGTATCTACAATAACCTTTTGTCCTTTGCATTTCCTCTTTCACAAGCTTCACCAGGCCTTCACAGAGTACAGCTACCCAAGTGGACAATGGTTAAAATTCTCTCCTCATCCTTCAAACTGGCCAGATGTGAGCCAAACCCGATTTGGAAGGAGAGCAGAACCATTAACAGGGATGGTGCAAGCTCACTGCACTACAGTGCATTCATCTCTAGTCTGGGATTCCTTCTATGAGGAGCACTGCGAAGACTGGCCTGCTCTTTCCAATGGCATATCTCCACTGACTTTCAGTCAGGCACTGCATCAGCCCCAGAACACAACCAGCTGAAAGCCCAGCCAATAGCAATAAGAACAGATTTGCACATGGCCACAAGCAATTACACCAGCACAAGAGAAAAATGAGGAACTTGCAGCCAGAGGTAATGTGGGCAGGCTGACCCTCCAGCAGCAGCCTACATTTGTGGTAAATTAAAATGACCACAGAATTACACTGTTTGCCTTACTGAGAGGCGTATTTTGCTGACCTCCAGCAACAGCTTCGCTTCTGTACAGATGAACTACGCCCAGGCAAGATCTACCTTTGTATAACAGCTTGCTGTGCCAGGGAAGTCGGCATGCTTTGATCAGCACTTATTTCTAGGTACGTCTGTAGCTATCTAATTCTTTCTACTGTCTACTGCTAATAGCTTAGATAGCATTAATTTCATTGGACATCACTGCAATGTTCAAACTGACATTTCTTAAGACTATTTTGTGGCTCCACAAGCTTTGGGGATAAGAACACTCGTAGTTTAAAACAGTGAAAATGGAATAATAATGAAGTTACAGAACAATGCTAACATTATCCCCAACATTTCCCTATAAAAACAGCAAAGTAAAATAACATGATAAGCAGTATTCCTCAGGTTAGACAAGCACTCAGTAGCTTCCTCACCTCCACAGTGTTACTTTGCACTGCCCTTTGGCTTCTATGTACTCACACCTGTGATAGCAACAATAAATTGGGTTTCTCTTCCCTTTCCCCATTTTAAAACCTGTTGGTTATTTTTCCCCCTTCTTCACTATTCCCTCATTCATATAATTTTAAATGTATTGAAGGGGTGGATTGTCTGCCTTTACAAAAAAAATAATCTTAAGTGATAAGAATTAACAATTTCCTAGGTGGAACACAGAGTAAAAATTTAAAAAAAAAAAAAAAAAAAAAAAAGCAGACTGACCAGTTGGAACAAGGATTTACACTCTGTTATAGGAACTGAAGTTAGAAATGTTGGAGGGTTTACTGAAGATATGAACCTCTCGTTCATGTTCCTTTTCTGTACTATGCAGACCAAACATCAGTCTGTGCCTTTGGTCATATTATCCATATTTACTAACACAAACCTTCCACCCTCTCATCACCAATGTTCTCCATGCCAGCACTCCCACACCTGACCAACATCCTCCATCCGCCCAGCCCCAATGAGCCATGTCTGCCAAATCTGAACTGACTTCAGAGAAACCATGGGAAGTTTATAAAGCTGCTAATTTTATGCTTGTTAGCGGGTAATTCCCTACCTTTACATCAGTCTCTCTCTAGCTGCCTTTTTTTTTTTTTTTTTTGCCCAGATAACCTTCTACAGGTTTTATTTACTCAATATGTTACACTGTTTTCAAGGTCTTAAGCACTCTTAAAAATCGTTTTTCCCTATGACTCATCTAAACAAGCCTTAATAGGGATTAGAACAGGAACTCAAATTGGCAGAAATTAAGAATTTGCAGCTTTGTTACAGTATCAGATGTGATCCATCCTTAAACATCCTCTAAATATAAAGAAAGTCTGATTTGTATCTGCTATTGCTTCATGTTTAATTCAGATACCTTTGAGTGAGTGCAGCTCTCCCCATCCCATCCTCCTCCAAATCTTTTATGTATTATGCAGAAAACAAACTCCAGTAGCATCTTTCTCATTCCAATAGGCTACCTTTGGGATCACTGCATATTTCAATTTTACTCTTATGTTAATACAAATTTGAGTGAATCAGAGCAGATATGGACTTTGGAGTAGATTTCTCCAGCCTATTAATAATTACACAAATGTTAAAAGTAAGGTCTAAAATAAAGAAAACTAATCTTTTGACTGAATCTGTGGTACAATATTTCTGGGCGAAACAGATTCTGTTCTGTTTCATTGCAAGGTAATGGTCTGTCATTAGTTATTTGTCTCTCTAATTTTGCCCTCAAAAAGGCTCCGAGGCAAACATGCAGAAAGTAAATTGTTCTGAGTAATATCATTACTGCAAAGAGGTGTAGGAGATGAGATCACATGTCTCTAGTGTCTAGAAACCCAAGGAGATCCTCATGGGATCCTGCAACGAAATTTGGGTTAAATCTTCATGGTGTGTGGGTGGGCAGCAGGGATATCCAGTAATTTCCCACTCAAGAAAAAGAAAACAGGAGCAAGTTTCAGAACAAGACCCCTTCGTACAATTAAAACTCTATTGCTGTCTAATACTATACTTTTTTTTTTTAATGTAGGGCCCAATAACACGAAAAACAAGATGGCAAGCCTCCCATTAAACTGCATTAGAGTTTCTCGCTTTATTTATTTACTGACAGCATTGCACCCCAAATCAGCCCTACACAGAGCAAATCTCGCTGTGAAGCAGTGCAAGAACCACTTGCCTCACTTCTCATCTGCAGGGCTGCGCCCCGACTTCAGCTTCCCCAGCGAGAAGAGAGCTACATCGGGGCTGGAGCCTCCGCTCCCCGCGGCACCACGCAGCACCGGGCTGTCTGGGGGCCCGCGTTCCCCACCCAGTGTGGCCCAGAACGGCCCAGCTCCCGCAGTAGCGGGGACTGCAGCCGGCCCAGCTCTGCTTCCCCGGCCGGCTCCCGTGCCGCCTTCCTGGGTAACACCAACCCTTCACAGCCTGGCCTCCTAGTCTTCTCCCCACCCCATTTCTTTTCCTTATTACTATTATTTTTAACATTTTTGCTTCCTTCTCGTGCCCCCGGCGGCTCGTTACCTTCAATTCCCGCTTTTCCAACCAATTCCCGTCTGCAAACCGCTACCCCCACCTTCCCTAACACGTACGCAACTCCCAGCAAAGAAAAGGAGGCGGGGGGGAGGAAGGGGGGCGGGGAAAAAAAAAAAAAAATATATATATATATATATATAAAACTATAAAATCTCAAACTCCCCTTCTGGGTTTGATACTACATATCCGGCCGAGGGAGGGAGGTCTGTTCTGTTCTGTCTTTCCCTCCACTGCCGCTCGGAGCTGGGGTGGAGGGCTGAGAGCCAGAGATGCGGAGCGGCTGAGGCCGCCGGGTTTCCGCTCCTCCACAGGGCGAATCTACTGGGGATGGTGAGGAGACATCCCAGGCCCCACGTTCCGGCCGCCCAGTCTCCGGCCTCCACGGCTCAGGCGTCGCCTCCTCTCCGCGCCCGCTACCCGCCTGCAATGCCACTGGACGGTACAAGGAAAGGCTTTCCCCACAGCTCCGCTCCTTACCGGGATGGCGGGGCTCCTCTGCCAGCTCTGAGCTGCCTGTGGCGCACGAGACGAGCCGCAGCTCCTCAGCGCCTCCCCGAGCCCCTTCTTGTCTTCTGCCCTTGTCCTCCCCCACCCGGCAGTGGCGCGGAGCCGGGTCGGGGTTCTGAAGGCTAGAGAAATCACGGTGAAGGCGTAAGTCAAATGGTTCCTAGACCGTCCTCTAAAGTACAAAGAACGGTGTTCCCTCTTCTGCTTAAAGCCCATCTATTCGGCTCTGCGTTTAAAACGATGAGGAAGAATGTCGTGGTGTGTTTGTCACTCAACTTGCATTACAGCTACTATGAAAAAAAATGAAGAGATGTACAACATACCTACTCAACCACAAATGCTAGTTTTCTCATTTCAGCTAATAAAGATAAATCTCAGAAAGATCTTTTCAACCCAATTTGTGAACAAGAAGGAAGTGATGCTTTTATATGGATCATCACACAGTGTGTACAAGCATTAATTAATTTAACAAGGTTGTGTTTGTCTAATTACTGTCATCAGTTTATTAGCACTGAAAAAAAAAGGCCCTGGAAATGTTAGGTAAGATGACCGCTGCTGACTGAATCAGTACCAGCTCTCAGAAGACTTCCAAAGGGAGAGGGATTACATACTGCACTCACTACTGCAGTTCATTGGTCTCTAACACCATCCTTGAGATGTTTAAAGGCTTTATGTGCCTATCATTTCTCTGAGAGCTTCCTGAGCATGTGTTTGCATGCCTGGGTGCTACCAGTTAAGCCTTAAGACTAGCTGGAGTTTCCAAAGCAGGTATGCTTTCATGTTTTCACCTCATTCTGCCTAGCATCTATACAATTTGCATTTTGCTACTCTTAATGTAATGTCGAGCTGTAATCTAAGTATAGGGCTCTTTAGATCAACCTGAATCATAAAAATCCCAGTTACCCGAGATCTGCGTCAACAACTCTCCACTATTTGCAGAGCTAAAGTAAGAATATCTGTGTGGGATCAGATAGACCTGTTCAGTTTATTCATCTCATGCAAAGACATATGTTGTAGGGCACCTTGACTGCATCGCCTATATAGATGGAAGATAGCATCTTGTTATTTGTGAAAGCAACAGCCTCATAGTGGGTTAGAACACTTAACAGGACAGTTGAAGTTCTAGCTTTCATTTCAGATTTTCCTTGCAAAGAATCCACAACTTCTAGCAAAGATGTTTTGAATTCATTCATTGGAAATATGGTGGGAGGAAATTTTCAAGGAACCACTGAAAGTGGTTCTTATCCAAGCAAGTCATGATTGCTGAAAGTAACTGATCGTTTTTCAGATAATCATGGGTAAACAGGGTTTTGGTTGCTTGCCTCTCATCTTTAACATAAGTATCTACCTCAGTGGACTTCAAAGGCCTCTGTCTAACTGAAAAATCCATACTTTAACTTCCAGCTTAGCACTAAATGGGGATAAAGAGTAGCTTTGTTCAAAAACAGTGGTCTTGCAGTTTGAAAAGTAACCAGAAACAAAGCTTCTGGGAAGCACAGAATTAGAAGTATTGCTCATGTTATCTTCCAGCATACTGAACAGAGAGCTTGATTAGCATCAGTTCTTGCAAAAATTCTTTCAAGAGGAATACAAATTACCTTCAAATCTACAAATCTATTGAAATTCCTTTGTGAAGTTTGGAAAAAGTGAGCAGGCTTGATGAGGAGTTACCAACTAAAACCAGTTGCAACATTGAGCAGTCAGCGTGTCAGATGCAGTTCATGATAGCTTCCATGAAAAGCTGAGGGGATAATGTGATTAACAAGATGAAGAAACAATCAAGAATCATTTTGCAGTGCCAACCTGAGCTACTGCCCTCTGAATCAGAAAACTGAAGGTTGCAAAAGAGCTCTCTCTCTGTCACTGGTAGGGGAAGACCAAAGGCCCGGCTGAAAAAGAACTTTTTAACTGGTTGAAGGAGTACATCACAGATGCTTAAAAGCAGTAAAAAATATGAACTTTCCAGGGTACTCTGCCCTCAAGGAAAAACAAGAGGTTAGTCCTCACTATTTTTTCTTGATTAACCCTCTCAATTCCATTGCTCTTAAGCTGTCAATAATAGAAAGTTTTGTTTGCAAATGAAGTAAAGTTCTCCTAAGACTAAATTTGAAACGGAGCTTGCAAAAGATTGCACAAACCTGAATTTCTATCTTAAGCTGCGTAGAGAAGGCACATGTGTCGGAATGATGAATTTTTACATCAAACAATCATTAAACTATGACACAAAACTGCTTAAGGATAGTTGCCTGACAAAGATCCACAAAGCCAGTACCAGAAGAGTAAGAAGAGCACATCCCTCACTTCCCTTGGCAGTGTGCCCTGACTCCAGCTGGCTGAGGGGCAGGAGCACAGGATGGATATGTTGACCATCTGAAACATTTGCTGGGACAACTGAGCCTCAGTATAAAACATTACCTTTATGGACGATGAACCAAGGAACGGTACAAATGATTCACAGAAATTAAAGAAGTTTAATTAGAGCAGCTTAATTCTTACAAGGTCAGTCAATATTCTTAGTATTACAGTTTCAAATCTGTACCAGACACAATGCTGCCTTACTGTAACCTATTGACATGGTCTTATGTAGTGTCTCATTTCAACACAGGCTGAAGCATGAACATCCCGTGGCAATGATTTTTGCTTTTTTTTTTTACCCTCACTTCCTATATTGAGTTTAGGTGTGGAATTTAGTAATGAAATTTTTTGTTTTGAATCGCCTATAGTTTGAAAAAATGTAGCTCTTTTGCAGATTTAATAGTACAAACTCTTTCCTTGAAAAAAAGCCAAACTCAAGAAACTACTTTTTCCTGAAGCTTCATTTACACACCTTTGCATCATTAAAATTTGAAGGTGAATGTCAACAAAGCCTTATGGGTACGGAAAAAAAAAATAAAGGAAGTACTTAAATACAGCAATAACAGGACAGGCTGAAGAGCTGGGCAGTGAGAAACCAGATGAGTGTTAACAAAAGCAAGTGTACAGTCTTGCACCTGGGAAGGAATAACTGCAAGTGTCAGTACAGGCTGGGGCATGACCTGCTAGAGAGGAGCTCTGTGGAGAAAGACCTGGGGGTCCTGGTTGACAACAGGTTGGCCACAAGCCAGCCGTGTGCCCTGCTGGCCAAGAAGGCCAGTGGGATCCTGGGGTGCATTAAAAGGAGTGTGGCCAGCAGGTCAAGGGAGGTGATCCTCCCCCTCTACTCTGTCCTGGTCAGGCCTCACCTGGAGTACTGTATCCAGTTAATCGTAGAATCGTAGAATCGTAGAATCATTGTATGGGAACTGCTGAGTCATGGCCTGAACCACTGATTGAGCACCTGGAGGAAAGACCCAGTCAGCCCTGGGAGCACAGGTGAAGGCAATTCACCTGTGCAACCAGAAGGGGTGGAGCCTGGCTCCACCCCTCTTAGGCCTCATTTAAGGGCTGACTGCCCCTGAGGAAGGATCTCTGCCTGGAGATCCCTCCTTGGTGGGAGCCTTTTCCTGCGAGCCCCAAATCTTCCGATCTGGGTGAGTGCTGTATTTTCTTCCACCTTTTGTAACGCTGTTTCCATTGCATTAGTCCTGCTTATCGCTGGAATCATGGAATCATGGAATCATGGAATCATGGAATCATGGAATCATGGAATCATGGAATCATGGAATCATGGAATCATGGAATCATGGAATC